>NC_136988.1:10451092-10621092 GCF_032717465.1 Coenobita brevimanus | reverse complement strand
AATCATGGCAACATCAGTCTGTTTGTGTGTTATGCACCTACTAATGATGCACTCGATGAAAGGAAAGACACATTTTATGAAAAGTTGCAAGAAGGAGTAGGAAGGGTACGTAGACATGATGTTTTGATCTGCGTTGGAGACTTTAATGCAGTAATGGGCTGTTCAAATGAGGGATTTGAGGCATGTATGGGTAAGATGGGAGTTGGTAGTAGGATGAGTGAAAACGGAGTGAGGTTTGGAAGCTTCTATCTAGCAAATGACTTAGTCATCGGGGGCACACTCTTTCAGCATTGCAATATACACAAGACAACTTGGGTGTCGCCGTGTGGAAAATATAAAAATCAGATTGATCACATCGCTATCAGTAGGAGGCATAGAAGTTCTCTGCTAGATGTTCATGTTAAACGGAGAGCGGATATTGGTAGTGACCATCAACTCAACATTGCAAAAATAAGGTTTAAACTTAAAAATCAGAAGAAGGAAAAATCTGGTGTTGGTAGATACGATATTGTTAAGCTTAGAAGGGAAGGAGAAGAAAAGGAGGAATTCAGATTAGAATGCAGAAATAGGTTTTTGGTGTTGGAAACGTTGGAAGAGGGGGAGAGAAGTGTAGATGAGAAGTGGGAGGATGTGAACAAAGTTTTGCATGAGACTGCTGAATGTACGATTGGAAGGAAACATAGATTCAGGAGAAAGAAATGGATATCAGAGGAAACGTGGTATATGATAAAAAAGAGAGGTGAGGCTAAATTGAGGAGTGAGATGCAATGCGTTGATGAACGAGAGATTGAATTAGCAAGAGCTGCGTACTGGAGATTGAATTCAGAAGTAAGAAGGTTAGCTAGGAGAGATAAAAGAAGATGTGTGGATGAAAAGGTTGCAGAGACTGAAATCTTAATTAAAAAAATGATGGACAGAGTCAAAGAATAGCATATGAATCGATTAGAGAACTGAGTGGTAATGCAGGAAAATGCAAGGAAATACCAGTTAGAGACAGGGAAGGAAATTTATTGACCAAAGATGGAGATATTAAAAATAGATGGAAAGAGCATTTTGAAACAGTTCTTAATAGACCAATACCACCAGAAGAGGATATACCGTCTGCTCAGGTAGATTTAAATATAGAAACAGGAGAGTTGAGGCTTGCAGAAGTGGAGAAAGCAGTAAAACAGTTAAAGAATAATAAGGCATCAGGTGAGGATGGTTTATTTCCGGAAATGTTTAAAGTGGAGGGGGATAGATTATTAATGATCTTGACCAAGCTATTCAATAAGATATGGGTGACGGGGTACTACCATCAGTTTGGAAGAATGGTGTAATTGTTAAAGTTCCGAAGAAGGGAGACCTGAGTGAATGTGGTAATTGGAGGGGAATCTCTTTGTCACCGATAGCTTTGAAAGTTTTCAGTAGAGTGTTGTTAAATAGGTTGGAGCCGGTGGTTGAGGGTATTCTGAGGGATGAACAGGCTGGTTTTAGAAAGGGACGTGGTTGCAATGATCAGATCTTTATAGTTAGGCATTTGATGCAGCAAGTTAATGAAATGAGAGTACCGTTAAGTCTTTGTTTTGTTGATTTTGAAAAGGCTTTTGATAGTGTTTCGAGAGAGACTATGGGGAAGACCATGAGACATTATGGAATACCAGAGGAGTTTGTGAGGGTCATTATGAACATGCATGAGGACACATTTTGTAAAGTGATGGTTGATGGTTGTCTGAGTGATTCGTTTGAAGTCAAGTCCGGAGTAATTCAAGGAGGTGTTCTGTCGCCTTTACTATTTATATTGGTCATTGATTACATTATGAAACGCGTTGGAACAGAAACCGGTGCAGGTATACTTTGGGGAGAGAACAGGAAACTTTTGGATTTAGATTATGCAGATGATATAGTTTTGATTTGTGATGGGCCAGTAGAGATGCAGAGAGTGTTGGACTGTTTGGTGAGTGAAGGTCGCAAGGTGGGTTTGGTTATTAATTGTGGAAAAACTGAAATAATCAATATGAATATGGAAAATGCGCAGGAATGTGTAATTGGAGGTATGGTTGTAAAGCAAGTTGATAGGTTTAAATATGTAGGTACTTATTTAGCCAAGGATGGTTCTTTGAACTTTGAATTCGAGGAAAGGTTAAAGAAGGCTAATCAGGCAATGGGAATGCTTAAAATTATTTGGAATAATAACAATTTTTCTGTGCATACAAAAATCAAACTTTATAAGGTAATGGTTAGGAGTATCTTAATTTATGGACACGAGTCTTGGTACAGCACAGTGACTATGGAAAATAAATTCTTGGTGTTTGAAAACAAAGCACTTAGAAGAATATTAGGAGTTAAGTGGTGGGAAAGGATACCAAATAGTAGAATTAGAGAAATAACGGGAGTGCAGCCGGTCGATGAATATGTTAGGTTCTCACGATGGAAGTGGCTAGGACATGTGTATAGGAGACAGGGAATAGTACGAGGTACACCAGGGTGAGTGGCACTTGGTAGGAGAGGTAGAGGAAGGCCAAAAGAGACGTGGGTGAGGACAATGAGACGGGAAGCTGGAGATGAGTGTTGGGGAGATCTTGAGGAGTTAGCACAAGATAGGATGTGGTGGTGTGAGTTCATCGAGGCCCTATGCATCCCCGAGGGTGCCACAGGAAATGATTGATTGATTGATTGATTGAATGATATATAATATATATATATATATATATATATATATATATATATATATATATATATATATATATATATATATATATATATATATAGATATATATATATATATATATATATATATATATATATATATATATATATATATATATCTATAATCTATATATATATATATATATATATATATATATATATATATATATATATATATATCTATAATCTATATATATATATATATATATATATATATATATATATATATATATATATATATATATATAAGTACTCTCTCTACTATCCAGACGCCTACTATCAGACACCCCACTTACCAGACATTTTGGTCCCGGGATTCAATATTCCCAAAATTGCCCAAAAAGCGCAAAAAATTCGAAAATAATCCGACTTTTCGCCCCCCGTAATTTGAACATGGCGCACGTGGCGTGCACGAGCTGTGTTTTGGTGCATATTTCCACCACCTTCCGCTAGAGCGCCCCTGCATCCTCCCCACTTACCGCCCGTCTCTTATTGTGAGTGCACGCTCGTCATTATGGCTAACCCACGTGCTCGCTTTTGTGGTAGTGCCCAGCCTTCTGCTGGCTCTCCTGCAGCACTCTTCCCTCTTGTTATTGTGTGTGATGATGGCCCCGCTGGCTGAGAAGAGGAAGAGAGTGGTTTTTACTCTGGAGATGAAGAGGGAGATATTGAACAAGGTGGACGCGGATGGTCAACCTCACTCATCCTCCATGAATTCAACCTGGCCCGATCTACTTTGTTTGATATCAATAGATCCCCCGACAAACTCATGCAGTACACGGCTGACTGTTTATCGAAAAGCAAACGCAACATGGAGAGGAAGATGATGTTTACTCCCCGGTATGCTGAAGTCAACTGCTCCATGTTGATTTGTTATCGACAACAACGTGCTGCTGGTGTGATGGTGCGTGGCACTTAGCTGAAGGCTGCTGCTGAGAAGTTCGCAAGACATCACGATGCCCCAGACTTCAAGGCATCCAAGGGTTGGCTCTTCGCGTTCAAGTTTCGACATGGCCTTACCACCTGTAAGTCTCATGGCAAAACTTCGGACGCCAACGAGGATGGAGTAGAGGAGTTTCGGCACAATGTGAAGGGCTTGATCGATAGGGAGGGCCTCACTCTCGGTCAAATCTACAACGCTGACGAAACTGGTGTATTCTATCGCTCTTTGCCAACGAACACTCTAGCCGACGAGACGGAGAAGCGTTTACCTGGCCGCAAGCTCTGCAAGCAATGGATATCTGCTTTGTGTTGTGCCAATGCTAATGGCATGCATCAGCTCGAGCCCGTTATTGTTGGCCGTGCAAAGCAGCCTCGGTGTCTTCGTGGGGTGATGGATGTCCTTCCTGTCGTTTGGTACCATTCTTTGAAGGCTTGGTTCACTGCTCAGATCTTCAAAGACTGGTTCCACAGCCATTTCGTCAAGGAGGTCATCAGTTACCAGACGAAGACACTGGAAATCCCGCGTGACCAGGTAAAGGCCTTTCTTCTCCTCGATAATGCACCTGCCCACCCGTGCGACAAGGACTTGGTGGCTGAGAATGGGTGCATTAGGTGCATGTTTATGCCACCTAATACGACTGCTCTCATCCAATCAATGGACAAGGAGTGATCGTGGCAATGAAGAGGCTGTACCAAAGGCAGTTTTTGGACGAGGTGATGGTTGTTCTCAAGGACGAGGACGAGCACAGGGAGGGATGAGACACATGAGGCCAGCAGACTTTGGATAACATTCACCGTTAGAACATCAAGCCTGCATTCTACAACTGGGCCAGTGCATGGAAGAAAGTCCCAGTCAAGACTCTAGAAAATGGTTGGTCTTGTCTGCTTCTTGGACTGGATGTGGAGCACGATTTCCTAGGTTTTGACATGGATAATTTCCATGCTTGTCTACGTGCGCATGGCGACGATGTTGATGTGGACGAAGTGCGGGAGTGGTTGGATGATGACGAGGGCAATCCTGGGTATCAGACCATGTCTGATATCAAGATCACATCTTCAGTTGCAGCTATCAGTACCCAACTTGAAGATTCCGACGAGGACGGTGATGATAATGCAGACTCCTCTCAGTGTGACACTACTCCAGCCATCCCCAAGCTGAGTGCACTCCGGGAACACGTAAAGTTCTTTCTCGACTACCTGGAACACCTGGACTGCGACAGGGAGATGGGGCCCTTGGGACTTGTGGAGGAAATGTGCACTTTCAGGCAGCACATCATTAATCATCAAAACTGTCGTTCCTTGCGTCAATCAATCACTGACAGCTTTTTTAGACCCGTGACCCCCTCTGTGCCCAGCCCTGGCTCCACACCATTGCCCCCCCAAGACAGGCCCTCATCCTCCAAGCCACAGCCCAGTACATCAGGCACGGTTGAGTCACCACTGGACGTGAGTTTGCGCCTATCTTCAGGGTTGTCTGCAGTGGATACTCCATCACCACGCCCCAGCGACACACCCCTAGGCCACCTGCTTCAGCTACTCTCGGACTCTGATAGTGAATAAACAACAAGAACTCGCCACTACACCACAAGGGAATTTACAGTGACGTCTATCTATCTATCTATCTATAGCCCGACGCCCTAATCCCGCAAAGGGTGGCCACAGACAAAACGCCTCCACCCTCTTAGTCAGTCTTTCATTCTCCATTCTCTCCACATGTCCAAACCACCTCAGTGTATTTCTCCTAATCTTTTCAACCACATCCACATCTACCCCACAACGTTCCTTCACTTCTTCATTCGTCAACCTGTCCCTCCACGTCACTCCACATGTTCCTCTCAAGTAACTCATTTCCACTGCTCTCACTCTTGACTTGTTCCCCTCTTGCAAGGCCCACGCCTCGCTTCCATACGTCAGGGTATGGATCACAATACCATCGTGCAGTGACTTCTTAACTTCCATACTCACCTCCCTATTTCTCATCACTGCTTTCAGTGTACCAACAACCTTTCTTCCCTGCTGTACCCTTTCACGTACTTCATCCCCCAAAGTTCAGTGACGTGCAGTGAAAAAAAAAAAAAAACAGTGTGCAGTGTTAAGATATTAGAATTCTGAGTGCAAAGACTTAAGTGCAGAGTGCAACACTTATTTCATTAAGGTACAATGGAGTGCAATTAAGACTAGAGTGTGTAGTGTTAAGAAAATGGGTTTATGAGTGCAAATGACTAAGTTCAGTGCAAGACTTCATGTACAGTGCAATTCAGGTACTCCTTTCTACTGTCAGAGTCTGAGAGGAGGCGGATTACTCATCAAGATGGCCAGTGACTTGTAAGTACCCAGAATGTTTCATACTGTACTGTATTGCCCATACTTACTTCTCAAACCTCATTTCACTCTTTTATGTTCCTTCTTGGTGTGAATAGGGTCTTAGGTGCTATGCATGTCCAGTAGGGAGGTGTTTTTCTGAGTTGTGCTAGGTCAGGGTCCATAAGTAACCAGTCCAGGAACCAGATACTTTTTGTAAGTACCCAGAATGTTTAATATTGTATTTACTCACCTCTAAAACCTCATTCTCTGGTTCTTTTCCATTAATTCATTCTTTTATGACCCTTATTGGTGTCAATTGGGTCTTAAATAGGTGCTATGCATGTCCAGTAGGGAGCTGTATAGGTGTTTTTCTGAGTCAGAGTGCATTAGGGAGAAGGAGGGAGGTGAGAAGACAGGTAGAAATCAGTAGGATAGAGGTTGTGGAAGCAATGAAGAAAGTTAAATCGGGGAAAGCCCCAGGAATTGATGGAGTGTGTGGTGAGATGCTGAAGCATGGGGGAGAGATAGTAGTAGAATGGATGTGGAAGATGTGCAGATTGGCCTGGGAGGAAGGTAGAGTCCCGGAGGATTGGAAGTCAGGTATAATTATTCCCTTGTACAAAGGAAAAGGGGAAAAAGAAGTGTGTGGTAATCATAGGGGCATTTGTCTTCTTAGTATAATAGGAAAAGTGTATGGTAGGATACTTATAGACAGAGTTAGAGAAAGAACAGAGAAATTAGTTGGAGAAGAACAGGGAGGCTTTAGGAAGGGAAGAGGTTGTGTAGATCAGATATTCATTCTTAGATCTTTAGTGGAAAAGTTTCTAGAGAAGGGAAAGAAGTTGTATGCGGCTTTCATGGATTTGGAGAAAGCATATGACAGGGTGGATAGACAAGGATTGTGGAAAGTGTTAAGAATATATGGAGTAGATGGGAAGTTGTTGAATGCTGTGAAGAGTATGTATGATGGTGCTAAGGCTGCAGTGCGTGTGGATGGTGAACTAAGTGAATTTTTCTCTTTGAAAGTTGGTTTGAAACAGGGATGTGTCATGTCTCCATGGTTGTTCAATCTGTACATGGATGGGGTAATAAAAGAGGTACAAGGTAGGGTAGTGGATGTTGGAGTGGCCCTGGTGAGAGAGGATAGTGTTTGGAAACTCCCTGTACTGTTGTTTGCAGATGATACTGTGTTGTTGAGTGAAGATGAAGGGGAGCTGCAAGGCTTGGTGGATGAGTTTGAGAGAGTGTGTAAGAAACGGAACCTAAAGGTGAATGCAGGGAAGAGTAAAGTGATGGTCTTTGAGAGAGGTGAAGTCAGTGAATGTATAGCGAGGTTGGATGGTGAGGAATTGGAAAATGTGAGTACGTTTAAGTATTTGGGTAGTGTGATGAGTAAGGATGGAGGTTTGGAGGGTGAAGTGCTTGAAAGGGTACAGCAGGGAAGAAAGGTTGCTGGTTCCTTGAAAGCAGTGATAAGAAACAGGGAAGTGAGCATGGAAGTAAAAAAGTTACTACATGACAGTATTGTGATACCAACTCTAACGTACGGAAGTGAAGCTTGGACGTTGTTGGAAGGACACAAGTCAAGAGTGAGAGCAGTGGAAATGAGTTATTTAAGAGGAGCTTGTGGAGTCACGTGGAGAGACAGGCTGACGAATGAGGATATAAAGGAGCGTTGTGGTGTTGATGTGGATGTGATAGGAAGCGTTGTGAGGAACACACTGAGGTGGTTTGGCCATGTGGAGAGGATGGAGGGTGAAAGACTGACGAAGAGAGTGTATGTGAGTGAGGTGGAGGGTGGAAGAGGGAGGGGGAGACAGAGGATGAGATGGAGGGATGGGGTGGAGAGGTATATGAGAGAGGGGGGTGTGAGTTGGGAGCAGGGTAGTGAAATGGCGGGGGACAGGGCGACTTGGAGGCGATTTGTTTGTGGCCACCCCAAACGGGATTGAGGCGTCTGGCAATAGATAGATAGAAGTACCAGTCCAAGAGGCTATGGCACACTATCCTGACGGAACCACTTTCCGGACATGCCTTTGGCTTTATTACAACGGATAGTGGGGGGATTATATATATATATATATATATATATATATATATATATATATATATATATATATACAGTAAAACCTCTACAATTCGGCATAATACATGTACAAGCCTTGCCGAGTTAGCCTATTTGCCGAGTTGTAGGGATGAACTTCAAGTTCCCCCCCAGCACACACACAAAAAAGGAAAAAAATTTAAAAATGGAAAAAAAAATAAACGTTTTTACAATAAACAGTAAAAGCTGCCTTACCATGATTCCACGCAGTTGTAGGGTGTATTGCAGACATGGAGGAGGACTTTTGGTAGTTTTTGCAGGTGTTAGGGGGGCTCAAGATCACTTTTGGGCACATCTTTACTGTACTGTACTTAAACACTGTACACTATGTAAAGCACAATTAACACAATAAAGGCCATAATGTTATATATTTATGACTTGTACTATACTGGGGAACTAAGGACTAAACACCTAAACATTACTGTACAGAACTTAATCACTAAACACTGGGGTAGCACTGGGAGACGCCATGGTTAGCTTCTGCAGGTATAATCCACTTAAGAGTGCATAACACTTAGTCACAAGCAGAGCGAGTGAGGAGAGAATGCAACACGGTCGGTGGACGAAGGCAAACTGGCCCACATGTGGTGCACAACAGGCTTTGTTTACATCCCCATGCACATGTGATGCCGGGTTACTCTTGCTGAATGTCGGTACAACTCGGCATCTTACCGAGTTGGGGGGATTTTTGCCGACTCTCTTCCTTTCACGTGTGCATTTTTGGGAATGTTTGAATTTTGATTTTTTAAATGAATATTTTGGAGCCTTCCCGAGTTGTAGAAGTTTCCGACATGAAGGATGCCGAATTTTAGAGGTTTTACTGTCTATATATATATATATATATATATATATATATATATATATATATATATATACATGGAGCCTTTGTGGCACAATGGTAAAGTGTGTGTTTTCGTACCCTGGAGAACGAGGATTTGAGCCCCACAAGGCATTCTTCTGAGTGTGTACTGCTCTGGCGGACATACGGGGTGCTGTGGTTGAACCAGTGCCACATACTATAAAGTATGCTTGCACCCAGTCGGCTTGTGCGGGCCGGTTGCACTTGGTTCACAGGCTACACACACATCCAAAGCCACTCCAACACAACGTTCACACTTACAAGTACTTCTCACCCTACATACAATTTCTACTAGACAGCCTAAGCCACTTCGTATAGATACTTAGGCTGTATCGTCCCCACTTCGGTTGGGATAGGCCGATCCTGCAGTGGACACTCAAACAGCTGACGATGATGATGGTGAGATATATATATATATATATATATATATATATATGTGTGTGTGTGTGTGTGTGTGTGTGTGTGTGTGCGTGTGTATGTACACACGAGGTGCTACCCAAACATTCCAGTAAGTTGAATATTTTTGGAAAATAAAAATAAGTTACCTTACCTCCTAGTTCTCACTGTCGCCTTCGAAGTAGTCGCCTTGGGCATGTATACAGTGGTCGCAGCGTTTTTTCCATGAGTCTATGCATCCCTGGAAGGCTTCAGGCGTGATGGTCTTGAACACCTCCTACTATTCTGTCTGGATCTCCTCAATTGTGTCAAATTGAAGCCCTTTCAGTGGTAATTTCAACTTACAAAACAGGAAAAAGTCGCAGGGGGCAAGGTCAAGTGAATAGGGTGGGTGGGGAATGACTACCTTGGTAGTGGAAGCCAGGAACTGCCAGACAATAACTGATGTGTGGGCAGGGGCGTTGGCATGATGCAGGACCCGGTCCTTGTTATTCCACTGTTCTGGACGTTTGTGGCATATATTCTCCCTCAGACACTGCAAAACTTTACAGTAAAACTTTCCGCTGACAGACTGACTGGGTGGAACGAATTCCTTGTGAACAATCCCTTGGATATCGAAGAAAATGACCAACTTCGACTTGACATTGCTGCACGATTGGTCCACCATTGCAAAACCGCCAAACCACCTACACAGCATGTTTACAACAGTAAGCGTATCTCAACAACACTTCCGCTCACAGACAAAGCCGGGGCCACACTGACACACAAGAGGTGCTGCTGACTCCTCCTACCAGCAAAAGGCAAAACTGCAAACGGTTGGCTCCCTCTGTTCAAATTACTGGAACTTTTGGGTAGCATCTCGGATATATATATATATATATATATATATATATATATATATATATATATATATATATATATATATATATATATATATATATATTACTAAAATGCTGTCATTGTATGTTGTAAATTGTATAAGTTTTACAGCCAGCCATACTGGAGCATCCAGGAGGCTGATAGTTGGGGTGCAGGGGTAACTCAACATGGGGAAGAATTTAGGCATGGTGGAAATGGTCTCAGAGGCCGTTTTGAGGCTGCTACTTAATGGCCTCGATTGCAAGAAGTGCCCTTAGATGGCTGAATTTGTGGTTAGCTGCAGAGGCCATTGTCAAAATTATTTTTAGATCTTTCTATTTTCCATTTTATTCTGGGTCAATAGCTTGAGCAAGTGTGTATGTGTTCATCTGGTGGCAATGATTTCTGCAGTTGACCATTTCCTGTGAGAGTGGAGTGGTATCACAGAGTGCATAAGAGAGAAGTAGTAAGGGAGGGGAGCCTCCAGTCGCTCCCACACAGTCGTTTACCACCAATTTTTGCACACACCTCTGGATGTGCCAAAAATCGTCACATGCAAAAATTCGTTAAGCACTATTCACTTTGAGGGAGGTTCTTAGGGGGATTAAAGTGTTTCCCCACTTCTTCAACAAATGTCCGCCTCCAGGCATCAACAGGCGTGATGTCACCGCAGCCACCAACAACCACGCCACTGAGGTGTATATTCCACTGGCTAACTGTGCCACAATGCTGTAAACAACCTGTGTGGCACCGGCTCAGGATATCCAACTTCTGAGCTTCACACAAATTCTAATATACCATTTTCTTTTTTTAATTTAGATAACTTGCTTATTGCATTGACTAAAGGTTTAAACAATAAAAGTCTGACTTTGCCGTATCAAATAAACGCAATAGATAGGTGTTTCAGGAATATATGCGAGCATAATGGTGTGTGTGAAGAATCAGAGAAGAGTGCAGTGAGCAAAATTCTAAGAAAATGCATGGAAAAAAACACATTAGGTGTTTCAGGAATTGCCGTGGCATCAGAGATTGCACACACGAAAGAGAGAGAGAGAGAGGAGCCTGCAGCCACATTAGCCGCCACTCACAACTGAAGCAATAGAGCTGGCAATCGGAGTGCGATGTGGGTCAAGAACCAAAGCAGTGCATGCCATCAAAATGTTAGTTCATAGTGCATTACAAACAATAAGAATGTCTTGCAATGATAGGCCTGTGATTTGAACACCAAAGTGCTCCAAAAGTACACCAAATAACAACTTGCTATCACACAGAAATTTCGCCGATTGGTGGCTAATGTTTCGGTCAAGGAGATTTCCTTAATAACGAACCATCGAAGACGCCTCATGGGCGGGGATTGAAGTCTTCCTGACTGTCAATATTCAACTTTATGTGCTGTATACCAGTTTGTCTATGAAAACGCATTTTTGAGAATAATGCTATTAAATCGACATATGTAACTAAGCGACACTCAGTGTGAGCAGAGGGCCTAATCCAAAGTGCCTAGTAATAAACTCTCATCCCTTTTCTGTCCAACTCTTTAGTGCAAGAGTTACCATTTACTCCCAGTCCTTCTTTATGCAACAGGTCATCTCTGGAACTGTCTCCCTCTGTCTGTATTTCCTACTTCCTATGATCTGCAGTCTTTCAAACGCAGTGTGTCCAGGCATCTCGAAATGAACAGGTCTTGAATTTGGTTCTCTTTTGTATTTTTTTTTTTTCTTAGAAGGAACTGATTTGCGGGCTCATAGCCCTTGGTTCCTTCTTCCTTGCATGAAAAAAGAAATATATATATATATATATATATATATATATATATATATATATATATATATATAGATAGATAGATAGATAGATAGATATAGATACAGATAGGTAAATAGATACATACATACATACACACAATATATATATATATATATATATATATATATATATATATATATATATATATATATATATATATATATATATATATCTAGGCTGCCTTCCCTAAGGAAAGGGAGGTAGCCGAGACAGGACGACACAGTCCTAATTTAGTCATCCACTCAAATACCTTCATTCGCCTCTTAGCCCCAAGGGGAGAAGGGACAGAACCTCACTGCACCACACCGCAAAAGGTTCAACTGCACAGTGCAATCAGTGACATCCGCAGCAGGGCCCGACAACTGAGCTGGTTTACCCCTGCCACATCATAATGGACCCATCCTCTTACCTGCACCTGACCTGATCAGCTGATCAGACCTAATTCGAGAGAATATCCCTCTTCCCCGCGTTAGTGTCTGCTGCCACAGTGCTGCTGAGATTGGTGGTGATGAGCCCATGTATCGGGAGCAGGTAGCGTGCAGGTGAATAAGAAAAACTGGAGCAGGTGTGTTTCTCTCTCTTTATTATGCCACAGAAAGGTACAGCTGCGACAAGAAAGAACAATTAAATAGAGCGTCTACTTCTGGTGATAGTTAGAGTGTATCTGACTCCCCTCACTGCCCAGCCCTGGGAAACAGGACCGATCAACAAATTAAGAGATGCCACATCTCTCAGACATAGGGAGGTATGTACACTAGTAGATGTAAGTTATAAGTCTACCATGCACATCATACATCTCAATAATGCAGTATTAACTGTATATGTAGTATTAACACATATATCTTTCCCCAGGACTGAAATATACACAGAATTTATTCCTTTCCTACACCCCTCCTTCACTCTCCCTGTTTACTTCTAAAAGTGCTGGTCTCGGCAATATCAGGCCTCTATCTCCTCTGCCACTACACTCAACAGTGAGGCTGTATTTGGATATTCACCTCAGCACTACAATACATATTCATTAAATATGAATAAACATATCTGTGTATATAATATGTATAAGTAGCGTGAGACATAACTCATTGTGGAAGTGATGCCAGAACCAGAACATCTCCTCAGGGCTGTGTCATCATTTATTCATTCACAATTTCTCCCCAATCATTTCTGTCATGCACAGCCACTTTTCCTTGCTCAACAAACATCCCTCCTGCATCTAATGCTCTCTTCACACTGTCCATCCATCCTATTCGTTGTCTTCCTCTCAGCCTTACACCTCTCACATCAGATGTAGTTATCTTTTTCACAGTCGCTTAACATCCATTCTCTCCATATGCCCAATCCATCGCAACACCCTCTGCTCAACTAAATCAGCCGTTTCCTGCACAGCTCCAGTTTTCCTTCGCACTTTATAATTTCTCACTCGATCCATACGCGTCACTCCACACATACTTCTCAGACACCCCATCTCCATTACATTCAAACTTTTCCTCTCTGCTACACCTATACTCCATGTTTCAGCCCATATAATGCAGTCGATACCATAACACCCTCATACAGCCTTCTCTTTACATCCATTCTAAGCGAACGATATCTAAACACTTTTATCATTCCTCCCATCACCTTTCCTACTTCTTTCATTCTAAACTACACTTCTGCATCTATTCTTCCATCCACAGCTACATGTGACCCTAAATACTCAAAACACTCTACCTCCTCAAGCAACTCACAATTCAAGACTTTACTCATCCTCCTGCCATATACCAACCCCGTACACTTCATCACTTTATGCTCATTCTCATTTACTTTCATTTTCTTCCTTTCACACACCCTTCCAGACTCATCTGCCAACTGTCTCAGTCTCTCCTCTGTATCAGCCACCAAGGCAGTGTCATGTGCAAAAAGTAGCTGCTTCAGATTCCACTCTTTACCATCAACATTCACCAGACTCAGACCTCCACCTAACACTCCTGCATTTATATATGTATGTATGTATACAGTCAGTCCTCTTAAATCGTGGCAATTTGGGTCTGGACTACTGCCGTGATTTACGAATTCCGTGATTTATGAATAATAACTCTTATGTGAAAAATCAATTGGGGTCTCGACTTTGCCCAACCCGCCCCCACAGAACCCTACCTACACCTATCTGGGCACCATCAAACACAAACATACAAATTTAGGAATAATCAGTACATGTATTTAATAGAAACAAGCAATATTAACTGATCTGACCTTAATCCTATGACGAAATTGCTTAAATGAATGGAATGGGGTGGTGTTGGGAAGAACTTGTTCTTCCCAAACTCTTTCGCCAGCTTTGAAAACTTCTCTCCCTTCTCAACACAACGAATGAGCTCCAAACGTTGACTGTATGACAACGGCGGCAGCTTCTTGACACGATACTGCTTAGAGCGTTTCATCAGGGGATCGGGAGGGGCCATGGCAGGTAGGAGGCAGGGGGAAGTTGCACAAAAAAGGCAGGTAGCTCCCGTACTCCACGGCGACGGTCTGTAACTTGTGGACTGGCGGGACAAGAACAACAACAACATGGCGTCATTAGTATGCACACTTGCCACCAGAGATGCACGGTGTTTGGTTGTTGGGTAGCGATTTTCAGTTTGAATGCCGTGGTTTACGGTTCACAGAAAATGCTTGCTTGGGTGCCTAACTCCGCGATTTTCTTGACTTAACAGTGATTTAAACCGCGGCGTCCCGTCGACGTTCTTTAACGTCCACACGTTTTGTCACTGCCAATCCCGTCGATGTACATAAACACGAATCAATTGCAAGGTCCCTAATTTGCAAAATTTTCAATTTTTGTGAGTGATTTTTGGTATGTATATACGTATACACGTGACACCTTCCTCTACAAGATGCCAGGCAGGGACAATGCCTTACCCAGCATGACCTCCTCCCCCCCCTGCATGCCATTGTCTCAGCAATTCACCTGTTATCAGTGACCTGGCCAGTAAAGCCATGTCATGCCACGGTACGAAATTCAGGGCCAGAGTGATTCCCCAATCAGTGACAATGTGGAGGACAAACTTTTCATCGCATTAGAGGAAGAAACAGTCAGAAATGACGATGTGGTAATGTGGCAGAAAAGGGTCAGGTATGGTGATGAGTTAGTGAGTGAAACAATGCTTATAATGCCTATATTACTGCTTGAAAACCAATATACTCTCGTACTACATATAAATTCGTACCAAGTAAATAAATAACCACCGTTTATGAGTGGTGTGAAATAGTTATCCTCCCATGGAACTCCTTTTCTTTGGTGCCAGCCTGTTAGAAAACCCAGTAAGGTAAGGAGGTACTCCTACCAGTATCGACTATTTTAAACCTCAGGTGAGCGATTTCTCTATGAATTTTCGATGTTTCTCACCAAAAGCGGAGGTTTGAGCCAAATAAAAAAAAAAATCCAAAAATGGTCGGGACTGGGGGGAGTCAGTGGTGGAAAAGTGGTCGGGATGGGGCGGGTTAAGGTTGCCAGCAGTCTGACAGCCACTTAGCTGCGATTTACGAATCCGTGCTTTATGAACATGCAATTGAGGAGGATTGAATATATATATATATATATATATATATATATATATATATATATATATATATATATATATATATATATATATACAGTATGTATGTATGTGTATATACTGCAGAGAGAGAGAGAGAGAGACTTGTTTGTTTGTTTATTTGTTTGTCTTTCAGTCACACCCAAACCAAAGGCCAGAGACCCCCAGATCTATATATATTCTTAATCAGCGTGACCCAAGAATAGTTTTAGGAAGGTCAAAATTCATATATGAGTCACTACAGGTCATCGGAAGAGTGTTCACCTTTATGGCCCGGACAACGCCGGGAACCGTTGCAGCCCCCAATTTCTGGCATGGAGACTCACTTGACCTCCATTTAGGGCATATGCTATGTGAGGCTGACCTAGGTCATTTGAGGTCACCGGTCGAAGGTCGTTTGAGGTGACCGGTAATAGTAAACAAGTGCGCACAAACACTATGCGTTAGTCTGAGAAAGATGAGATAATAAGTTCCTGGACTTCTTACAATAAGTGATTCAGAGAGGGACTTGAGTCGTGCTGTGAAATTTGGTGAAAACTTAAGGCAACAGGGTAAACATGTGGTATATTCCACAGTCCATCAAACGGACGGTTTGTAGCACTGACCTGAGTTGCCATCTGGACCATATATTTGGTAATTTCTGAGATGAGACCAATCCATTAAGACGTTTGGAGAGCCACGCATAGGCTAGTAGTATGATATGCTTCACCATCACTTTCCTCACATTTGCTCTCATGTTTGCATAGTTGGTTTTCAGACAGATATATGTTTTATATCTATTTCCCTCTATTTGATATAGGCGTGGGCTGTGATGGTTTGAACAGTGGGATGGTTAGGACCTGTTGTGGGGGGTGTTTCGTATTTTTAGTATTCAATAACTAACCAAGATGAAGCATCACGTATAACACACATAAGAGCCAAGGTTGCGGACTTCACTATGGGATCAATAAATGCTAGACTGCTTACAGTATTCCTTCTGCAACGAATATTTTCGTAAGAAATGGCCGAACCATCACCGCTTTCCCCTATTATTTAGTTGCTCCCTATTTTAGCCTATTATCCATTCTGTGCTCTTCATTTCTTTATAGTAGCCATTAGACAATTTTGTTTGTTACTATTATCATATTATTATTATCATTATTATTATTATTTACGAACTTCAGTACAGAACAAGTCATTCTAAACTTCAGCACAGAACAAGTCATTCTAAACTTCAGCACAGAACAAGTCATTCTATACCAGCATACCGAAAACGTAAATGGCATAATTGAAACAGTTCTTCCTTTACCATAATATGGCTGAAAATACAACCACCACCACACTTAATTGACTACCACAATTACTGACTACCACACTTATTGACTACCACACAAAACACATGACCATCACCAAACTACATACACATAGTCACTTCAACATTAAGAAAATCAAACCCATCGTATAACTGCACCACGCTAGTATTTAATGTAGTATAGCTCCCGTTCGCTCCAATTACATCTCTGAGTCTTCGTTGAATCAATTCAACATGCCGTTGAGTAACGTCCGGGTCTGAGCGAAAGCTTTCCCATAACTACTTTACATTGGCGAACAATATTCTCCGAGATCTGCCTTCGTATCCAAGCCACCTTTTGCTGACATAGGCCTACATGTTCTCAATTGGACTGAGGTCTGGTGATTTTGCAGGCCAGTCAATGTGTCATCCTGTGCCACAAACCAGTCCCTCACAATCAGTTCAGTGTGGATAGGACTGTTATCTTGAGCCAAATAAATGTGACATCTTTCTCCATCCGCCAATACCGCTCTCGTATTAGCACTGAGGAGTAGACTGTAGCACCAGTCGAGCAGGGCAGTACTCCCAAGGTGGATGGAAAGCTGATGACAGGGAGAGCTGGAGCTCCCGTTTCATCAGCCCTCGGGACTAGGTCCCGACCATCCCCCTTTGCTGAACTTTTTCAGTGTCTCAGTAACACAGAGAGTAGACCAGCATGCTCTCCAATACAAGTTTCTCCAACTATCAACACCACACTACATGCACAGTACACACCACACTACCTTTTCAAAATTTTCATAAAAATGGCGTCGATTAACATAGCCTCGGAGTCCCCAGGGGGGGGGGACCATAAATGCCCCCACCTTCAGCCCCTCTCCCGGTGTCGACTCAAGGTGCCTGGAACCACTGTCTGACTCTCTTCTTCTTCATTTCTGCAACATTCGTGGCCTTTCCTCTAACTTTCGCTCTGTTGAGCACCACCTCTCCTCCTCTAAACCTCACCTTCTTTTCCTAACTGAGACTCAGCTGTCTGAGGCAACTGACAGCAAACCCTTTTCTGTATCCTCCTACTTTCTCTATACTCATTTCAAAGCCAAAGGTGGCTGTTGTGTATATATACGCAACAACTTATCTTGCTCTCATGTTCCTGAACTCGATTCTTCTGAATTCTCTACACTCTGGCTTCGGCTTTCCTGTCATTCTCTGACTAAATATATCTGTGCTCTTTACTTATCTCCTAATTCTACTGACTATCAAATATTCTTTGACTATCTTACTTCTACGATGGAACACATTCTATCCATTTCTCCTTTCTCTGAAATCTCCATTCTTGGAGATTTCAATGTTCACCACCACCTTTGGTTCTCCTCTCCTTTCACTGATTCACGTGGTGAACAAGCCTACACCTTTTCTATCCTTAATGACCTAGAGCAGCTTGTACAGCACCCTACCAGTATCCCTGACCCCCTTGGAGAGAGCTCCAACATACTTGATCTCTTCCTTACAACTAATCCTTCTGCTTACACTGTTAATTTTTTCTCTCCGTTGGGCTCCTCCGATCACAACCTTATCACCTTAACCTGTCCTATCGCTCTGGTACGGCCTGTGGACCCTCCAAAAAAACGTCGTCTCTGGCACTTTGGAGCTGTGGATTGGGAGGCCCTCAGGCCTTTTCCCTGGAATGATTATTGCTTCCATGGCCGGGAGCCATCTGGGTGTGCCTTGCGCATTACGGAGGTTATTCTCTCGGGCATGGAAGTATACATGCCTTTCTCATATCCTTTGACTAATGCACGAAAGCCTTGGTTTAATCACGCTTGTTCTAATGCTGTCCGCAACAAGGAGAGGGCCTATAAAAGGTACCGGAGCCAACCCACCACTGAATCACATTTTTTATACATTTCTGCCCGGAATCGTGCAAAGTCTGTTCTTCGCTCTGCTAAAAATAATTTCATCCGTACAAAATGCTCTCAACTCTCTAACTCGAACTCTTCCCGCTCCTTCTGGTACCTTGCCAAAAACCTTTCTAACAACTTTACCTCATCATCCTTCCCTCCTCTTTTCTACTCTGATGGCTCTGCAGCTATTTCTTCTACTGATAAAGCAGATCTCTTCACTCAGACTATCTCCTCCAACTCCACCTTAGACGATTCCGGTGCTGTTCCTCCCTTACTTCCCCCCTCTGACTTCCTCATGGCTGACATTAAAATTTCTTCAGCTGATGTATTTTCTGTCATTGCTGGCCTCAGTACTAATAAGGCATATGGGCCTGATGGAGTCCCTCCTGTTGTTCTCAAGAACTGTGGTTCTGTGCTTACTCCCTGCCTAGGCAAACTCTTTCGCCTTTGTCTGTCAACTTGTACCTTTCCTTCTTGCTGGAAGTTTGCTCTCATTCAGCCAGTCCCAAAGAAGGGTGACCATTCCCAACCCTCTAACTATCGTCCAATTGCTTTAACATCCTGTATCTCAAAAGTTTTCGAGTCAATGCTTCATAGAAAAATTTTAAAGCATCTCTCCTATCACAACCTTCTTTATGATCGTCAGTATGGGTTCCGTCAGGGACGCTCCACAGGCGATCTTCTCACCTACCTTTCAGACTCCTGGTCATCCTCCTTTCGGGACTTTGGTGAAAGCTTTGTCATTGCACTTGACATCTCAAAGGCTTTCGATCGAGTCTGGCATAAATTTTTAATTTCGAAACAGCCCTCTTGTGGTTTCTATCCTTCTATCTGTGCCTTCATCTCTAGCTTCCTTTCTGGTCATTATATAGCCGCTGTTGTAGACGGCTATCATTCTTCTCCTAGATCTATTACTGTAACAGTGGTGTTCCTCAGGGCTCTGTCCTATCACCAACTCTCTTCCTTTTATTCATCAGTGACCTTCTAAGCTGTACATCTAACCCTATCCACTCATCCGTTGATGACTCCACCCTTCACCTTTCCATTCGATTCCCACAACGTCCATCTCAGCAGTTACTTCAACAGGCAAGGGATGAGGCTATGGCACACCTAATGTCTGACTTGGCTCGTATCTCTGACTGGGGTAAAAATAATCTGGTTGTTTTTAATGCATCAAAGACTCAGTTTTTGCACCTACCAACCCGACAAAATCTTCCACAGGTATACCCACTTATGTTAAATAATACTCAACTTAATCCTGTGTCATCGTTGAACAAGCTTCGGGTTTCATTTGCTCGGGACTTGTCTTGGAAAGATCATATTACATCTCTTGTAAAATCTGCTTCCAAGCGATTGGGTGTACTAAGCCGACTTCATTCCTTCTTTACCCCTGCACAATTGTTGACTCTATGCAGGGGTTTTATCCGCCCCTGTGTGGAGTACAACTCTCATGTATGAGGAGGCTCCCCACATACAGCTCTTCTCAATAGAGTGGAGTCAAAGGCTTTTCATCTCATTAACTCTCCCCCTCTTACTGACTCCCTTCAACCTCTGTCTCTTCGCCGCAGTGTTGCATCTCTATCTCTTTTCTATCGCTACTTCAATGGTCACTGTTCCTCTGAACTGTCTGCATGCATTCCTCCACTTCTACGACAGGCGCGTAGCACCCGTCTAGCAGCAAACTCTTACCCCTTTTCTGTCCAACTTTCTAATGCAAGAGTCAGTCGTTACTCCCAGTCCTTCATTTATGCAACAGGTCAACTCTGGAACTGTCTCCCTCTGTCTGTATTTCCTGCTTCTTATGATCTCCAGTCTTTCAAACGCGGTGTGTCCAGGCATCTCGAAATGAATGGATCTTGAATTTGTATTTTGTTTTTCTCTTGGAGGGAACAGTATTGCGGGCTCACTGCCTTTGGTTCCTTCTTCCTCACACACACACACACACACAAAAAAAAACATGTTCTAGGATGTCAACATATGTCTCAGCTGTGAGACAACCCACTATCTCTGCCAGTTGCCCTAGACAGCTCCACGACATCCAACCCACTCCTTGTTGATGCAACAACAGTCTGGTCGTCATCTCTGTATAGAAAATACTTTGGTTATTTGCTAGACTATTATTATTCAATACTCAGTCTGAATAATGTAAGCCCTTTAACACCTATCACAAATGATGAATAACCTCTGACGGAATTTCTATTCGGAAAACATAAACATTAATGGTATACTCTAGGACACTCTCGCTTCTCCTATCTTCACTCCTCACAATGATTTAACATTTATATATATATATATATATATATATATATATCTGTATATAGATATATATATATATATATATATATATATATATATATATATATATATATATATATATATATATATATATATATATATATATATATATATATATATATATATATATATGGTTTCCTGTAATCCAAGAAACCATTCACAACGCTGGGTGGTAACCATATAACCAAACTATACGTGCTCCCTACTTGTCAAGTGGGTTGGTGGAGGGTTAGTGCTCCTCCCTGTAAAACAAATAACTCAAAGTCAAATGGCCACCCCGTACGGGATTATGGCGTTTGGCAATATATATATATATATATATATATATATATATATATATATATATATATATATATATATATATATATATATATATATATATATATATATATATATATATATATATATATATATATATACACACACACACACATACAGAGAGAGAATATGACGGTCGTGTTGAAAGGAGCCTGATTGATTACGTGCTCGTAGAGAAATCGATGCTGGGTAGCGTTGCTGATACGAGGGCCGTGGAAGGACGATGTGGAGGTCTGTCAGATCATATGATTATGTCATACAAGATCAAGGTGAGACGAGTGAGGTGGACCAAGGGAGAAAAGAGACAGTCATGGAGAAAGACTAAATGTCGAGAAGCTGAGGATCAAAGAAATGCCAAATGAATACAGGGCCAAGTATGAGAGGAGTTAGAATCAGTGAACTGGAATGAAATGGATCTGGACAGCTTGTGGTGCTTAGTTAGGAATGCGAAAGCGGTGTGTGGTGTGGCAAGTGAAACAACAAAGAAGAAAGGTACGGCATGGTGGGATGAAGAGGTTAAGAAAGCAGTGGAGGAAAAGAGGAGAGTGGAGACAGGATTGGGATTCAATTGAAATAAGAAGAGCAAGAAGCACGTAAAGAGACTAGAGAAAAGGATATAGAAGGAGATATATGATGATCTAGGGAAAAAAATGAATTCAATTTACACTGAAAAAAAGGAATTTATTCAGGAACGAGGTGCGGCAATGTGGAGGTGACACTGGAAAGAAATGTGAAGGTGTGATGGATGTAAATGGTATATTATTATCACATCGGAATGAAGTAAGGACTAGATGAAAAGAATATTTTGAAAGTCTGATGAATGGGAATGGAGAAAACAAAGGGACTGCTGACATGATTGGTTTTGGAGATGCACAATGCAGGAATGCAGTGCCAGAAAACGTGACACTCGCACAGGTGAAGAACGCTGTTAGGCGGCTGAAAAATGGAAAAGCAGCTGGGGTTGATGAGGTGTATGCAGAGATGATTAAGTGTTGTGGGGAGAGAGGAAGGAAGAGCTTATTGGAGAAATGTAAGAAGACATGGATGAGTGAAGCTGTGCCAGTAGAGAGGGAAAAGTGATTGTACCCCTGCACAAAAATAAAGGTGAGTGAAATGAGTACAAGAATTATCGTGGCATAAGTCTACTGAGTGCTGTAGAGAAGGTATATGGAAGAATTATTATTGAGAAAGTAAGAGAGATATCAGAAGTCCCAGTGGGTGACGAACACGGTGGCTTTAGGAGTGGCAGAGGATGTGTGGGTCAAATATTTTTAGTGAGACAGATGGTGGAGAAGGCGTGTGAGAAGGACTATAAGATGTTTATGGCAGTTATGGGTCTAGAAGAAGCATACGGGAAAGTAGACAGAGAAGACTGTGGAAGGTTTTGCGCATGTACGGTGTAGATGATTAGCTGCTAGGTGCCGTCAAGAGTTTTTATGATGGTAGTGAGGCATGTGTAAGGGTAACTGGGCATCTAAGTGAATGGTCACGATCAATATAGGCGTGTGACAAGGCTGCGTGATGTCCCCGTGGTTGTTGAGTATACTCGTATATATGGATGGGATGATAAGAGATGTAAAAACAAGAGTAATGGAGAGCGGGATGGCGTTGGTAATGAATGGTGATGGGCGGAGTGTCTTAAATTTTGTGTATGCTGATGATGCAGTGCTACTTGCAAATACCGGACAAGCGCTTGGTAGACTAGTGTAGAGTTTTGTAAATGTCTGTGAGCATGAAAGTAAATGTAGAAAAAAAATAAAGTGATGATTATTGAGAGAGAAGGTGACTCCCAGTGTGATGTTAAAGTGCATGGAGAGAGACTGGTATTGGTGAGAGAGTTGAAATACCTGGGTAAAGTGACTGAAAAGAGAGGAAAATGTGCAGAAGAGGTGGAAAGTAGAGTGACACAAGGAAGGAAAGTAGCTGGTGCTATGAAGGCCTTGATAAGAAACAGAGGCTTGAGTGTTGCAGCTGAGACTACGGTGTGGCATGAAAATGAAAAGCCAAGTGTAAGAGTGGTGGAGATGGGACTGCTGAGGAAAGCATGTGGAGTACAGAGAGTGGATAAGATACGGAATACTGTGATTCGTGAAAGATGCGGGATGAGGAAGTCTGTGGACACCAAAATCAAAGAGAGTGTGCTGAGATGTGTTGGTCATGAATAGCGTGGTGAAAAAGAAATATCTGAGGGAATTTAAGAAAGAGAAGAGGCGAGGTAGGCCAAGAAGAAGTGGAGGGATATGGTGGTTGTGTGTGTGAGGAAGTGAGGCATGGAAGTTGGTGAGGCTAAGGGATGACAAGAGACCGAGCGGGATGGATGAATTTTGTCTGGAGAAACGTATAAAGAGGGATTTGGCATCCCGTTTTAATGTGACAGCTTTTGGGTCGGTTCTGTCAGGTAGGTATATGTGAAGCTACAGAACGTGGTATTTTTTTTTTTTTTTTTTTTGCCCATCAGATAGCCAGGATTTCGAAGGCTTGAATGATGAGTGGTTAGAAGCGTGGTCCACTGAATTGTGTATATATATATATATATATATATATATATATATATATATATACAGTATATGTGTGTGTGTGTGTGTGTGTGTGTGTGTGTGTGTGTGTGTGTGTGTGTGTGCGGATCTTGTATACATCTCTCTGTCAGTTGCTTTTGTGAATTCGTTTCCATCCATTCTTCCTCTCTCTCTCTCTCTCTCTCTCTCTCTCTCTCTCTCTCTCTCCAGTAAGATCCATTTCATCATCTCCCTTTCATGTCTCTTTCATCTACCAGTTTTGTATCGAGCTTCGTATTTTTGAGTTACAAGACAACATACCTTCCTTAATCCCTTCAGTCTGACTGTCATTTGCTTTTAGTTTATGATGCTGAAGGACAGTTTTATTCAGCTAAGAGGTCATTCGTAGTGCAGGGGAGAGGGAAGCAATATCCTTGTCACCCCTTTCAGTCCAATCCCGCACCGTTTTTTGCCAGGTGCTTCTTGGTACCACTAGGCCACTTCATTCACCTGTAGGAGGACATGACGCAGGGAAATAGTTATGGGACAGCCCTGCCTTTGTCAAAATGGAATTTAAACGAAAAATATTAATACTACAGTGAAGAAACTAATACCTTCAATTGTCAGGACACCATATTATAATTACATATCATAACAGATAGCATGATGGATAGATAGATAGATAGATAGACAGACAGATAGAAGCTGCAAGTCAGGGGAGAAATGGTAAACATGCTTACACACTCTAACTCAAGGAATGCTTGATAGGCACACGAACAATGCCTCGTGACCATACACACACATACACACATACTCACACACAAGCTTCTAGAACATTTCAACAACAGTGTAACACACGTGACACGACCTCTGTTACACCAGAATTTAGGAAGCAGAGCTCAGAAGGACGTTAGCCATAGAACCAACAGGTAGTAGAGAGAGTGAATAAGAAGAGGGATCCAACTAGACTTACTTAATATATTAAGTCTCTGTAATACATACATTGCTCAGCTTAGACTTTCTCTGAAGATAATAAATCAAGATCAACTCCCTGTATTCATCTTTAACTCCTCCTGCTCTTCAGTTAACTCGACTCACCTATTACAAGACTTAAGAGTTACATATATAAAAATATTGGCTACAAAGCTTTAACATTAAATGGTGGCAGTCTACGAGCCTACGAGTCTGCGAGTCTACGAGTGTACAGTTGATTCCACATTATCAAGATTGAAAACAAAAAATACCGCTTACAACCAACAACTCACAACCAGCTCCTGATAGTATTCTCTCCAACCGCCCCCCCCTCCGTCTGCCCGATCATCACGCTGATGCAGAGGTCAAGAGATCAAAGGACGCCTTGCCAGTAGTTTAACAAAATATTGATACAAACAATCTTCCAGTTTCTATGACGAACCAAGGAAGTAACCATCAACGATCAACTACAAGTAACAACTCTACAAGTCGTCTGTATAATCTACACACACCTACAAGTAGCAGCAGTCTTCATCCCACAACGAATAAATCACAAGAAAAAAGGACGGAGAATACATCGAGAAAGAAAAACAAAACAAACAAGCAAAGAATGAGACACGACTCACAACTCACAGCCACCTGACCTCACCCTTTCTCTCCTTTCGTCCCCCAACCTCCACCGCTGACGCAGGAGTGAAGAGGTCAAGACAACGAAGCAAATACCAAGCCCATATTCGCAACTCATCTTACTCACTCATCTTCATTCAAGTTACTCATCGCCACTCTGTTACACACCACAACTACCAGTGTGGGAGGTCGGCGTCACCATACGTGTTTGCTAAGACGACAACACGTCAATCAACCCATGAAGGAAACGCTACCACCACGTGCAACACCTGGCACACCATTCCTACCACGGTAAAATTTAGTGAGTTACATAGTTACTTCATTTATACAATACACAGTGACAGACAAAAAAACTACAGCACAAACATATAAAACCTGCTATATAATTACAACTTAAATACATATACCTACTTGAATTATCTTATAATTTAATCATTATATACTTGCACCAATAATAAATATTCTACACTGTATATATTCATTCATTTACTATAGCATTTATTTACTACCAACGAGTGTTACCATTTATACCTACATAAAATACGTGTTTCATACATACAGCTATACATTATTATATCTACAAAGTAATAAAGAAAATATACCATCACAGTTACACAGTGAGCGATTAAAAGAACTGTATTAAACATTTATTAATTAAAGCTACCTATTGGAAACAGATAAATTAAGTTACAAGGAAAACCAGAAAAAAAATGGCCAACACAAATGACATTAGCAAGAATGAACATCTTCCACACAATCGTGAAGACAAAGATTTCCACACAGTTGACACATATATTGCCCACGATAGGTACAAGTTAACAACAAGTCAGTGTATATAGCTAATACTGTATATAGTGTATTTATATTTTTTATATAAAATAACAAAATATGGGGCTATGTAATATCATTTTCAGTAATATCTGTGCAATATAAACTAAACCTTAAAAAATGGTCCCAAGGGAATTAGCCAGCAATTATGCAACCTCGAACAACACCGAAAAAGCGTAGACAAACGAAGAAAAACTAACTATAGAAAATCAATACATAAAAAAAAAGATAAAGAAAAGAAAAGAAATAAAGTAAGATCACATAACAAACAAATGAAAATAAGCGTGTTACTACAAATGCCAAAATACCACATAAACTCCTATAAGTGAAACAAAAAGCAAATTAGTGTTCTCCACAAGCAAGTGGCATGGCACATCATCACATAAACTCCTTCTATAAGTGAAACAAAAAGCAAATTGTTGTCTCCACAAGTAAGTGGCATGGCACATCATCACTATCATCGACCGCAGCATGACCGGATTCAATGTCAGGACTGCAATTATTACAGTTCTGTAACTACAAACGATATGGAACAATTATGTAATGACAAACGATTGCATTATGTTACACTTGCTACAATTATGTAACTACAAACAATATGTAACAATTATGTGACGACAAACGATTGCATTATGTTACACTTGCTACAATTATGTAACTACAAACAATATATAACAATTATGTAACTAGAACAATATGTAACAATTATGTAACGACAAAGGATTGCATTATGTTACACATGCTACAATTATGTAACTATAAACAATATGTAACAATTATGTAACAGTTGCATTAACAAGATGTAACTTTTATGTAACTTTACAGTTATAAGGCCAACACAATTATGTAACAACTGCATTAACAAAATGTAACTACAATTATAAGGCCAACACAATTATGTAACAGTTGCATTAACAAAACGTAACTACAATTATAAGGCCAACACAATTATGCATTACTCCAATATTATGTAACAATTCATGCAATGTTACAATTATTACTACAATGTTACTATAATATAATGTAAGAAGGCATACAATTTTACCACAATTCTGTATTACCAGAATCATCATAGAAGTTAGGTGAAATATTAGACATTACTAAAAGGACAACTCCATATGTAATGTTTGACCTAGCAGTATTACCATTGCACAATTATATGTGTATCTCTGTTATACATACACATCTTACAAAATGTCATACGATAACCAATTTAATCATATTGTATTTGCTCAATTACGTATACAACTTGTTTAACATATAATATTACTGAACCATTACAATATTAACATGAATATTATATGTATACAATATTATAATCAATATTATGTACTAACAGATTAGCATATGTCAATGATGATTGCTGTTGGAGGACCTCCAGCTACGTGACCGAGCAATGTCAGGACTCCATATTATAATTACAAATCATAATAGATAGCATGATGGATAGATAGATAGATAGATAGATAGACAGACAGATAGACAGATAGAAGCAGCAAGTCAGGGGATGAGATAGGTATTGTGTCTGCGAGAATCGAGCAATGGTAAACATGCTTACACACTCTAACTCAAGGAATGCTTGATAGGCACACGAACAATGCCTCGTGACCATACACACACATACACACATACTCACACACAGGCTTCTAGAACATTTCAACAACAGTGTAACACACGTGATACGACCCATGCTACACCAGAATTTAGGAGGCAGAGCTCAGAAGGACGTTAGCCATAAAACCGACAGGCAGTGGAGAGAATGAATAAGAAGAGGGATCCAACTAGACTTACTTAGTATATTAAGTCTCTGTAATACATACGTTGCTCAACTTAGACTTTCTCTGAAGATAATAAATCAAGATCAACTCCCTGTATTCATCTTTAACTCCTCCTGCTCTTCAATTAACTCGACTCACCTATTACAAGACTTAAGAGTTACATATATAGAAATGTTGGCTACAAAGCTTTAACACAATACGATGACTCCCTTTCTATTTAATTCACGGTATCGCCATATTGCTTTACTTGTGATATCACCAAACGAACTTTTTTTTTTTCTAGTTTGGCAAGGACGACATACAGTGAAATAGGTACAATGAACGCATGACTCCGCACACACAATCGGGTCACTGATACATGGAATATATGTTGGCCACGTCACTGATGCATGTACAACGCTGATACACAGGGTACATAAACTGTGTACTTCACTGATGCGTGGGACGCATAAACAATGTACTTCACTGAAACATGGCAGATATTATTGGTGTACATCAGTGTTCTGTGCAATAATTTATCGATGAACAGCCGTGAGCAAAAGGTCTCCAGCAGTAGAGATGCTTTTACATCTAAAAATACGTCACGTATTATATGGTGCGCCAAAAAAAAAAAAAAAAAACACCTGTGGCTCATAGGTAACTTGCTATGCTTCCAATGCTGCACGAGGCGAGATGGATAATAATTTATTGGAACACATCCATGCTTCAGTACACACAATTGATTAAGTTTCCAGTCTGTGTCTTCAATAAAAATCGTGTGTCGTTTCCAAGAATATCCCTTCAACACCATAGGGTTATTACTTAAAAAGTATGGAGCTTCATTAGCAGCACTGAGTTGTAATTAAGTCTGATTCAGGGTGAGTGTAACGCTGGTTATTATTCGTCGTCTATAAGTCCTTCAATATGGTGGCGTAGTTTCAGTGCCCTCAGTCTGATGTATTTCTTGCTCATTCTTGCTACATTTAAACGATTTTATTCAGAATGACGGGGTTAATGAAGGTTGCATCCAAACTTTTTAATTCGAAAAAAAAAAAATCTCTTTTTTGCTGTATAAGATTGTCTTGGTGCAGGTGGATTACAATACAAAATATATCATCGGGTTGAAGGGGCAAGCTTGTTCTTGTCACCTCCTGACGATTATATTTAAATCTGGGCAAGCCTTTCAGAGTGAAGAGGTCAGAAACTCTATAAAGTTTTCCCACTACGAATGGCCCCCCAATTCTAAATATACCAATAGAGTGGTAGCATAAATAACATGATGTAAATGGCGTCGTTGCTTTTGTTACTGTTGTTGTAATTGTTGTTGCTCTACCCAGGTCTGTTTGGCCGAGAAAATCAATCGACCACAAGCAAGCAGACTCCTCTTGTGGCAGACAGCACTTGGCCATGGCTGGAACAGGGACGTTCCACAGCGAGGTGTAGGAGAAGAAGGAAGTGGCATGGCATCCCAGAGTATGATGCTGTGTATGGGAGATATGTACTAGTCTTAGTCCTAACTTTGACTGCTTCATAGATGTGGTTGAGTTCCCCGCCTGGGAGTGTTGTGCATGGCCAACTATCAGGCAATGACCCATTGTCTCTCAGGACAATGTTGATGATGCTGACTCCTTGAATACTAGGGTTTCTCTCGACTGAAGGCTATGTCCGATATTAGCGTAAATGTAATACTTTGGTGCATTAATTACATGAAAAGGGTTACGAGGTAGTTTTTGAAGCGTCTCACTGTTAGGAGATTTTACGCTTGAAAAAAGTCTTTGGATGTTGACCTGAATAATATACCCACTTTCCTCAACTGCGACAAAAGTATTTACCCGAGTACAGAAATTGAACGCAGTTAGCCTTATCGGAACAATAAGGATTTTATGTATTTACCTTTGCTGTCTAGAGACATTTTTTTAACTTATTAACTTTTGATACCGAAGGGGTTCTAGAAGGCTATATTTATGTCCAGTTTTATATTTCTCTCCAACCGTGAAGAAAATAGTTCAGTTTGGTAGTAGCACTAAATTGTACAATCCGCCATCGGAATAAAGGAGGTAACTTCCCAGTACCATGACATATTCTGTTCTATGATGCAATGGTTTGATAGATTTTATTGAGGCTGAATATAGTATCTTGCAGTGAGGGACCAATCTCCGCCTCTAAGTGAGACCCTTCACTACAATTACTTTTTCCTGTGTAACTTAGGATAACATCGTAGATTGTATTCAACCAAAGGAAAATCTCTAGCAGCGAAAGGTTTATTGTAAAGTACATCTACCACTTCCAGTTCGATGTCTCTTATATGCTGTGAAAAACCGTCTGGAGATAACAAGAACATAATAATAATGTCGTCCAGGGCTAATGGGTTCAAAACAGGTTGTACTTACCCAAAGACGATGAAGTGAATCTTTGCTACTTTATTCTTATCATTGCCACTTTATTATACTGTTGTCACCTTCACACGATTTTATTGCCGGACATTCCCAGTGGCCAGTCTTGAGGAGCCAGTGTCACTCGAGTTATAAACTTACTTAAGTATTGATCTGAAGTTAGCCCTTTACATCCCTCATCGAATCTTTACGTCCCTTATCGAATCTCCATATTCCATATGAATATGACGTAAGTAAAATCCATAAAGTGACCTTTCCTGGCTCTGAGACCACATTCTTTAAGACTGTTATATATGCAGTTTATGTTACATACACAAGGATTCTTAGGGTGAGAATTTTTGCGAGTATTTACTGAAAAGGAGGGATGGGGTGGAGAGGTATATAAGAGAGGGGGGTGTGAGTTGGGAGCAGGGCAGTGAAATGGCGGGGGACAGGGCGACTTGGAGGCGATTTGTTTGTGGCCACCCCAAACGGGATTGAGGCGTCTGGGGGAGGCGGTGGCTGAATCGGTAGAGAGGCGGCTTGCCGTCCTGATGGACCGAGGTTCGAATCCTGGCTGGGGCAGGGGACAATTTAAGGATTTGAATTTCATAAAAAGCAGACTTTCCTGATCTACCAGATGACCCGCCGACATGTCGTAAAAATACCCCCGCTAATACCAATACACCAGTCCTGTATGAGACATCCCTAGCAGGTATTCAATATGGACGGTGGGTGTTAGCGCCGAAGTGGTGACATGTGGAGGTGTAGGAGGACTACTGGGCCTTGGGATAGGCTACTGCCCCCGAGATATAGGCCCTGAAGCCTTTGCCTAGAGTCGGACACATAAAAAAAAAAAAATAATAAAAAAAAATAGACAGACAGATAGACAGATCTGCTGAAAAATTCACAGAGTGGCTATTATCTGTCCGTCTTGGACTGAGAATCCTCGGAGTTCAGCCAAAAAACAGCATGGCTGTTCTGGGCATCTTAGTAGTAGCCTCTGGTCACACAAGGTTAAAAACAATTACCCCAAATCCTCTGGCAACAAGAGAAACCTCTATTACTACCAACAAATTATTTTATTTCTCCCTTGATCAGTCGATTTAATTCATCTGCAGATGGCCTCTTATATTATATTTACCACATTCACTACGACTTTTTTTTATTCGTCCTATACCCAAGTCATTTTACTACGTTTGGGAACATTTTTCGACATAGAGTATTACATGTTATAGCGTCATTTCGCTCTTCTCAACCAGAACAATTCGTTCTACCCGGATGAAAATCGACTTTAGAGACCGACGTCCTTGTACTGAAGGGACTGGGTAGGTAGAAAATATTTATCCCTTAAAATATTCGTGGGACGTATCTCACTGATGCTGCTAGTTTAGCTCACAATATTTGTTATTATACTTTTGAAAAGCCCTTCTTACTGAATGCGCTGATAAACACCATATTTTTCCTATCATTCGAAAAGCAAGACAAGATCGAAATAATATCGTCTAGGGATTGCCAGTACAAGACCAAAAGTGTGCAGGGTACACGACTCCGCATCCGAAGTTAGGCATTGACTTTTTCTGGATCTACACCCAAATCGTCGCACTCCTTACCACCCCATACACAGGGAATCAGATCACGCATTTATGAGACGACGCCTCGCCCTGAAATTTGACCGTGACCCGTATCATCGAATTTTAATGGATCTGTACCACTTACAACGTCTTCTTACCAGGCACGAATATATATATTTTGGAAATTAATAACTCTGTTAACATACATACAGACATGCATACATAAATTCATACATATTCAGACAGGAATCACAGAGCTTTCCGCGTTGCTATATATAAACGTATTTGGGGTGGTTGTTGAGGTTGTTTTCAGAATGCCTGTGAAAGGGCGGCTTCCACTGACATAGAAGGGTTTCTGTGAATGGCAATACACAATAGGTTGACTTTATTACTTTTTTTTTTTTTTTAGAATACCCTGATTGAACTGAATTAGGCATTTGATAATAGGTGAGAGAGAGAGAGAGAGAGAGAGAGAGAGAGAGAGAGAGAGAGAGAGGAGGGGGGAGAAGGGGGGGCGAGTAGGACGTACGGTTCGTAGGTTGGTAGGCTGACAAGGAAAAAAAAAAAAACAAGGGTACATAAATGCATAGAGAAGTAGGTGGATGATGCAAGTAGACAGAGGAGTGAACTGAGAGACAGATAGAGAGAAAGGCAAGAAGAGATATAGATAAACAGAAAAGTAAACAAAAAAAACGTATAAAGGGATAACAACCTTGGCTGAAGAATGGATGTAGGATGGTAGAAAGGTAGGAAAATGGATAACAGACATGGTGAAGCAGTTTCCATTGTATAGATATTAAGTACATCGAAAAGTGTGCATTCCCCAAATTTATGTGGTACTTTTCAACTAATTTTCTGCCTCATTATTACGAATCAAAATTCTTCTGGCCCGGCATTAATGCGAGTGGAATATTAATGAATCTGTTGTTTTCACATACATGCTTGTATTTATGTGCAGGTGTGTGTGTGTGTGTGTGTGTGTGTGTGTGTGTGTGTGTGTGTGTGTGTGTGTGTGTGTGTGTTCGAACGAGTATGTGGAGCCGAATGTAACGTATAATGTGAATGAAAATGTCCAAACACTAATAAATGTACAGTTGAGAACATTAATAACGATTCATTTTATTACGATGAATCAGGAGATAGTAAGCAGTGACTTTCGAAATCGAATGATGTCATATTTCGAGCCTAACTAATTTTTCAGAATAAAATGCAAACGTTCCATATTTTACAGTTAATAAACAGCACGACACCACTGTCTGTCTGTGCATTATAGATGTCAGCAGCTTCTTTATACTGTGTTGTGCCCTATGTTGATCTTACTAAGATATCCAACAAAGAGACAACAGCCGCTTTTTATACTTTGTCAGTCACCATGGTCTCTCCTTCCTTTCTGAATCCTACTTCACCCTAACATTAGGTGGGTAAGAAGTCAGAATGATGATGATGATGATGATGATGATGATGACAGTGTTTATCACAAGTCCCTTTTCAGTTTAACTTGACAAAAAGGGAAAAATTTCTTACTATTTCTTCAACCCGTATATAAATGGGTGTGTGAGGTGCCTCGTTCCCTAAGGCCTAAATAACGTCTCCAGTTATGCTTATACGACATGTGAAATCGTTTATATATCATTCTTGTTATCACCACACAATCAAATTAAACTTACGAATGGCCTACTGCTGTCTAAAGGTTAAATCGTTCCCAGTGACCCGTTCAATAGTGTGATATCTAACTAAATAATTCTTATTACCTATGAACTCTTTTACCCATTACAGAAGCAGCATAATGTCCAAGGCTTAATCGCTTCAGCCCTAGAACGTTTTTATACTTCATTCTTGCTGCCTCCTGCTTTAGTAAACATATTGTACTGATGAGGTTCATGACGCTGATATCTTTCCTCTACAATTCTAAGTCTGCCCTATGCTGAATAAAACTGTCTGAAGTTTATGAGTATATAATGAAAATATGTTTGAATGACATCATTAAAACATAGCGCTCGAACTGAAACTGTTAGAAACGCTCCTGGAACTCTTCCAAAATAATGATGTTTTTATATTTTACTTTGGCGTCCACCTCGTAGTAAGGGAAGAAGAAAAATCCCTGCCATTATTGTCTACTGAGTGCACGGCGGTAATTCAGACTAATAATCTTTTTTCCTCAATTGAATCGTAGTCTGGAATATAACACGAAAAAACAAAACTAATACGCAGATCCACAATTATGTTGACAGACGAGAAGGAACATACAGTAAGCAATCTTTGTCCAAGAGTTTGACCATCATAAAATGTTATTCGGGTTTTTCCAGAAGCGGACCAGATGACACACCGTTACACCAACGTCTCTGGACACAAAACACAGGAGCATGAAGAACTTTTTTTAAGAATACACAACATGAATTCTTAGGTCTCTGAACAGGGGTAGGGAGGATGTTAACTACCAAGCCAGATAGACATTTTGATGAAATGATTTACTGTATTTGCACAGCGATATATGCATAACTATGTGGACATATCTATCTATCTATCTATCTATCTATCTATATATATAGATAGATAGATAGATAGATAGATACAGGTATAGATAGTTAGATATAGATATGTGTGTGTGTGTGTGTGTGTGTGTGTGTGTGTGTGTGTGTGTGTGTGTGTGTGTGTGTAACCAAATACTATATAACCAAAGTAAACATCATGTTTTCGATACAAATACAAACACACTAATTATTATGGTAAGTTGAGGAAGTAAATCACTCTAAGCTAACGTTGGTGGAATGCTGTTAAGAACAATAGGAAATAAAACATTTAAAAAGACGTCTCACAATCTACAGCCCACACTGGGCACACACGACTGCTCTACGCCCCTTCTCTGTTTGTAAGGTTTGACTTATGAATCGTCCTATTACATATTTTATTTCCCATTGTACTTAACAGCATTCCAACAACGTTAACTAAGAATGATTTATCCCCTCATCTTGAGGAGTAGACTGTAGCACCAGTCGAGCAGGGCAGTACTCCCGAGGTGGATGGAAAGCTGATGACAGGGAGTGCTGGAGCTCCCGTTTCATCAGCCCTTGGGACTAGTTCTTGAACATCCCCCTTTGCTGAACTTTTTCAGTGTCTCAGTTACACAGAGAGTAGGCCAGCATGCTCCCCAGTACAAATTTCTCTAACTATCTACACCAAACTACATGCACAGTACACACTACACTTCCTATTCAAAATTCAACAAAAATGGCGTCTCTTCACCAAGCCTCGGAGTCCCCAAGGGGGGGGGACCATAAATGCCCCCACCATCCGCCCCTCTCCCGGTGACGACTCGAGGTGCCTGGAACCACTGTCTGACTCTCTTCTTCATTTCTGCAACATTCGCGGCCTATCCTCTAACTTTCGCTTTGTTGAGCACCACCTCTTCTCCTCTAAACCTCAACTTCTTTTTCTAACGGAGACTCAGCTGTCTGAGGCAACTAACAGCAGACCCTTTTCTGTATCCTCCTACTTTCTCTATCCTCATTTCAAAGCCAAAGGTGGCTGTTGTGTATATATACGCAACGACTTATCTTGCTCTCGTGTTCCTGAACTCGATTCTTCTGAATTCTCTACACTCTGGCTTTGGCTTTCCTGTCATTCTCTGACTAAATTTAACTGTGCTGTTTACTTATCCCCTAATTCTACTGACTATCAAAAATTCTTCGACTATCTTACTTCTACAATGGAACATATTCTATCCATTTTTCCTTTCCCTGAAATCTCCATTTTAGGAGAATTCAGTGTTCACCACCACCTTTGGCTCTCCTCTTCTTTCACGGATCCACCTGGTGAACAAGCCTACATCTTGTCTATCCTTAATGACCTAGAGCAGCTTGTACAGCACCTTACCCGTATCCCTGACCGCCTTGGAGAGAGCTCCAACATACTTGACCTCTTCCTCATAACTAATCCTTCTACTTACTCTGTTAATTTTTTCTCTCTGTTGGGCTCCTCCGATCACAACCTTATTACCTTAACCTGTCCTATCGCTCTGGTACTGCCTGTGGACCCTCCAGGGAAACGTCGTCTGTGGCATTTTGGAGCCACGGACTGGGAGGCCCTCAGGCAGTACTTGTTTGCTTTTCCCTGGAATGATTATTGCTTCCATGGCCGGGAGCCATCTGAGTGTGCCTTGCGCATTACGGAGGTTATTCTCTCGGGCATAGAAGCATACATTCCTTTCTCATATCCTTTGACTAACGCAAGAAAGCCTTGGTTTAATCATGCTTATTCTAATGCTGTCCGCAACAAGGAAAGGGCCTACAAAAGGTACCGGAGCCAACCCACCCCTGAATCACATCATCTTTACGTTTCTGCCCGGAATCGTGCTGAGTCTGTTCTTCGCTCTACTAAAAATAATTTCATCCATACTAAATGCTCTCAACTCTCCAACTCGAATTCTTCCCGCTCCTTCTGGTACCTTGCCAAAAATCTTTCTAACAACTTTACCTCATCATCCTTCCCTCCTCTTTTCTACTCTGATGGTTCTGTAGCTATTTCTTCTACTGATAAAGCAGATCTCTTCACACCTTAGATGATTCCGGTGCTGTTCCTCCATCACTTCCCCCCTCTGACTTCCTCATGGCTGACATTAAAATGTCTTCAGTTGATAGTATTTTCTGACATCACTGGCCTCAGTACTAACAAAGCATATGTGCCTTATGGGATCTCTCCTGTTGTTCTCAAGAACTGTGCTTCTGAGCTTACACCCTGCCTAGGCAAACTCTTTCGCCTTTGTCTGTAAACTTGTACCATTCCTTCTTGCTGGAAGTTTGCTTTCATTCAGCCAGTCCCAAAGAAGGGTGACCACTCCCAACCCTCCAACTATCGTCCAATTGCTTTAACGTCCTATATTTCAAAAGTTTTCGATTCAATTCTCAATACAAAAATTTTAAGGCATCTTTCCTATCACAACCTTCTTTCCGATCGTCAGTACGGGTTCCGTCAGGGACGCTCCACTGGCGATCTTCTCACCTACCTTTCAGACTCCTGGTCATCCTCCTTTTGGGACTTTGGCGAAAGCTTTGCCATTGCACTTGACATCTCAAAGGCTTTCGATCGAGTCTGGCATAAATCTTTAATTTCCAAACTGCTCTCCAACGGTTTCTAACCTTCTATCTGTGTCTTCATCGCTAGCTTCCTTTCTGGTCGTTCTATAGCCGCTGTTGTAGACGGCCATCGTTCTTCTCCTAGATCTATCAACAGTGGTGTTCCTCAGGGCTCTGTCCTATCACCAACTCTCTTCCTTTTATTCATCAATGATCTAAGCTGTACATCTAACCCTATCCACTCATACGCTGATGACTCCACCCTTCACCTTTCCATTCGGTTCCCGCAACGCCCATCTCAACAGTTACTTCAACAAACAAGGGATGAGGCTATGGCACACCTAATGTCTGACTTGGCTCGTATCTCTGAATGGGGTAAAAATAATATGGTTGCTTTTTATGCATCTAAGACTTAGTTCTTACACCTATCAACCCGATAAAATCTTCCACAGGTATACCCACTAGTGTTTAATAATATTCAGCTTAATCCTGCATCATCCTTGAACATGCATGGGGTTTCATTTACTCGGGACTTATCTTGGAAAGATCATATTACATCTCTTGTAAAATCTGCTTCCAAGAGATTGGGTGTGCTAAGCCGACTCCGCTCTTTCTTTACCCCTGCACAATTGTTGACTCTATACAGGGGTTTTATCTGCCCCTGTGTGGAGTACAACTCTCATGTGTGGGGAGGCTCCCCACATACAGCTCTTCTCAATAGGGTGGAGTCAAAGGCTTTTCGTCTCATTAACTCTCCTCCTCTTACTGACTCCCTTCAACCTCTGTCTCTTCGCCGCACTGTTGCATCTTTATCTCTTTTCTATCGCTACTTTAATGGTCACTGCTCCTCTGAACTGTCTGCTTGCATTCCTCCACCTCTACGACGGGCACGTAGCACCCGTCTGGCAGCAAACTCTCATCCCTTTTCTGTCCAACTCTCTAATGCAAGAGTTAACCGTTACTCCTAGTCTTTCATTTATGCAACAGATCAGCTCTGGAACTGTCTCCCTCTGTCTGTATTTCCTGCTGCCTATGATCTCCAGTCTTTCAAACGCAGTGTGTCCAGGCATCTCAAAATGATCGGACGTTGAATTTGGCTCTCTATTGTATTTTGTTTTTCTCTTGGAGGGAACTGTTACTGCGGGCTCATGGCCTTTGGTTCCTTCTTCCTCGCATTAAAAAAAAAGAAAAAAATAGTGTGTGTGTTGTATTTTTATCGTAGACGTGGCGTTTACTTTAGCTCTATATATATACATATATATATATATATATATATATATATATATATATATATATATATATATATATATATATATATATATATATATATATATATATATATATATATATATATATATATATATATATATGGACAGATAGATAATTACTGTAGGTAGGTAGGTAAACAGATAGATGAACAGAGGTATGCATACATACATACAGTCATGCATACATACATTGACTGGGACAGAGCGGTTGGTATATTTAGTAAGAAGATAAACAGACAGAATAATGGATAACAAGATAGGTAGGTAGACAGGTAGATAAGTAGACAGTATATGGATCGACAGAAAGGAAAACAGATTGATAGATTGATAGATAGATAAAACAAGGACAAAAAGTTTCCTATATACAGTAGAACAGCCATGTAAAATAGCTACAGATTTCTTTTCTACGAATTAAACCATGTTTTTGCCATTTCTTCTCTATACCGGTGTTGCGAAAAAAAAATTACGCCCAATCCGATTTTAACGGGACCGGAGTGTTAATGAACTTTCTGTTTTCCCCTGCACGTGTGTGTAATTCACCGGGTCGGTCAGGATCACTTGATGGTCGTGATCGTCAGCTTTTACCCTCCCGGAAGGGAGCTGAGAGCTCATATAGTCCGATCTAAGGGCAAGGCTGTGACCTTCACACACGCACACACCCGTCCCCTTGCTCTAGGGGGACAGTAACCACCCACTTCATCAGTGAAACTTTTCGCAACCTGAGAGAGGCGCGAACTCCCGTCCACCAGTTGGCAAGCGAGAACGTTACCACTGCACCAGCGAGCGGTGTGTGTGTGTGTGTGTGTGTGTGTGTGTGTGTGTGTGTGTGTGTGTGTGTGTGTGTGTGTGTGTGTGTGTGTGTGTTCAATTTCCTTGCTTTCTGAGCCCTCTTGATGATGATATCGTCTAATACTGAACTTTTAATTTATTTTATTCTTCTGAGAGCATGGAATTTTTTTTTTTACTCTAATTTCTACCGCTAGGGATTTACCATATATTACTAAAGCTTTCTTCTTCCGAGGTTAAAAACAGTCACAGCAATCTTTTCATGACGAGAAAACTTCAGTCATTAATTTGTGGTACCGCAATTTTATTTTGCAGGAGACAGACTTTGTTGCGTAAGGGATTTAACTTAGTACCCATCTCATGGCAGGTGAAACCTAAGTTGTAGTATTGTTGCTACCATCAGATTATTATATTTAGTTTTGAAGTTGCCTCTGGTCGCCAGAGGAAAAGAGAGAGCCTTGGAACTGAGCCATCATGCAATCCTATGTTGCCCCATGAGCAGTGAAGAAGCCCGGGGCTAGGCAAGTTGGTCCTGACATTTAAGATGAGAGTGACCAGCCTCACTCATCCCTGAGTGGCATTACATGAGCAATAAACCCCAACCCCTCCTGGATATAAACCTACACAGGCTCAGTGTGACTGGAGTGTCTTAATTACCAACTAAACCACCAGGCGCCACAGTTTGGTTATATGGTTACCACCCAGCATAGGAAATGGTTCCCTGGTGTACAGGAAACCATTTGGCTTGGAACTGATGAAGTCAGAAAATTTCCTCCAAACCTGCCATTATCGACCCCGAAATTAGTTAAAAAAAAAAAATAATAATAATAATAATAAATAAAAAATAAAAGGTTCGATTCTCGGGCCCGTTAGATTTTTTGTACAAAGAGTGTTTCCCAGTGTCGTTGTTGCGAGTGGTACAACTGTCAACGTGGATATAAAATCGAAAGATGCTTGTTGTATTCAGCAGGAAGAGAGTGACATAGTAAAAGTTGTCTGCTTTAAACATCGTGTAATTAACGGATGTTCATATTCGTGTTCCTCTTCAGTCCTATCATCCTGTTTGAATATTACTGGGTAGCTTAGCAAAATGTTATTAGATTGAGACAGTTTCTACTCGGTGAAAAGTAACTAGTAAAGTCAGCTTGCAACCATTCAAATCTGATGAAATAATTTGCCATTATTGTCTTCTTCTTCCTCATCCCGTACAGGCTATGTACAGCTGGTAACATGGAAATAGAGTTGCCAGCTGCATGTAAAGTTTTATGGAAAGATTAGTACTTACCAAAAGTAGGCTATTTGTCACCTTTTACAATCCTCCTGCAGTTCATACACAGATATCTAATGCTTCTTCTTCATTACTGGTTAACATGGCAAGACATCGTTAACTACGGACATAGTTTTGAGAAGGCTTGGAGTAATTGCAATTGTAATTTATTTGAAACGTAATTAATTGTATATTTTGGGGTAATTATAATTGTAACTGTAATTAATAGTTTCTGTTTACCAGTATTTGTAACTGTGATCGTAAATGACCCTTACATTCATTAAAAATTGTATTTGTAAATGTAATTGACTGTTTTGAACCATAATAATTAAAATTACGTCATACAAATATTACTTGGACATACTGAAAACAGGGAGAGAGAGAGAGAGAGAGAGAGAGAGAGAGAGAGAGAGAGAGAGAGAGAGAGAGAGAGAGAGAGAGAGAGAGAGAGAGAGAGAGAGAGAGAGAGAGAGAGAGAGAGAGAGAGAGAGAGAGAGAGAATATGCTATGAAATAATTGTTGCATGAGACTTGACAGGTTGAATACTTGTATATATGAGATCCGTAGACTCTGTATTATGTACTGTTTAATTATTTCAATAGTCAGCGATTAGTTCAGAATACATCATGAGAAAAAGTAGCTGAAATATGTAACTGAGCACTAATTTGTTGCAACTGTAGTTGTAATCTGGAATTATTAGAACTGAGCAATTGTAATTGGAATTGAAATTAGCATTTTTTGTTCCTTGTAACCGTAATTTTAATTTTAATTGAATAATAGAACAAATAATGATAATTACCTGCACCAACCAAGTTGGAGGAGGTTATCTGTTCCCCTGTCTGTCTGTCTGTTTGTCCATACGATATCTCCAAAAGATCTCATTGAATTACAGTGAAATATGGTAAAGGTTGGGCCATGGGCCAAGAAAGAACTGATTAAATTTAGGGGCAGATCCGGATCAGCATCCTTAATATCTCCAAAAGTGCTCAATGAATTTCAATAAAATTTTGTGAAAAAGTGGGCTATGGGTGAAGGAACATGTGATCAGATTATTGGGGTGGATGCTGATCCTATGTGTTCCACACAACAATATCCACGGATCCGCATCCGGATCTGAATCATTTTTAATGACAATGGCCTTGACAGAGGTAGGCCTATGCACTCTCTGATTGCTTTCTAGCTGTAACTGTAACTGACCAAATCCAGTGTAATTATTCCAAGCCTGGTTTTGATATACCGGTAGTATAAACAACGTAATGACCGTAGCCTACTTGGTTAACCCGGAAAATATTGACACAACATGGTCTGGAAAAATACATCAATAATGTCAAACCACGATTACTGGAAGAAATTTGAGTGTAAAGTGGAGGGACTGTAAGAAAATGTTCTGCAGAGAGGTGAAAAGAGTAAGACAGGGTGGAAGTGAAGTTAGCAGGGGAGTGAAAGATAAAAATGGTAGATTACTAGTGGAGATGGGAGAAAAAGTGAGCAGATGGAGAGAACACTTTAAGGAATTGTTGAACGTAGAGGATGGAAGTAATGCGAGTATAAGTGGCTGGGGAATGGCTGGGAGAAGGAGGGAGGTAAGAAGACAGGAAGAAATCAGTAGGATAGAAGTTGTGGAAGCAATGAAGAAAGTTAAATCGGGGAAAGCCCCAGGAATTGATGGAGTGTGTGGTGAAATGCTGAAGCATGGGGGAGAGATAGTAGTAGAATGGATGTGGAAGATGTGCAGATTGGCCTGGGAGGAAGGTAGAGTCCCGGAGGATTGGAAGTCAGGTATAATTATTCCCTTGTACAAAGGAAAAGGGGAAAAAGAAGTGTGTGGTAACCACAGGGGCATTTGTCTTCTTAGTATAATAGGAAAAGTGTATGGTAGGATACTTATTGACAGAGTTAGAGAAAGAACAGAGAAATTAGTTGGAGAAGAACAGGGAGGCTTTAGGAAGGGAAGAGGTTGTGTAGATCAGATATTCATTCTCAGATCTTTAGTGGAAAAGTTTCTAGAGAAGGGAAAGAAGTTGTATGCGGCATTCATGGATTTGGAGAAAGCATATGACAGAGTGGATAGACAAGGATTGTGGAAAGTGTTAAGAATATATGGAGTAGATGGAAAGTTGTTGAATGCTGTGAAGAGTATGTACGATGGTGCGAAGGCTGCAGTGCGTGTGGATGGTGACCTAAGTGAATTTTTCTCTTTGAAGGTTGGGTTGAAACAGGGATGTGTCATGTCTCCATGGTTGTTCAATCTGTATATGGATGGGGTAATAAAAGAGGTACAAGGTAGGGTAGTGGATGTTGGAGTGTCCCTGGTGAGAGAGGATAGTGTTTGGAAACTCCCTGTACTGTTGTTTGCAGATGATACTGTGTTGTTGAGTGAAGACGAAGGAGAGCTGCAAGGCTTGGTGGATGAGTTTGGGAGAGTGTGTAAGAAACGGAATCTAAAGGTGAATGTAGGGAAGAGTAAAGTGATGGTCTTTGAGAGAGGTGAAGTCAGTGAATGTACAGCGAGGTTGGATGGTGAGGAATTGGAAAGTGTGAGTACGTTTAAGTACTTGGGTAGTGTGATGAGTAAGGATGGAGGTTTGGAGGGTGAAGTGCTTGACAGGGTACAGCAGGGAAGAAAGGTTGCTGGTTCCTTGAAAGCAGTGATAAGAAACAGGGAAGTGAGCATGGAAGTGAAAAAGTTACTACATGACAGTATTGTGATACCAACTCTAACGTACGGAAGTGAAGCTTGGACGTTGTTGGAAGGACACAAGTCAAGAGTGAGAGCAGTGGAAATGAGTTATTTAAGAGGAGCCTGTGGAGTCACATGGAGAGACAGGTTGACGAATGAGGATATAAAGGAGCGTTGTGGTGTTGATGTGGATGTGATAGGAAGCGTTATGAGGAACACACTGAGGTGGTTTGGCCATGTGGAGAGGATGGAGGGTGAAAGACTGACGAAGAGAGTGTATGTGAGTGAGGTGGAGGGGGAAAGAGGGAGGGGGAGGCCGAGGATGAGATGGAGGGATGGGGTGGAGAGGTATATGAGAGAGGGGGGTGTGAGCTGGGAGCAGGGGAGTGAAATGGCGGGGGACAGGGCGACTTGGAGGCGATTTGTTTGTGGCCACCCCAAACGGGATTGAGGCGTCTGGCAATAGATAGATAGATAGATAGACGATTACTGTGTCCTGTACAACCTGGGATCTCTCTCTCTCTCTCTCTCTCTCTCTCTCTCCAGCAAATATCCTTTCGTGTCTCTTTCATCTAACATTTTTGCATCGAAATTGGCGTTTTTTTATGTTGGCAGACGATATACCATCTCCTTTACACACTACATTGCTGTCTCTTGTAGAGTATTTCTTTTATAATGCTAGAAAATTACTTTTTACTTGATCTCACGTACAGCAGGGATTGGAAACACTCCATCAGCCTCGTCAATATGTTGAGGTACTGTAATTTGATTTATGCCATCTCCTAGCGAATTATTTAGCTGTGTGTGTGTGTGTGTGTGTGTGTGTGTGTGTGTGTGTGTGTGTGTGTGTGTGTGTGAGAGAGAGAGAGAGAGAGAGAGAGAGAGAGAGAGAGAGAGAGAGAGAGAGAGATTTGCAGATGTTAAGTAGAAACATCTATCGATAACAGAGCAGAACCCAGTGTTTTGGAAATAACAAATGATGAAAGTGCGATGAGAAATTGATGAGTTGATGAGAAGAGCCATGGTAGATGGAGAACAAAATGGAAATGTTTGGTGACATGAGAGATGTGCAAGCTGTGGAGGTCTGTGAACATACCGAGGATCGATTTGGCCGGATAAGATATGTGCTGAGAAGCATGTGATAAGGGTTTGACTTCTCTTTTTGAAATTCATAATCAACAGATTAATTTTCTCTGATAGCTGTATGGGAGAAAATAAAAGCAGTATGTACAGCTGGCCACAATGAGACACTTTTTCCAGGATTGTGGAAGGTTGCGACTGACGGCAACCTTACTATGACGTAGTATTCTTTTATGAATGAAGCTCCCACTACTCTTCAGATGGGCTTGCAACGCAGATAGTGATTGGCTGTCGCACTAGTGTCTGCTGCTATACAGTATGAATTTACACACGGCATCTTGGATATACTTCCATTCCGTAGTTTATTTTTGTGATCTAACATTGAGTTACTAACTGGAAAATATGCGGTCCATTCAACAGAAATTTTTATAGCAGATGTAAGAACCTCAACACTGAATGAAACAATCGTTGGCACCTGCAGCACCAGTCTCATAAGTTGATCAGCAGCTCAAGGAATGAAGCCTCGAACCCAGTAGAATTAATCCTCCAATGCAAATATAACCGAGGATTTTGTAGGCAAAGATATGCAGCTCTCTGGAAAATTAAGTGAATTACATAAATTCCTTTGAAGGGACTGCACACATAAGGGGAAAGTAGGTCATACGAGTACATCGGTGAGTCATCCTGATGGTGCATAATGAGTGCATACACACACACACACACACACACACACACACACACACACACACACACACACACACACACACACACACACACACACACACACACACACACACACAGAATGTGACAAACAAGCTCCTTTCAAGTTAATCGACAATAGTACGTGGATTAGCGTCTTGTAAACAAAACTATGTGGTAGCCCTAGGCATTAGTGAATCATCAAATAAATGTTACAGTGTCAGATGTGAAGACAGTTTGACCTTTATGTCTGTCTGTCGGTCAGGCATTATGCAATATTCTGTTGAGTGTGTTGGGCAAGTGTTATGCAATATTCTGTCAAACTTATTTAATTGATATCATATTAGCGGCCCACCCCATCGTCACCTTTATTTTCCTATGTTTTGTGTATTCCTACATTCTAATATTACTCTCACTCTTCACACTGCTCGCTACCCACAGACCAACATCCCCCCTGCTTGCCTCCCATGACGCTTCAACGTTTCATTCCATTAGGATACTGTATATTGATTTTCCTTTTTTGTTAATTTATTGCTATATTTAGGTTATTTTTGTAGGGAGGCATTCTTAGCTGCGTCGAGATCTTCCTGTCATCTACCACTGAGGGAATTTAAAAACAGGCTAACACCTATGAATGTGTACTAGATAAGATTAGTCTGTGAGTGTGTGTGTGTGTGTGTGTGTGTGTGTGTGTGTGATGGAGAATGTCTAGTAGTCGCATCTTTTTTTTATCTTCACTTTACAGGTTTGAATTTGGCTTTGAAATGAGTATAGAGAAAGTAGGAGGATACAGAAAAGGGTTTGCTGTCAGTTGCCTCAGACAGCTGAGTCTCAGTTAGAAAAAGAAGGTGAGGTTTAGAGGAGGTGGTGCTCAACAGAGCGAAAGTTAAAGGAAAGGCAGCGAATGTTGCAGAAATGAAGAAAAAGTGAGTCAGACAGTGGTTCCAGGCAGCTCAAGTTGTCACCGAGAGAGGGGCGGAAGGTGGGGGCATTTATTGTCCCCCCCCCTGGGGACTCCGAGGCTGAGTGTTGAGTAGCCATGATTTTTTTTTTGAATTTTGGAAAAGGAAGTGTAGTGTGTACTGTGCATGTTTAGATAGTTAGAGAAATCTGTATTGGAGAGCATGCTTGCTTCCTCTCTGTGTAACTGAGACACTGAAAAAGTTCAGCAAAGGGGGATGGTCAGGAACTTGTCCTGAGGGCTGATGAAACGGGAGCTCCAGCTCTCCCTGTCATCAGCTTTCCATCCACCTCGGGAGTGCTGCCTTGCTCGACTGGTGCTTCGGTCTACTCCTTCTAAGGTATACACTCCATCAGTCTTATATATCGGACATCTCAAGCCAGAGCTAGGTGACCACAAACAATTTGTCTCAGTGACTCAGTTCCTCTGTACTGTAACAGGGAGCCTCCCATCCATCCATCTCACACCATATTTGTTCAAATACCTCCTCTCCATCCTTCCTTCATCTCTGTCTCCCTCTCCTCCACTCTCCTTCCTCCTCACTTATATACTTATCTCCTCGGTCTCCTCCTCCTCCACTCTCCTTCCCCCTTACTCACATACTTAACCTAGTCAGTCTCGTCTCTCTCCAGTTTCGCCTCATGGGTATATCATCTTGGTATACTTTAACATATTCCAGAACCTTCACATCAGCACTACAACGTTCGGTCACATCTCTTTCGACACTCCTTTCTCTCTCTTTCTGCACGTAAATGCACATGTTTCTCTACGATAATGTAATACCAATCTACCCATTAACACCTGTCTTTCCATTGCTACTATATTTTACTGAACAATACTTCTTGTCTCACAGGTATGTCAGACAAAACATACATGTATACGAAGAAGCAAGAAGTGGCCACGTTACTTGTAACGTGTGGGGTTGGGTCTGGCTGTATGGTGTGGGAGAAGTAACAAAGATCGAGGAAAGATTCACTATGGACCAATGCCTTGAGATATTGGAAGAAGTGATGCTACCCAGTGTGTGGGCTTATGCACTACCTTTTCCTGAAAGAATACTTTTCATCCACGACAACCGTCCAGTTCAAACCGGTAGAACCGTGAGAAGATGGTTTTAGGAACAGCCAGACATTCAACTACTGGAATGTGGAGTAGACTGTAGCACCAGTCGAGCAGGGCAGTACTCCCGAGGTGGATGGAAAGCTGATGACAGGGAGTGCTGGAGCTCCCGTTTCATCAGCCCTCAGGACTAGTTCCTGACCATCCCCCTTTGCTGAACTTTTTCAGTGTCTCAGTTACACAGAGAGTAGGCCAGCATGCTCTCCAGTACAAATTTCTCTATCTATCTTCACCAAACTACATGCACAGTACACACTACACTTCCTATTCAAAATTTACCAAAATGGCGTCAATTCACCTAGCCTCGGAGTCCCCAGGGGGGGGGACCATAAATGCCCCCGCCATCTGCCCCTCTCCCGGTGACGACTCGAGGTGCCTGGAACCACTGTCTGACTCTCTTCTTCTTCATTTCTGCAACATTCGCGGCCTTTCATCTAACTTTCGCTCTGTTGAGCACCACCTCTCTTCCTCTAAACCTCACCTTCTTTTCTAGCGTGGAGACTCAGCTGTCTGAGGCAACTGACAGCAAACCCTTTTCTGTATCCTCCTACTTTCTCTATACTCATTTCAAAGCCAAAGGTGGCTGTTGTGTATACATACGCAACGACTTATCTTGCTCTCGTGTTCCTGAACTTGATTCTTCTGAATTCTCCACTCTCTGGCTTCGGCTTTCCTGTCATTCTCTGACTAAATATATCTGTGCTGTTTACTTATCCCTAATTCTACTGACAATCAAAAATTCTTCGACTATCTTACTTCTACGATGGAACACATTCTGTCCATTTCTCCTTTCTCTGAAATCTCCATTCTTGGAGATTTCAATGTTCACCACCACCTTTGGCTCTCCTCTCCTTTCACGGATCCACCTGGTGAACAAGCCTACATCTTTTCTATCCTTAATGACCTAGAGCAGCTTGTACAGCACCCTACCCGTATCCCTGACCGCCTTGGAGAGAGCTCCAACATACTTGACCTCTTCCTCACAACTAATCCTTCTGCTTACTCTGTTAATCTTTTCTCTCCGTTGGGCTCCTCCGATCACAACCTTATTACCTTAACCTGTCCTATCGGCTCCAGTACGGCCTGCGGACCCTCCAGGAAACGTCGTCTGTGGCATTTTGGAGCTGTGGACTGAGAGGCCCTTAGGCAGTACTTCTTTGATTTTCCTTGGAAGGATTATTGCTTCCATGGCCGTGAGCCATCTGGGTGTGCCTTGCGCATTACGGAGGTTATTCTCTCGGGCATGGAAGCATACATTCCTTTCTCATATCCTTTGACTAACGCAAGAAAGCCTTGGTTTAATCACGCTTGTTCTAATGCTGTCCACAACAAGGAGAAGGCCTACAAAAGGTACCCTGAGCCAACCCACCCCTGAATCACATAATCTTTACGTTTCTGCCCGGAATCGTGCTAAGTCTGTTCTTCGCTCTACTAAAAATAATTTCATCCATACTAAATGCTCTCAACTCTCCAACTCGAATTCTTCCCGCTCCTTCTGGCACCTTGCCAAAAATCTTTCTAACAACTTTACCTCATCATCCTTCCCTCCTCTTTTCTACTCTGATGGTTCTGTAGCTATTTCTTCTACTGATAAAGCAGATCTCTTCGCACAGACTTTCTCCTCCAATTCCACCTTAGACGATTCCGGTGCTGTTCCTCCATCACTTCCCCCCTCTGACTTCCTCATGGCTGACATTAAAATTTCTTCAGTTGATGTATTTTCTGCCATTACTGGCCCCAGTACTAACAAGGCATATGGGCCTGATGGGGTCCCTCCTGTTGTTCTCAAAAACTGTGCTTCTGTGCTTACACCCTGCCTAGGCAAACTATTTCGCCTTTGTCTGTCAACTTGTACCTTTCCTTCTTGCTGGAAGTTTGCTCTCATTCAGCCAGTCCCAAAGAAGGGTGACCACTCCCAACCCTCCAACTATCGTCCAATTGCTTTAACGTCCTGTATTTCAAAAGTTTTCGAGTCAATTCTTAATAAAAAAAATTTTAAGGCATCTTTCCTATCACAACCTTCTTTCCGATCGTCAGTATGGGTTCCGTCAGGGACGCTCCACTGGCGATCTTCTCACCTACCTTTCAGACTCCTGGTCATCCTCCTTTCGGGACTTTGGCGAAAGCTTTGCCATTGCACTTGACATCTCAAAGGCTTTCGATCGAGTCTGGCATAAATCTTTAATTTCCAAACTGCCCTCCTACGGTTTCTATCCTTCTATCTGTGCCTTCATCGCTAGCTTCCTTTCTGGTCGTTCTATAGCTGCTGTCGTAGACGGCCATCGTTCTTCTCCTAGATCTATCAACAGTGGTGTTCCTCAGGGCTCTGTCCTATCACCAACTCTCTTCCTTTTATTCATCAATGATCTTCTAAGCTGTACATCTAACCCTATCCACTCATACGCTGATGACTCCACCCTTCACCTTTCCATTCGGTTCCCGCAACGCCCATCTCAACAGTTACTTCAAGAAACAAGGGATGAGGCTATGGCACACCTAATGTCTGACTTGGCTCATATCTCTGACTGGGGTAAATAATATGGTTGTCTTTAATGCTTCTAAGACTCAGTTCTTACACCTATCAACCCGACAAAATCTTCCACAGGTATACCCACTAATGTTTAATAATATTCAGATTAATCCTGCATCATCCTTGAACATGCTTGGGGTTTCATTTGCTCGGGACTTATCTTGGAAAGATCATATTACATCTCTTGTAAAATCTGCTTCCAAGAGATTGGGTGTGCTAAGCCGACTCCGCTCTTTCTTTACCCCTGCACAATTGTTGACTCTATACAGGGGTTTTATCCGCCCCTGTGTGGAGTACAACTCTCATGTGTGAGGAGGCTCCCCACATACAGCTCTTCTCAATAGGGTGGAGTCAAAGGCTTTTCGTCTCATTAACTCTCCTCCTCTTACTGACTCCCTTCAACCTCTGTCTCTTCGCCGCACTGTTGCATCTTTATCACATTTCTGTCACTACTTCAATGGTCACTGCTCCTCTGAACTGTCTGGTTGCATTCCCCCACCTCTACGACGGGCGCGTAGCACCCGTCTAGCAACAAACTCTCATCCCTTTTCTGTCCAACTCTCCAATGCAAGAGTTAACCGTTACTCCCAGTCTTTCATTCATGCAACAGGTCAGCTCTGGAACCGTCTCCCTCTGTCTGTATTTCCTCCTGCCTATGATCTCCAGTCTTTCAAACGCAGTGTGTCCAGGCATCTCAAAATGATCGGATCTTGAATTTGGCTCTCTATTGTATTTTGTTTTTCTCTTGGAGGGAACTGTTACTGCGGGCACATGGCCTTTGGTTCCTTCTTCCTCGCATAAAAAAAAAAAAAAAAAAAAAAAAAAAAAAAACAGTTGTGATCTCAGCGCCATTGAAAATATCTGGGCAAACATCGTAAACGTGTTGGAGCCTGCACAGGAGAGGACTTCACAGCAATTAATGAGTCACATGGTGAACGAGTGGGAAGAAATGAGAAGGAAGCCACAGCTTGTATATAAACACGTTGCCTCCTTACCACAACGGCTGCAGAGCGTCGTCGAAAGCCAAGGTGGATGGACACGGTACTAGACAATACGTCGGGGTTGCCTATCAGGTCCAAAGTTCACATGTGTCCTAGACTACATTCTTCCTCCCTGTTTGGAAGTGAGAAGCACGAGAGTGCTGCTTCGGAGAATGGCCCACTCAGTGTCCCTGTCCCTCTTGCCTGCTACCCTTTCCTTTAAATGCGTGTGTGTGTGTGTGTGTGTGTGTGTGTGTGTGTGTGTGTGTGTGTGTGTGTGTGTGTGTGTGTGTGTGTGTGTGTGTGTGTGTGTGTGTGTGTGTGTGTGTGTGTTCTTACCTAATTGTTCTTACCTAATTGTATCTTTACAGGAATGAGTCAAGCTCGTACTGTCCCGTGTCTTAAACCATATTTATCGTACATATCCTTAAATTTGTGAATTGTTTTGGCACACACTATTTCATTCGGTAGTGCATTCCACTGATTAATTGCTCTGTTTGGGAAACTGAATTTCCTTACGTCTTTATCACCTCTCTTCTTATGCAGTTTTTTTGCAGTGTCCTCTTGCTGATGCTTCCCCATATGTTAAGTAATCATTTATGTCTATTTTCTCCTTCCCTGATATGCATTTATATAGCATTATCATGTCACCTCTTTTCCTTCTCTCCTTTAGTGTTGGTAGATTCAGTTTATTTAGTCTTTCTTCGTAGCTTAGATCCCTTAAGCTTGGTACCCATCATGTAGCTGCCCTTTGAACTTTTTCAATCTTGTCTATGTGTTTTTTGAGATGATGACTCCAGACTACTGATGCATACTCCAGGGTTGGTCTGATGAATGATGTTATTATCCTTCTTAGCATGTCTTCATTTATGTATGTGAATGCTGTTCTCATATTTGCAAGCAGTGTATACATGTTCCGTACCTTCTCACTGATGTGGTCAGCCGGAGATAGTCTGTTATTGATAATCACACCTAGGTCCTTCTCTCTTTCTGATGTGTATAGGGTTTTATTTCCTAACGTATAATCCCAAACGGGTCTTTTTCCACTTTTACCAAACTTGATTACATGACACTTGTCCACATTGAATTCCATTAGTCATATATTGCTCCGTTCATGAAGATTATTCAATTCTTCTTGTAGCTCTTTACAAAAGTCTGTGGTAGTAATTCTCCTTTGTATTTTTGCATCATCTGCGAATATATTTAGAAAGCTTTCATTTCCAGTGTTAGTGTCTATATAATTTATATACACTAAAAACATGATTGGTGTGTGTGTGTGTGTGTGTGTGTGTGTGTGTGTGTGTGTGTGTGTGTGTGTGTGTGTGTGTGTAGACCGTATATAATGTAAAAGCTAATATTATTATCTGAATAAAATACACTGTAACATTAACACCATATCTTTTTACAAGCGGGTTTAATTGTAACAAGTTAGTTTACAGTGCTGTCTGTGAATATACTTTTCTACATCTTATTTACAGTTAACTCGTACAGTAGTTGCTAACAGTGGTTATTACTAAAAAAAATAAATACAAGAAGACATGACAATATTTGGACACTGTAGCCAACTATCAGGCTTTATAACTGATACTAGGTTTTGGTTTATTATACAATCGTTTATATTACTAATCAGTTACTTAAAACAAAATCCTCCATTCTACGAAATCTATCGAGTATGTTTAATTTGGAAAATGAGTATAATTATGATGTGAAAGGGAAAAAACAAAATGGTTATTATACCCATTCTGATCGTATATGTTGCTGCGATTATTTAATTAACTGATTATGTATAGTATTACTATGTGAACGGTGACTTATAAAACGGTTATATTTAAGAACTCGAATGTTGAGGTCCTCTTTCCAACACCTTACATTTTGCACACACACACACACACACACACACACACACACACACACACACACACACACACACACAAACGTCTCTAACATCGTAACCCACCATTTCTGCTCCCTTACTCTGAGTTGCTCCGCCACCGTCACTCCTTTCATCTCATTCTTCAAGTTCCCATTCCTTAAATAGTAACACCTCAACTTAAAGAAGGTATGGGAGAGTGTGCAAGGATTCTGTCTCTGTCGGCATTTTGTGACTTGATTTTTAAATAAACAGGGAACAATACAGACCGGAGGTACTGAGTGTATTACTGTAAGACAGGGAAAGAGGAGAAAGGGGGAGAGTGAGGAAATGTTGGTGGGAACAATAAAGGGTAGTGATAAATGTGTACTAACAAAGACAGAGACAAACTATGTAAGCTCTCTCCTGGTATTCGCTCTCCCATAGTTTGTTTTAAAATCTGAATAACAAGGAAGGGTAGTTAAACTAACTATCAGCACAAAACTACATGCACAGTATACACCACACTTCTGTTTCAAAAACAAAAAACAAAAAAAAAAGGCGTCGAATAACGTAGCCTCGGAGTCCCCGGGGGGGGGGGGGACCATAAATGCCCCCACCTTCTGCCCCTCTCCCGGTGACGACTCAAGATCCCTGGAACCACTGACTGACTTCTTCATTTCTGCAACATTTGTGGCCTTTCCTCTAACTTTCGCTCTGTTGAGCACCACCTCTCCTTCTCTAAACCTCACATTCTTTTTCTAACTGAGACTCAGCTGTCTGAGGCAACTGACAGCAGACCCTTTCTGTAACCTCCTACTTTCTCTATACTCATTTCAAAGCCAAAGGTGGCTGTTGTGTATACATACACAACAACTTATCATGCTCTCGTGTTCATGAACTCGATTCTTCTGAATTCTCTACACTCTGGCTTCGGCTTTCCTGTCATTCTCTGACTAAATATATCTGTGCTGTTTACTTATCTCATAATTCTACTGACTATCAAAAATTCTTTGACTATCTTACTTCTACGATGGAACACATTCTATCCACTTCTCTGTTCTCTGAAATCTCCATTCCAGGAGATTTCAATGTTCACCACCACGTTTGGCTCTCCTCTCCTCTCACTGATCCATCTGGTGAACAAGCCTACACCTTTTCTATTCTTAATGACCTAGAGCAGCTTGTACATCACCCTACCCATATCACTGACCGCCTTGGAGAGAGTACCAACATACTTGACCTCTTCCTTACAACTAATCCTTCTGCTTACACTGTTAATCTTTTCTCTCCGTTGGGCCCCTCTGATCACAACCTGATCACCTTAACCTGTCCTATCGCTCCGGTATGGCCTACGGACCCTCCAAAGAAACGTCGTCTCTGGCACTTTGGAGCTGCTGATTGGAAGGCCCTCAGGCAGTACTTCTTTGATTTTCCCTGGAATGATTATTAATTCCATGGCCGGGAGCCATCTCAGTGTGCCTTGCGCATTAAGGAGGTTATTCTCTCAGGCATGCAAGCATACATTCCTTTCTCATATCCTTTGACTAATGCACGAAAGCCTTGGTTTAATCACGCTTGTTCTAATGCTGTCCACAACAAAGAGAGGGCCTATAACAGGTACCGGAGCCAATCCACCACTGAATCACATCTTTATTACATTTCTGCCCGGAATCGTGCTAAGTCTGTTCTTCGTTCTGCTAAAAATAATTTCATCCATACTAAATGCTCTCAACTCTCTAACTGGAACTCTTCCCGCTCCTTCTGGCACCTTGCCAAAAACCTTTCTAACAACTTTACCTCATCATCCTTCCCTCCTCTTTTCTACTTTAATGGCTCTGTAGCTATTTCTTCTACTGATAAAGCAGATCTCTTTCCTCAGACTTTCTCCTCCAATTCCACCTTAGATGATTCCGGTGCTGTTCCTCCATCACTTCCCCCCAGTGACTTCCTCATGGGTAACATTAAAATTTCTTCAGCTGATGTATTTTCTGCCATCACAGGCCTCAGTACTAATAAGGCATATGGGCCTGATGGGGTCCCTCCTGTTGTTCTCAAGAACTGTGCTTCTGTGCATACATACCCTGCATAGGCAAACTCTTTTGCCTTTGTCTATCAACTTGTACCTTTCCGTCTTGCTGGAAGTTTGCTCTCATTCAGCCAATCCCAAAGAAGGGTGACCATCGCTAACCCTCTAACTCTCGTCCAATTGGTTTAACATCCTGTATCTCAAAAGTTTTCGAGTCTATTCTTAATAGAAAATATTTAAAGGATCTTTCCTATTACAACCTTCTTTCTGATTGTGAGTATGGGTTCCATCAGGGACACTCCACAGGTGATCTTTCACCTACCTTTCAGACTCCTGATTATGCTCCTTTCGAGACTTTGGCGAATGCTTTGCCATTGCACTTGACATTTCAAAGGCTTTCGATCGAGTCTGGCATAATCTTTAATTTCCAAACTGCCCTCTTACGGTTTCTATCCTTCTATCAGTGCCTTCATCTCTAGCTTCCTTTCTGGTAGTTCTATAGCCGCTGTTGTAGACGGCCATCGTTCTTCTCCTAGATCTATTAACAGTGGTGTTCCTCAGGGTTCTATCATATCATCAACTCTCTTCCTTTTATTCATCAATGACCTTCAAAGCTGTACATTTAACTCTATCCACTCATACGCTGATGACTCCACTCTTCACCTTTCCATTCGATTCCCGCAACGTCCATCTCAGCAGTTACTTCAATAAACAATGGATGAGGCTATGGCACACCTAATGTCTGACTTGGCTCGTATCTCTGACTGGGGTAAAAATAATCTTATTGTTTTTAATGCATCAAAGACTCAGTGTTTGCACCTATCAACCCGACAAAATCTTCCACAGGTATACCCACTAATGTTTAAAATTATTCAGCTTAATCCTTCATCATCCTTGAACATGTATAGGGTTTCATTTACTCGCGACTTATCTTAGAAAGATCATATTACATCTCTTATGAAATCTGCTTCAAAAAGATTAGGTATGCTAAGCAGACTCCGTTCCTTCTTTACCCCTGCACAACTGTTGACTCTATACAGGTGTTTTATCCGCCCCTGCGTGGAGTACAACTCTTATGTATGGGAAGACTCCCCATATACAGCTCTTCTCAATAGGGTGGAGTCAAAGGCTTTTCGTCTCATTAACTCTCCTCCTCATACTGACTCCCTTCAACCTCTGTCTCTTCACCGCACTGTTGCATCTTTATCTCTTTTCTATGGCTACTTCAATGGTCACTTCTCCTCTGAACTGTCTGCGTGCATTCCTCCACCTCTACGACAGGCGCGTAGGACCTGTCTAGCAGCAAACTCTCATCCCTTTTCTGTCCAACTCTCTAATGCAAGAGTTAACCATTACTCCCAGTCCTTCATTTATGCAACAGGTGAACTCTGGAACTGTCTCCCTCTGTCTGTATTTCCTGCTTCCTATGATCTCTAGTCTTTCAAACGCAGTGTGTCAAGGCATCTCGAAATGAATGGATCTTGAATCTGGCTCTCTATTGTATTTTGTTTTTCTCTTGGAAGGAACAGTTTTGCGGACTTGTTGCCTTTGGTTCCTTCTTCCTCACATAAAAAAAAAAATGATAAAGAGCGCACATGCCAGGGATAAGTCAGAACAATGGAACTCGGCAACAGAAGTTGAACTCTGCACGAGAAACAGAAATTAGGTATGCACTATCATTCCCCAGCAATAGGTTCCAGATTCGATCGGAGGTGAAGATAGTGAACAAGGTTTGGTGCCTATGAAACAGAGCAGGAACAGTAAGAGATGCACTGAAAGGTAAGTGTTGAGGAAAACTGGGGATAATGTGGGTCGGAGAAGTGAGGCCAAACAAAATTTTATTTTTATTAACTCGAAATAATATTATGTTAACACATGAGTTATACTGGTCAAAGTGTCAGCAGATACTTCATCATTCAGTAATTATAAAATTATATTTTAAAGGCTATCATTACATAATGTAATATAATATTTGTATTGTATATCAAAGTATAATTATGATACAAGCTATGTAATTTGTGTCACAGTGCATGTTATCATGTAGCTTTCTTTGCATAAACATGCACCAACAGTGTGTCTCGTTAATGACATGCTACTGTTCCCTTACTTGAGAAAATCGTTAAATAGTTAATGGACCCACGCGTTGTACATGTTTCTTATAAATATAGCACAGTTTTTGTAAAATCCCAGAAGTGACCCACAAATTCCAAGGAGTAAATTGCATTGTAATAAATCTTTGTAGATATCGTAAAACAATACTGGTATTATATATAATTGCATGCAGTAACGTTTGTATGTTGGCAGTAAAAGACAGACGTTTCCATCGACTGAACCAGCGCATACAATTTATTGAGTCCAGCAACACATAAGCACGTCTCCAGCTACGGCCCCTAAGGGTCATTTCCCAGCCTACCTATTTTCAACCATGGGCATGTTTTCACGCTATTGACACATGTTTCTCAAGGGACTTATATTTCTGCTTGACCACATTCCCTCAGTGGACCCATATCCCTCCGACCTGTTTTTGCCCGATGAACCTATTCTCCTCCATGGATGTGTTTTCCCAGTGGACATTTTGTATCCACGGACATACTTTCTCCCAGAGATCATTCTCCCACTGATCCATTCTACCCCGTAAATCCATTTTCCCCAATGAATCTACCTTCCACAATCACTTATTTTCCTCTTATGCCTCTTTTACTCCCTGACCCTACCTTTTTCTAGGGCCCTATTCTCTAACATGGAGCTATTCTCCTCCATGAACTTCCTTTCTCTCGAATTATTTGTTCCACGTGGACCTACTTTCAACAGTGACATTTTCCTTCTTAAACGGGCCTATTTTATCTCCACTGACATATCTTTTCCATATCATCACACACCAAATCCCACATTGCATCATCTTCCACCTACGGCCATTTTATATAATTGAAATCTATGTTTCCACTTGGACCCACTTCCTCCAAGGACACAATCCCATAGACCTCTTTCTACTATGGGTCAATTTATTCCACAGACCTGTTCCCTAGTTGACCTATTTTCGGCCAACTACTCACCCAACAGATCATCAACCATCCCACCCATATACCTACCATCTCCTGGCTTCTCTGGGAACCAACACGTTCATTCTCCAACCCATCCCACCCTACCTGGCTCCCCACCCCCTCTGCCCAATCCACCCACTTCGCCCACGAAACCCACCATTCCCACCTACAAACTCCAACAACATCACCTGTCCATCCGACCAACCCACCCACCCCACCGTCCGCTGCACTCCAGGCTAACCACCCAGCAACCAAGCTCGGATCACCACAAGATGAACTGCAGTTCCCCCCAATACAGGGACGGCCGCGAGAACAGGGACGGCGCCTTTCATATTATAAAGAGGTAGTGTCCCCCAAATGATATGAGAGAATGGGGATAGGACTGGACGAACGGGGAGCTAATGTAGTTCGTATTGGCATGCATTACAGATACACAGTTTAAAAATTACACTGTGTATTCCTGTCAGTATCTAGTCATTGATACAGAGCCTCACATCTCGGGTGCATAGCAAGATTCAGAGCAGTCGCTGGGAAGACGATATTGTGGCTCCCTAAATGAAAGCTAGTTAAGGTCATTCATAATATTTCGAGTTTCAGTTTACTTCATGAATTAAGGGGTTTCTAAAACATCACCCAACCAAAAGAAAATGCAACTACCATCCATTGTCCATCATCCACACACACACACACACACACACACACCACACACACACACACACACACACACACACACACACACAATGCGCATTCACAGGTGTTGGTTTGTTTTCATACAAATTCATCAGTGATAGAAGACAGAGACCTTCACCACACAGCTAAGAGAGCCTCTCCCTAGAACTTATTAAACAGCCTTAATAGAACGAGACTTAATCAATATTACAAAAATCATAGGGTGGCAAATAAATAATATCTAGTCTGCCGAAGAGGTGAAGGGTCATGGGAGGTAAGCAGGAAGGATAATGGTATATGGGTGCCGAGCAGAGTAAGAAAAGTGAGAGGAATATTATAAATAGGAGTAAGATAAACAAAGGAAAATGAAGAGGACGAAGGAGTGGCCTGCAAACATAACATGAATTAAATAAGGTAGACAGAATATAGAATAATACCTGACCGTGACACTCAACAGATTATTGCATAACACGACCGACAGGCATATAGGTATACAGTAGACGTCTTCAGTTTTGACAATATGACATTAATTTTATGATACATTAAGGCCTATGGCTACTACCTGTTTTGTTTTTTTCCCCGATTCATCTGAGGACAGTTGTGGATTAACTCGAGACAACCTCGTCTATTATTCTCTCTCTCTCTCTCTCTCTCTCTCTCTCTGCGTTTGTGTGCCTGTGAGTGTGTCTGTTCATTCTTTATGAATCATCAAGATGTTTCATTGATGTTTTCGTGTAATGTATGTTTATTTACATGTGCAGTCTCCTTGAAGGAACTGAAGTAAATCATTTAATATTCCTAACATGTGCATATAATTTCCTATCAACTCTTCAATTAAGTTTCGACTGAACAATTAACGCAGTTTCAATTATACTGTGTTCGAGGCCTCATTCTTTGAGTTACTAATCACGAGCGTATGAGGCAGGTGCTGCAGGTGCCAACGATTACTTTACTCGGTTGAGTTTGTTACATCTGCTATAAAACTTTTCTGTGAATCCATTTCATATTCTGAAGTACTTAATTCAATATTAGATCAAACACAAAACCCGTGAGGTGGGAGATATAGGCACGTTATCGTGTGTAAATATGCTTGTATATAGCAGAAGGAGAGCCTTGTGTGTTGGCCAATCAACATCAGTGTTACAAGCCCATCTGAGAGTGATCGGGGCTTCATTCAGAAAAGAATACTACGCCCTAGTAGGGGTTGCCATTAGTCGCAACCTTCCACAACGCCGGAAAAAAGTGTATCCCTTTCATTGTGGCCAACTGTGCATTTAATGTGATGGAGGCAAAATTCAAGCACCTCGAAAGAGATGTGAAAAATTCTTTTGCACATTTTCCTTACTGAACTAGTATTTCAAGTTATGCACATTTTGCTCCTTGTTTCTGTACCCACCTCACGGTATCCTTGGGTGAGAAAGTTCCATTCATCTCTCTCTCTCTCTCTCTCTCTCTCTCTCTCTCTCCTACTACTACTATTACTAGACTGTCAAATTGGCAAAATATTCTACTGACACTTTTCCAATTCTTCATCATAATCTGCGTTTTAAAAAGTTATCTTGTTATAAATAATACTGCAACTAAATATTCTCCAATTTTGATGCTAGCCTTCGTTTACGCAATGTGAGTCATAAGTCCTAAATTTTACACTTAAAAAAAAAAAAATCAATCCTTGACTACAATGGTCCTTCCAGAAGGAATGAAATGGTGATTACACCAGTTCTTCCAGAAGACCATGGGAAGCTTCGTATTTTGTGTGCTTGAGTTTTGCTCCCAATTCCTTCTTTGTGCTTTTATTGTGATGGTCGACTGGGTACATCCCACCCTGCCTGCACATGTCACATCACTCAGTCATCCACCAGCAGCCATGGAGCCATGGCGTTACCCTGTAATAATAAGGAGACAATAGTGTATGACAGTGCAATGTGCAGCAAACTAACAAAACTGAAAGTGATGTTCACTACTTCGTTTTTGTGGTTATTTTTAGTTTCACAGCTAGGGCCAAAGAAAAATTCAGTACTGACCGAGGCAGAAAACTGCCTGGTAATTGTATAACTATAACAGTAATAAGTGCTATAAACTTACATTAACAAGTAACCTAAATATGATGAACTCAAGTGCTTTTTTTTTCCTCATGCAGCAGCTCTGCATGTGTTACTTCTATACTTCTCAAGTGACCTTGAGTAATAAATTATAATAATATGCGATTTATTAAGTGAATAAGTTAACAGTTATCAAGCAAAATGTAGTATAATCACCTCAATTATTGTTACGCTCACATGCCATGTGTACAGTAGCAGTTTCATAGGGTATATGGTTTTGTTTATGTCCATACCACAGTACAGTGCTACAAGTGTCCTGAGCAAAGTAAGTTAGTGAATAATTTGTGCTTTACTGTTATTAAGCCCAGAAGTCAAATCCCTTACTTCCTCCTGCATGTGGTTAGGTACCCACAGGCAACGTTGCATTGTGCCTGCATGAGCTCTTGCACTCTCCGACGCAAAACATGCCTCATCAAATCCTTCTGCCTTCTTTAGTGACCCCCCCCTCCCCATGGACCTCTAGTCTCTTCCAAAGATTAGTGGAAGGACTTGAGTTTGTCTAATTAAATTCTAATTATGACTGATTAAACATAAATGGATATAGAAACTGGTGAAAAACACCATATTTTTACCATATGTGGATGAAACGGTAAAACACACACACACACACACACACACACACACACACACACACACACACACATATATATATATATATATATATATATATATATATATATATATATATATATATATATATGTATATATATATATATATATATATATATATATATATATATATATATATATATATATATATATATATATATATATATATATATATATATCATCTATCTATCTATCTCAATATATATATATATACACGAGGTGCTACCCAAAAGTTCCAGTAATTTTAATACTGTAGGAAAAGAAGTTACCTTACCTCCTAGGTCTCACTGTCGCCTTTGAAGTAGTCCACTTTGGCATGTATACAGTGGCTCCAGCGATTTTTTCACAAGCCCATGCATCCCTGGAAGGCTTCAGGCGTGGTGGTCTTGAGTTCTCCTCAATCGAGTCAAATCGACGCCCTTTCAGTCGTAATTTCAGCTTGAGAAACAGGAAAAAGTCACAGGGGGCAAGGTCAGGTGAATAGGGTGGGTGAGGAAAGACTACCGTGTTAGTGGTAGCCAGGAACTGCCGGACAGCAACTGATGTGTGGGCGGGGGTGTTGTCATGATGCAGAACCCAATCCTAGTTCTTCCACTTTTCTGAGTGTTTGCGGCGGATGTTCTCCCTCAGACATTGCAAGACTTTACAGTAAAACTTTCTGCTGACAGATTGACCATGTGGGACAAATTCCTTTTTGAACAATCTTTTGGATATCGAAGAAAACGATCAACATCAACTTGACATTGCTGTGAACTTGATGTGCTTTTTTCGGCCTCGGTAAATTGGGAGACTCCCATTGCAATGACTGCTGCTTTGTCTCCGGGTCATAACCATAAACCCATGATTCATCACCATTTATGACCTTGGAGATGAAGGTGGCGTCATCTCTGACCTGATTCTTGAGCTCCCTGCAAAGTGCAACGCGATTTGCCTTCAGCTCATCACTCAGCAGTCTTGGCACAAATTTTGCAGCGATGCATCTCATGCCCAACACGTCCGGCAAAATGCGTTGCACGCTCCTGTACGACAGTCCAGCGATATCACAAACATCATGGATAGTTCATCTATGATCTGCAAGGATAGCCTGATGAACGTTTTCGACATTTTCTGGTAGTGTTGCCATTGACGATCGTCCAGAAGGTTCCTTGTTTTTGACGGACATTCATCCTTCCTTGAACAGCATGCACCAGAAAAATGTTCTGCTTTGGGACACGGCATTGTCACCAAAGGCTTGCTGAAGCAACTGGTGAGTTTCTGCAGCCATCTTGTTGATCTTGAAGCAGAACTTGATGCAGGTTCTTTGTTCCGTGAGGTCCGCCATAGCAAAACTGCCAAACCACCAACACACCACGTTACAATAGTAAGCATAGCTCAACAACCCGTCCACTCACAGACACGGCCGGGGCCACACTGATGCACAAGGGGTGCTGCTGACTCCTCCTAGTGGCAAAAGGCAAAACTGCAAATGGTTGGCTCCCTCTGTTCAAATTACTGGAACTTCTGGGTAGTACCTCGAATATATATATATATATATATATATATATATATATATATATATATATATATATATATATACAATCACAGAGCAAGAGTAAATATAATACATGATGTTGTATGGATGGCATCTCATCCCCACGTCTTTCTTTTTTATACCTTTGCATGCTTCACGGTTAGTTAATAATTATTTCATTATTATGAACACTTTTCAGGTTTGCTTATGCTACCATGTTACAACGCGTACTAGAGTAAAACAGACAAAGACCGCAAGGATGGGATTACATATCATTCTAATGCATCCACCTCTTTCCGATAGTTTTGGGTGCACTGCCGTCAATACATCTCAATACATTGTGATAAATGCTTTTTTTTTTCTAATACTTGTTTTAATGAGTTTTGTAAGGGAAGTCTAAAAGCTTTTGCAATTACTCCCAAAGCCTGGCTAATGACAGAGGTTCGGTATTTTGGAATGGTTGACTGTGAGACATAGCCAATTTTTTTTTGGCATGTCACAGTTTAATTAACCATGAATGTCTTATATTACCACAATGTACATTGGGGAGGTAGATGGATGACATACACAGTCAAGTTTGAACCACAGAAGAATTAGGGATGATGATCTTTTGGTTCACAGATGCCCACCCAACCCATGTCACCTCTACTACCAACAATCTGTCCATTCATACAAAGGAGAGTACTGGAGATGCCAGTGCCATCCTGCCAGGGCCAGCCACTCTTGCATGGACCGCCCACCAGAGAAGCCTTGCCACTACTCCAAAAGTGACCCCTCTTCTTCACACCTGCACTCCACAACTCATCCACCTAAAGACCTGGGGACACTTACATTGGAAAGAGGAAGTATTGTTGAGCATTTTGGTCTTTTATTAAACCTCCTACACTGAGTGGTTGTTGAGATATGATTGTCTGTAAACAAGAGTTTTCTGTAAATATCTCTTGGTACAGCAAATGGTGTGCATGATTCCGTGTTGGGTTATGGGATTAAGTGAACAGCATTAGTGAATGGATTAATGATGGTTCTGACTAACCTCCTCTCATTTCAGAAGTCTCTCGATATGAATAAAATCATCTCGGACAAATAACAAGAAAAAGCATTGAGAGAGGGCTACACCCACACCTTGCTATCGGTGTGTGATTAGTCATTTGACCTACCTCTATGATTTTGACCTTTGACTGATTATTCTCAAACTTGAAATACTTTAGAACAATGAACCACTGCACAAAGTTTAGTTCAGACTAGCTTAACCCGTCACGTCCCGAGCTATTTCGCACCTTTGACACTCCCCAATCCCAAGGTATTTTCGAAAAAAAATTTTTTGGCTAAAACCTCCGCTTTTGGTGAGATACATCGAAAATTCATAGAGAAATCGCTCACCTGAGGTTTAAAATACTCGATCCAGGTAGCAGTACCTCCTTACCTGACTGGGTTTTCTAACAGGCTGGCTCCAAAGAAAACGAGTTCTATGGGAGGGTAACTATTTCACACCACTCATAAACGGTATTTATTTATTTACTTGGTACGAATTTATATGTAGTACGAGAGTATATTGGTTTTCAAACAGTAAATAGGGATTATAAGCATTGTTTCACTCACTAACTCATCACCATACCTGACCTTTTTTTGCCACATTACCTGATCATCATTTCTGACTGTTTCTTCATCTAATGCTATGTAAACTTTGTCCTCCACATTGTCATCGATTGGGGAATCACTCTGGCCCTGAATGTCTTTATTGGCCATGTCACTGGTAGCAGGTGAATTCCCAAGACAATGGTGTGCAAGGGGGGGAGGTTATGAGGTGTAAGGCATTGTTCCTGCTTGGCATCATCTAGAGGAATAGAGGAAGGTGTCTCGTGTATACGTACGAAAAATCACGTGCGAAAATTTAAAATTGTCCAAATTATGAACCTTGCAATTGCGTAACGTACCAGTACGTCATCGGGACTGGCAAATGCAAAATGTTGCAACGTATCCATATGTTGACTGGACATCTTGGGTTAAAAGTGTTTTAACTGACTTCGTCCTGTGACTTTGGCCTTTGTCCTCCTGTTCTTAATGTTGACCAATTTGATCATTCTTTGCCACTAAATCGTTCTGCCTAGTGTGACCAAAACTGAATGAAAAGCATTTTCAGTTAAACGGCCGAGAGTTTGAGAATGTCCTTAAATGTTGATTGTTTACAGAAATGAAACACTTCACCCCTTTGTTCACCCTTTACCCATGATACCATATTTTTTCTAAATGGAGGGACTTTCAGAGAGCTGAGTCATTCCACACTCGGTCCTACACTAGTCTTTTGCTGGTTGCTATGATTGTAATAGCCGTGGATTATTTGTACTCCAGTGTCTAAATTTGTGAGATATAGTAATGGCATATGCCACTGAAATTACTAAAATAGAACTCAGAAAAATCATAACCAAATAGAATGATCTCTGTTTTCAACATTTATAATCTATGATCATTGACTCAATACTGAAGTGTCAGGCTGTCACAACCACACATTGGACAAATTATATTTGATTTGCTGGACATTGTAGCTTGTCTCTCATATTAAGGCCCGCCTATGATACATTATTAACATAAACTTTCGTACTGACAGTCCACGTATTATCTTAAATTTAATATTTTGTTAATGTAAGCATTTAACATATCGCCACGAGACTCATGCATGCGCATTAGAGGGAGAGTCCTAAACAGAACAGCCCATGCTCAATGTTTACCAAAGAGTTTCGTCCGTCCTATGTTAATGTTTGAGAATGAAGTATATTGAATTAAAGGATTAAGTGCGATAACTCAAATTCAGAGACTGCCGAATCAAATCAGGGACTACTTATCAACCTTCATATTATCAATATCCTCTCCTATAGTCGGTTTCAGGGAGTCTGACGCAATAATTTTGCCAGCTAAGGACAGGTGGATTTGGTAACGGCGTGTTGCTCTCGGGTGGTGATTGGTCAATTTCCGTTGTGTTTGAACATGCACCAAATTGACTTTGTATTCCAACCAAGGCCCCCATTTATTTGTAAGATACCGGATTATACAAATACAAATTAAAGCAATGATATATTTAATGATAAATATTTGCAACTTAAATCATTACTGATAAACATGAACGGCATTGATAACAAAAGTAAGTAAAGTCGCAACTGGACGCAAACGGACTCAGTTAGTGACTGTGGCGGGAAAAGACATTCATAGCAAGGTGGTCCCGAGGTCCTGGAAGGCTCGAATGTTTTTCCCACCACTACTACACAGTGTCACAGTCTACACTATGCCCTTCATTACCTCATCTACTATTATACAACCTTACCCTAGATACACTTAGCTTATCTTCTAATAATTATGATTTGTGTAAGCAAACACACACACACACACACACACACACACACACACACGCACTGGGGCCAGTACATGCTATTCTCAATATATATAGTGCACATACACATTTTCATTACCTTCATAGGTAACAGTAGCTTTAAAAATTTGCATTTGTTTGTATTCATAATCAGCTTCAGTTAAATTATTTCTTACATTAATAAGTCTGGTGCTTGATTTTCTGGTGCTTGATTTGCCTAAACATTTTCATAAGTATCATGAGACAGACATACAGACAGACAGATAGACACCCCATCCCTGGCCACCATGCGCCCTCTCCTCAAGCATAATGTATGTCCCCTCGACACAGTGGAGCCGGGAAAGTAATGGATTACATCACTGTAGAATGAACCGAATTTTTGTTAATGGTGGAAGAAAGGAAAGTAAGATAAAAGCAAACCTCATGAGAAAATAATAGTTGAACTATGCTGTTATAATAAATTGGCATGCAGTGTGAACGAAATCATACATAATGAAATGAATTTAAACACTGTAAATCAGTCGCTGACCGTTGTCCGTATGCATCCAGTTGCGACTTTACATAGTTTTGCTTCAGTGTCTTTCATATTTATCTCTAATAATTTAAAGGGCACATATTTATCATTAAACATATCATTGCTGTAATTTACATCCGTATAATCTGGTATCTTACAAATAAATGAGGGCCTTGGTTGGAATACAAAGTCAATTTGGTGCACGTTCAAACACAACAGGAATTTACCACCCTAGAGCATCACGCAGTGTTACCAATTCCACCTGTCCTCAGTAACCGACTATAGTAACGTCAAGATTCAGAACTGGCTCACTGGAGAGAGAGAGAGATTTATCCTTTTTCTATCAGTTGACGTACACAGGGAATAAATGGCTAACACTGATGCACCAGAAAGAATGAAAAAAAAGCCTAGTTACTTTTATTACTGGTGTTATTAAGAAGATGTTCTGGAAAGAGGTGAAGAGAGTAAGAAAGGGTAGAAGTGAGGTTAGCAGGGGAGTGATAGATAAAAATGGTAGATTACTAATGGAGAAGGGAGAAAAAGTGAGCAGATGGAGAAAGCACTTTAAGGAATTGTTGAACATACAGGATGGAAGTAATGCGAGTATAAGTGGCTGGGGAATGGCTGGGAGAAGGAGGGAGGTGAGAAGACAGGAAGAAATCAGTAGGATAGAAGTTGTGGAAGCAATGAAGAAAGTTAAATTGGGGAAAGCCCCAGGAATTGATGGAGTGTGTGGTGAAATGCTGAAGCATGGGGAGAGATAGTAGTAGAATGGATGTGGAAGATGTGCAGATTGGCCTGGGAGGAAGGTAGAGTCCCGGAGGATTGGAAGTCAGGTATAATTATTCCCTTGTACAAAGGAAAAGGGGAAAAAGAAGTGTGTGGTAATCATAGGGGCATTTGTCTTCTTAGTATAATAGGAAAAGTGTATGGTAGGATACTTAGTGACAGAGTTAGAGAAAGAACAGAGGAATTAGTTGGAGAAGAACAGGAAGGCTTTAGGAAGGGAAGAGGTTATGTAGATCAGATATTCATTCTTAGATCTTTAGTGGAAAAGTTTCTAGAGAAGGGAAAGAAGTTGTATGCGGCTTTTATGGATTTGGAGAAAGCATATGACAGGGTGGATAGACAAGGATTGTGGAAAGTATTAAGAATATATGGAGTAGATGGAAAGTTGTTGAATGCTGTGAAGAGTATGTATGATGGTGCTAAGGCTGCAGTGCGTGTGGGTGGTGAACTAAGTGAATTTTTCTCTTTGGAGGTTGGGTTGAAACAGGGATGTGTTATGTCTCCATGATTGTTCAATCTGTTCATGGATGGGGTAATAAAAGAGGTAGAAGGTAGGGTAGTGGATGCTGGAGTGGCCCTGGTGAGAGAGGATAGTGTTTGGAAACTCCCTGTACTGTTGTTCGCAGATGATACTGCGTTGTTGAATGAAGATGAAGGGGAGCTGCAAGGCTTGGTGGATGAGTTTGGGAGAGTGTGCAAGAAACGGAATCTAAAGGTGAATGTAAGGAAAAGTAAAGTGATGGTCTTTGAGACAGGTGAAGTCAGTGAATGTACAGCGAGGTTGGATGGTGAGGAATTGGAAAATGTAGTACGTTTAAGTACTTGGGTAGTGTGATGAGTAAGGATGGAGGTTTGTAGGGTGCAGTGCTTGAAAGGGTACAGCAGGGAAGAAAGGTTGCTGGTTGTTTGAAAGCAGTGATAAGAAACAGGGAAGTGAGCATGGAAGTGAAAAAGTTACTACATGACAGTATTGTGGTATCAACTCTAACGTATGGAAGTGAAGCTTGGACATTGTTGGAAGGACACAAGTCAAGAGCGAGAGCAGTGGAAATGAGTTAAGAGGAGCCTGTGGAGTCACATGGAGAGACAGGCTGACGAATGAGGATATAAAGGAGAGTTGTGGTGTGGATATGGATGTGATAGGAAGTGTTGTGAGGAACACACTGAGGTGGTTTGGCCATTTGGAGAGGATGGAGGGTGAAAGACTGACCAAGAGAGTGTATGTGAGTGAGGTGGAGGGGGGAAGAGGGAGGGGGAGGCCGAGGATGAGATGGAGGGATGGGGTGGAGAGGTATATGAGAGACGGGGGTGTGAGTTGGGAGCATGGCAGTGAAATGGCGGGGGACAGGACGACGTGGAGGCGATTTGTTTGTGGCCACCCTAAACGGGATTGAGGCGTCTGGCAATAGATAGATAGACAGATAGTTATTACTTTCCCGCTAGGCTACCCTTTGATTTGTATTTATGACGAAATTACATTACATGGCCGAGTTTTAACCGTATAATACCTTGCATTTAATAGATATCTCAGCAAAAAGTTACTACCTTAATGTTTATTTAAAATATGAAAACTAAAGAAACAAAGTTTATGTATATTTTAATATCGACAGTCTACATCATTTAACTTGCAAGACGATATTAATGTATAATATAGATACAATCGCACGAAGTGTCCAGTGCCATTTAGAATCATGTGTGTTCCTTCAATTTTTGGAAGGGATGGTAGGCAAAAACAAAACATAAAACATGTACCAAATGATGACTAGGTAAGCCTCTGAGCCCCTGAACGAGACAGTAATGTCAGAAGCCTAACTTTTTCAGTCCGATGATATGTAGTTTTAGTTTTGCTGCCAAACGATTTTACCATTTAGAATATTCAACTGAAGGGGGTTAATGAAGCTGTACCACCATCCAGTCCAATCTCCCCTAAGCTGAACAAAGTCGTCGGAATAAAATGATTTACGTCGTCAGATTAAAGGAAGTAGTTTAATCAAATTTCGGGAACTTTTGGATAACGTCTCATAGATATCGATGAAGTGTCTTTTTGCATCAGGTTGTGGTAAGCCAAGGGTGTGTCAGAAAAATACTAAACACAAATTTTGGTCATCGTGTGACACGTGACGACGTGAAATTGTCGGAAATGCCGACACGCGAAAATATGCGAAAATGATCTTTTTAATATTGTGGTCAGAAATGGTAATTGTGGTCTCAGTAAACTATACGGAGACAAATGCATTTGCAATCATTATGTGATGTAAAGGCAAGCAGTTAGTCCTGCAGATTTTCGTGAGCAAGCAGTAGTGTGTGTGTGTGTGTGTGTGTGTGTGTGTGTGTGTGTGTGTGTGTGTGTGTGTGTGTGTGTGTGTGTGTGTGTGTGTGTGTGTGTGTGTGTGTGTGTGTGTGTGTGTGTGTGTTTTCTGTGCATAGGCCTCTACATATATATATTCCAGCAGGTGTACGCGGCGTTGCCTGGGCCAAAAAGGCAAACACTCTAGTCCTATTTGTTCTAGTTCAGTCTCTCTTTCTACTCCAGAAAGACCATGCACCTCTTATGCTTTTGAATAGGGGTTTTAAGAGGTCCAGGAACTTGCTACTTCAGCTTTCGCAGACTAACTCATAGTATTTGTGCGCACTTGTTTACCATTGCCAGTGACCTCAAATAACCTCTGACTGGTGACCTCAAATAACCATGGGGGTCAACCTCACATAACATTTGGCCGAACTGGAGGTCATTGGGCTGCAGGGGTACCAGGCGTTGCCCGGGCCAAAAAGGCGAACACTATACTGGTGACCTCAGGTGACCCAAATCTAAATTTTGATCCGCTTAAGACATTCCTTGGGTCACCCTGATCCAGAATATATATGGGTCTGGGGGTCTGTGACGTCTGGTTTGGGCATGATTGAAGGAGAAACAAAGAAACAATGTGGCTCCTTTATACACACACACACACACACACACACACACACACACACACACACACACACACACACACACACACACACACACACACACACACACACACACACACACACACACACACACACACACACACACTCACGCACACACACACACACACACACACACACACACACACACACACACACACACACACCTATATATATATATATATATATATATATATATATATATATATATATATATATATATATATATATATATATATGCATGGAAGCAGATGGAGGATGAATGGTTAGAACGAAATCCCCTTTCCTTATGAAGATCGGCTAAGGAATGATCATGAGAAAACATGTGTTTTTAAATGATAACATACTACAGTGATAACGGAATGTTTACCATCCATCCATCCATCCACAGCTAGACGCACAGTTCCGTAAATAATCGTCGTTTGTCTCTGAGGTCGTTGTTTCACGGGGAGGAACACTAACCCTCTGCGTACCCACTTGTTAACTCATAGGGGACACGTATGGATTAGTTATATGGTTACCACCCAGCGTTGTAAAAGGTTTGACACTCAGTGTCAAGCCACAGGAAATGTTTACTCGGCAATGAAATGGCATAGAAAGTAATGCTTCTAGTAGCCGTGCCCTGTTTTGTTCACATGACACCAACACCCCATCTCTACTCCTGCCTCATACACACCTACTAGACACACACACCCTATAGCCCACATCCAAGCATCCATCTCTACTCATAATCTCTCTCTCTCTCTCTCTCTCTCTCTCTCTCTCTCTCTCTCTCTCTCTCTCTCCACACACACACACACACACACACACACACACACCCTTCCACTCACTCATAACTCTCTGACACCATCGCCCCCTCACATTCTCGTATATTCCATCACAAATTCCTCTGCAAATTCCAACCATAAAGCTTGTTCAAAGCCTATTGCTGCAGCCGCCCATCCCTAAAATGCGAATGTCCCACTAAACTATTCTGGCAAAGATTTAGGTCACCAACCTCAGTTTTTATCACGCATTACAAAGTATGCTCAGTGTGAGGTGAATTATAAACATAAGGGAGGCCTGGGGGAAGCGAAGCCCCCCTCCCCTCTGATTAGGCCTTTGTGCTTCCCAGTTAGGCAACCACGCTTGGGTAGTGAAACGTCGAGAGGCTGCTGCTATAGTGGGTCCGACCTGATACTTTCCCATCTCTCAATAATCTCCTATTCACTTCTTCTCCCAGAACTCTCCTTACTTCACTGAATTTTTGGCTCGTTCCACTCTCCTTCCATCATAAAGTTTTTCCTCTTCACACTCTTCTTCCTTCACAAGGTATTTTCCACTTTAGATTCCCCTTCAGTCATACGTATTTTCCTCTTTACAGTCACCTTCCTCCGCAAGGTATTTTCCCCATCTCACTCCCATACCTTTCCATACATTCTTTCTCACAACACTTCCCCTTATCTCAGAATACCTTCCTTTATAAACAGTCTTCATTCTAAGTCATTCTCACGGACTCATTCTCTTTTACAGGTTCGTTTTCATGAAATCTATTTTGTCTCCTGTTGTTACCATATAGTGTGTATGTGGGTGGGTGAAAACACACAATAAATCAGAGTTTTCACCTATATCAACCATTTTTACCGGAGGGGCTGAGGAGCAGCCAGAGTTGGATCTCTTCCTTTATATATAAATATATTTCTCAATGCTAACCATGCACTGTATACTAAACTATCTCCACTTTTTCAGCATGTCCATGAGAAATATATTCATTAAGATAATAAATAATTAGCACTTTTTATAAATAAATAAATAAATATATATATATATATATATATATATATATATATATATATATATATATATATATATATATATATATATATATATATATATATATATATATATATAAGTTTATTCAGAAAGTATCCGACCTTTGGCTCTAAAATAATGAATAACTAACCTTTTGAGCTGTGACACCAATCTCCCTCAAATGAGGCCCCTTCTGACTTGGCACACATACTCCAGCGTTCTTTCCACTGCCTGAAACATTTTTCAGAGCCAGTTTTTGGTATCTCCTGCAGGTGCTTCGTCGCATTTGTCACGATTTCTTTTCTCGTCTCAAACTGGGAACCCTTCAGTGAAGTTTTGAGCTTGGATAATAACCAAAAGTCTCACAGAGCTGTTTGATGAGTATGGAGCCTGTTGGACCTGCGGGATGTTGTGCATGGCCAAACATTCCTCAATCAGTTGAGAAGAATGGACAGGGGCGTTGTCAGGGTGCGGTTTCCAACTTGCTGCTTTCGAAAAGTCTGGTCTCTTCTGTCAAACCGCATCATGATGACGATGGATAACGTCGACGTAATAATATTTGTTAACAGTCTGATCTCCTGATGCATATTTGTGATGCACAACAACACGGTGGTCGAAAAAAACTCAACATGCGAGTGTATTTCACCTTGCTGCGGGCCCGCCGTGTGTGTGTGTGTGTTTTTTTTTTCTGAGGTGACCCTGCATGATTCCACTGGGATGACTGAGCTTTGATTTCTGGATCGTACCGGTACACCCAAGTCCCATCTCCTGTGATAACAGTCTTCAGAAAGTCTGGATCGCGATTTACCCACTCCAATATCTCTGACCAACATTCATCCAAGCGATGAGATCATGACGAATGCGACGAGGCATCTCGTATATACAGTATATATCATAGCGTTCTTGGTATTTCCAGGCGTTTATAACTGGGGTTATTTCAATTTTTGTGTGTCAGTATTTGCTTCTTGGCTATTTGTGGCTCTATCATGAGGTGTACGAGTATGCAAATGGATTATTATTGTTGCAGAGGCATCTGTGGACTTCCTTGTCAGGCTGAGGCCAGCGGACTTCCTATAAATTCTGCTGGAGAGACAGTTATTCCTGTTAGCAGTTTATCTGTGACATTGGGCAACACACACAAAGAAACTCTCTGCCTGTGCCCTGAAAGACTATATGAGAGTCAGATATCAGCTAAACTCTGTGGGTGTAATATCTAAGTTCCCCCCAAAGGATCCAGTAGTAATAGGGAATCTTTAAAATCAACCTGAAATCCTGATGGCAAAGCTATGGGCCCCAAATCTCACACTTTGGTGGCAGCAAAGTCAAGAACACGCCTTACTTAAGTCTGTCTACCGTCAAATCCAGTAGCCTATATACCGACTGTTTGCCATCTGCTGCCAAGCAAGTTTGCCATCAATAAGCCTGCCTGTCACCAAGCCTAAAATTTACAGAGATAAAACAAGCAGTGATAAAAGGGTGCACAATTTTGTTGCCGCACAAATTCACGAAAGATTCTGTCCGTGTTGTAGGGCCGAAAGGAATGAATGCATTAACATTACCTGAGACATGTTGTGAGAATGGTTTAACATACGAGTCAGCTTTGTGTTCTGTGTTGAAGGATAATTTGTGTTATATTCACTTATTAAATATGACAAATGCTTCACAAAAACCTAAAAGTGGTACAAAGATTTGCGATTTCCTGGAGTACCCATCGGCCGTAAAGGTCTGCCAGAATGTACCATTCCTGGTAACTGCTAAGGATGATGATGACAATTATCTGGTGAATATACCTTTGACAACTCTACGGATTCTGCTACGACTCCTTCAGCTGATCTCCCTTTTCATGTACAGTAGATCCAGGTGACTTCCCTTCATATAAAGTACAATTAATAAATCATTTTGCAGACCTATAGCCATGTTGTGGCTTTAACTGGTGAGCCTATGGGTAAGACTGGTATGATTAAGCATATTAAACATATTTCTGGTACTCAACCAATTTTTGTCCGGGCATATAAATTACCCCATTGCTTACGAAACGAAACTGACGAGATAGTACAGGACATGCTAAATCAGGACAGCATTGGACACTCTGCCAGTTCGTGGAATAGCCCTCTTTTCCTAGTCTCCAAGAAAAGAGGTGAATTTAGATCCGCAGTTAACCATCGTAAAATAAACTCTGACACTGTACCCGATCGATTCCCATTACCAGTCTTAACAGATTTACTAGAATAACTTGGCGAGAATAACATTATGTTCACCACGCTTGACTTACTCAGTGGCCATTGGCAAGTAGAAATGGAAGAGTTGTCTCGCCTGCATTCAGTACCCCTTCTGGCCACAATTATTTCAAAAGATTTTGCTTTGGTCTTACAAACACTCCATCAGTATTCATGAGAATTATTCATTCTGTATTCAGTGGTATGATTGGACATTCTCTTTTTGCTTACTTAGATGACATCATTGTAGTGAGTCAGTCCCTGAACATTTTGGCATGCGACAGCAAGATTTTGGTCGCCTCCAAATGGCTGGTCTTAAAGTTAAGCTCAGTAAATGCAGCTTTTACGTAAGTAAATAATATTCCTAGGACATGTGTTTGACACTGAAGGAATTCATACCTCTGACGAGAAATTTCAGACAGTTTCTAACTCCCCAGAACCCATCAGTACTGATGATGTAAGAAGTTTCCTTGGACTGAGTGGCTACTATCGGCAATATATTGAAGATCATGCACAAATCGCTTCTCCTCTGACTAAATTACTTAAGAAAACTGAACCTTTTGTTTGACCTTATGAGCAGTCTCATGCCTTTGAAACACTGGGGACAGCACTTATTAATGCCTCACTCCTCTCACTCCCTGATTATACGAAACATTTTCTTCTTTGTACAAACGCATCCGGGGTGAGGCTACGTGCGGTGTTGATGCATACTGATCATACAAAGAGAAAACGTGTATTAGCGTATGCTAGTCGTGCCCTTAATGCCGCTGAAAGTAACTAAAGTGTTAATGATTGGGAGGCTCTAGCAGTTGTTTGATCTCTCAAACATTTCAGAGACATAATATAAGCATATCCAGTGCATATCCAAACAGATCATCTCCCACTTCGTGATTGTTTCAAAGGAAGAAGTCATACCGGACGTCTAGCACAGTGGGCACTTATTATCCAAGACTTCAGCCCAACCATTGAGTACAAGTCTGGTAAATCAAATGTACTGTATTTGCAGATGCTCTCTCACGCCAGTGAACCACGGCAGTCTCGTCTTATCAACCAAGTGAAGTTCCTTACACCATGCTAACCTCATATGTTGTTTATAATTATCAACACACAGATCCTCCTTGGTTGAAGGCTATTTAATTCCTTACCTATTCTGTCAGTGTCAGAAGATGATCTCATATCATACAATGATCTTTTGTAAAGGAAGATATCCCTTACCGGGAGGGACATACATAATAGAGAAGTACATCCACTTGTTGTTCCCACTGATATAACACCTGCAGTACTCCACATCATCCATAGCACACTTCATGCATCCTGTCAGGGAGAGAATCGGTGTTTGAGACAAGCACGTCTTTCATTTTATTGATCTTCTATGCGTAAAGACGATAATGTTCACTGGAATTTCTGAGTTCTCTGTAATCGACATAAAGGGCCAACCGCATTACCTGCTCTACTTTTGCAATATCAAGTTCCATTACGTCCATGTAAAATTACTTCAGTTAACCTCCATGTATTTCCTCTTTCGGAGTCTGGTGCAGAATATTTGTTCGTGGCAGTTGATCATTTCTCACGTTACTGTGTTCTCGTGGCCCTCCAAGACAGGACTGCTAAGAGTATATCACGTGCCTTCATTGATCACAATTTTGTCCGTTCACTACACTATCCAGTGTTATTACCGATGGTGACTCAGAGTTTAACAATAGTCTTGTTGTTGAAATTTGTAAGCAGTGTAACATCAATAAATGTAATGTGATACCGAACCATCCGGCTTTCAACGGCCTTATTGAAAGGCAAAATCGTAAGGTGCTGGAGTGCTGGAGGTGCTTAGGTTCCCAAAGCACCTGTTGGGATGAGTGGATGCTCCAAGTTGCGGGCTCAATCTAGTTCCATCAATAAACCCATTGGCGAAATTCCATTCTTTGTATTATATGGATTCGATACAAATTTGCCGCACGCACTGTTATCATCGAAACCTAGTCCGCTCTATAATTTGGATGATTAAGTGAAAGTGAAAGTGATAGACTTTCAGAAAATACACCAGTATGTAAAGGGTAATCTAATCTTATCTTAAGAGGATATGATATAACCCCAGCATTAGCCTGTATCACCTATCTACATAAATGTTAAGGACTTGGCATTTGCTCATTCATAAACACGTAACTCCAGATTAGATGTTAAATGTACAGACCCACACCACATGATATCTCTTAACCGTAAGATTAGGAAATTTGAGAGTCTGTAGGTTCTCGCAGATAATCTTATGAGAACTCCATGGTATTTCGAGTGGGAGTAAAATCAGGAAAATAATGCATTTTCTTCCTCTTCTTTTTCTTCCCCTCCTCCTCCTTCTGCCCTTGCTACCCCTTCATCACCTCCTACTCTGCCTGTTAATGAGTACAGAAAAAAAGTTTGCTCAGCATTCGCCTCCACTGTTCTTTGTATCTGTTCCTTCACCTCTCAGAACCACTTAATTGTTTTGAATATTAATCCGGATTCCTTTTAAAGTAAAATGTTGTGGAGGGTTTCGACAACCTTGCTGTCACTAACTGTCCTTGGTCCATCCCTCGATGTTAGGTAGTATTGTTACATACTCGTATATTATTAAATTTTTGATATTTGGTACTATTCATACATATATTTTTACATCTCTGTTACTAGGTAGTGTTGTTATCGCCCGCTTTTAGAACGCGGAGCGATAGTGTTTTTGCGTTCCTGTGTGTGTGTGTGTGTGTGTGTGTGTGTGTGTGTGTGTGTGTGTGTGTGTGTGTGTGTGTGTGTGTGTTCCCATTATATCTCATGAACTGCTTGAGCTATCAACATGAAACCTTCAGGATATCAAGATATGGCCAAAATCTTGGCTGAGATCGAAAATGGGCATTTGGGGTCAACGTCAAGGTCACCAGAATAGCTGCCAAAGGTGAACTAGTTTTTATCGCCCGCATTTAGCACCATTATATCTCATGAACGGCTTGAGCTATCAACAAGAAACCTTCAGGGTACCAAGATATGACCAAAATCATGGACGAGTTCGAAAATGGGCACTCGGGGTCAACGCCAAGGTCACCAAAATGGCTGCCAAAGATGAACTATGTTTATCTCCTGCCTTTAGCACCATTATATCTCATGAACAGCTTGAGCTATCAACATGAAACCATCAGGGTATCAGGATATGGCCAAAATCTTAGACTTGACCAACAGTATATTCTGGCAGGCGATTAGCATTCGACTCGCGAATGCATTTCTTTCATTACATATATTATTACATCTGTTACTAGGCAATAATGTTTCATATATAATTACATCTGTTATTAGGTAGTATTGGTACATGATATAGGTATCCAATTGTACAAAGTTTTGCAACTCTTAATAAAATGATAAGATCAATGTTATTACAGAAATATTATCTTCCAATGATTTGTTACTAGTAGAGAAATTATCAACTGTAATATTACCACAGACATTGTCCCAGTGTCAGATCTTCGCTTTATATTACAGTGGGCTCAAATTAACTTTAATCTTAATTCTATTTTTGTTTTTCTCAGGTCTGTACTGTCCTCTACTATAATATCCCCCCTTTCCACGACTGCCATATTCCTGTTCGTTCAGCAGTCATATTCATCTCTTCCAACTAACTGTCGCCCCTTTATATCGCAATGACACTTTATACTGCATTTTTTTTACGATGAATTTTTTCTTTCATCTTCCGACCATATGTCCCGATTAATCTCAAATTAGTGTTCTTCCGCAGTTCAAACCTTCGTCCTTGCTCTGCGTTTTCCTTTTAATATCTTCCACAGCACATCTATCCTTGTAAGAATACTGTAGGTCAGATATCTCACTTCCTTCATCACCTTTTTTTTTTTTTTAGCTCTAATTATATGTGTATATTCAAGTATTGCATTCACTATAGTAGGATTTTGGTTTGTATTCAGAGTGATTCTTTGTCCGCTACTGTGTTAAACGTATGGAAAAATGACTCCATGAAATTAGGTTACATGAAACAAGGAAAACAGTGAAACATATCAGATGTGAAAACAATAACTTGTTAAATGTGAAAGTGACGAGAAAAAATTACAACCTGACTCTGAAGCTGTTGAAATTTGAGTGGGGCTCTAATGAAACAGGCAAACCACATTGGCCACTCCACCTCTGCTATACAGTGTTGGCTTGTGTGAAGACGTGTGAATATCCAACTAATAATGTAAACATTATTTACTGAAGTTATTAAAGACTCCGTATTACTACTGAATGCTTTATTGGGAACTTGGATGTTACACTCAAAGAGTGCAGATGATCTCTGACTTTCATACAATCTTTCAGGGCACAGATAGAGTTTCCTTTGTGTGTGTTGTCCAGTGTCACAAGTACACTCTTTGCAGAGAGAACTGTCTATCCAGCAGAATTCGCATGAGGTCTTCTGGCCTTAGCCTGACTCAGAAAGTCCTCGATGCCTCAGCAACGAAACATCCGGTCGCGTACTCGTACATTTCTCTTCACCCATAATTGAAGCCAATATCTCCCGATGTTCTTTAAACTGATACAGTGATTAATAGAAAAAAAATTTAAGAGTAAAACAACAATGATACTATAAAAGAATGATAAGAAAATTATATGATGATATGTTAAACAAATAATAGGAGTAAACTAGTTAACAGGAAAAATATATAACTTAATGAACATACATAAGAGAATGATAATCTACTGATATATTTTAGAGCGAAGAATACAAAAATTTCACAACAGGTGCTTGGACAGGAATCACAATGGCATCACGAGAGAATTAGGTCTCTTAAGATCAGGCTAAAATCCTGATGTTACATCCACGGGCTCACATCTCTTAGAGGCTTTGGAGTGTGCAGGCTATTTAAAAAATTTTCGGATGGGCCAAAGCTTTTTCCCATGATAATAAACAAAATAATACTAATAATGATAATAATAATAATAATCATAATAATAATAATAATGCAGAGACATTATGACTAGTGTGGAAAGGAGGTGGAAGTAGACACGGGTGAAATAGAGGTGATCTTTATTCCCGACTAGTTTCGCCTGTGGCTTCTTCAAGGGTATTGAAAAACTCACGGACTGGCTGAGCTTATATACAGGTGATGGGGAGTCGTCCTCTGCCGGCTGCCAGACAATGCAGCCATATGTCCTGAACCAGGTGTGTTTAATTTGCTAGACGATCTTATCCCCCAAGGGTCATTTACCGCAGTGGAACAGTGCCTCAGTATTAAAGACTCACAAATCAACAGAGAAAAGTGGTCGAATCTTTGTACATCACAACTAATAAAAACATTAACTAGAAGACAGGAGACATGGTATGGTCAACAACAGTAGCTAAAGGTGGTTGCCTCGTGAAGGAAACGGCTGCTTTAGTGATACCCTTGGGGGACAGGATCATCTAGTGAGTGAAGCACACCTGGGACAGGACACAAGACGGCACTGTCTGACAGCCGGCAAAGGATTCCCCATCACCTGTATATAAGCTCAGCCAGTCCGTGAGTTTTTAAGTACCTCTGAAGAAGACATTCGAAACTAGACGTGAATAAAGTTCGCCTCTATTTCACCAGTGTTTCCTTCCACCTCCTTTTCAATAATCATCATCATCATCATCATCATCATCATAATCATAATGATAATAATAATAATAATAATAATGATAATAATAATAATATTAATAATAATAATAATAATAATATAAAAACATACAGAAGATAATAATAATTGTGTTTAATAATAATAATAACACAGCAAGATTAACTTAAGCTGCTTTCATCGGATTTCGACCAAACTTTGAGGAAGGAGTCAGGTTAAAGCATGGAGAAAGATTTATTTAAGAACAATCAGCCGAGGGTCAAGTTGCAGGCAAAGGCCACATGTCAAACTGAGCTCAATCAGTTCTGAAAAGATTTGTATGAGACTTGGGAACGGGCTTAAGGGTTAGGCTTGACTGAAATAACTCGATGTTGAGATTAATCAGTCGAAAGTCAAGATCACACTGGAAAGACAAATAGTCGGCATATAAGACCAGTTAGTGGGTGCAGGTGTTAAGCTCTCTGCGTGTTCCTTCTTGTCCACTTATGGGTTGATGCAAGAAGGGGACAGACCATTCCATTGACTATGATTCTGGGCTTTGACTGATCTGCACGGAAATCAATTCACATTTTTCATCCCGTTATACAAGGTCGCCTATGAGCCAAGACTGATCACTATCAGATTCGGACCTTAATGAAATTGTCCAGTGCTGTAAGCTTTGATATTGCCCCATGGTTTTGGCTTTTGTTCAATCAGTGCAAAATTCGAGAAGGTTCTTCCTAATACCACGCACAGACAATGTGCCAGTTTTGATGTAAATTGGACAAGCAAATTCGTGAGATATTTTGGAAACACATATACAAACCGTGTATACTTGCATGTTCATAAATATATATCCACATACATACAGAAAAATCGGTCAAACTGCCTTCAGCGTGGCCAAATTTAAGCATCAACCCAGTGAAAACATAAAAAATGTTTTAAGAGTGCCAGAGGAAGGGTGGTTTGTGTTGACAGTTAAGGGTTCAGAGGAGAGAACACACAGATGGTTTAATATATTGCAGTGCTTTATTATTTTAAGAACACATTGGATGAACTCCGGGATGTGGGTTTGGATAATAGGTGAGAGAGACAGAGAGAGAGAGAGAGAGAGAGAGAGAGAGGTAAATATATCGGTTGATAGGAAGAGAGACAGGAAAAATATATATGGATACGTATATTCATTTGCTCGGGACTTGTCTTGGAAAGATCATATTACATCTCTTGTAAAATCTGCTTCCAAAAGATTGGGTGTGCTAAGCCGACCCTGTTCCTTCTTTGCCCCTGCACAATTGTTGACTCTATACAAGGGTTTTATCCGCCCCTGTGTGGAGTACAACTCTCATGTGTGGGAAGGCTCCCCACATACAGCTCTTCTCAATAGGGTGGAGTCAAAGGCTTTTCGTCTCATTAACTCTCCCCCTCTTACTGACTCCCTTCAACCTCTGTCTCTTCGCCGCAGTGTTGCATCTTTATCTCTTTTCTATCGCTACTTCAATGGTCACTGTTCCTCTGAACTGTCTGCATGCATTCCTCCACTTCTGATGGGCGCGTAGCACCCGTCTAGCAGCAAACTCTCACCCCTTTTCTGTCCAACTCTCTAATGCAAGAGCTAACCGTTACTCCCAGTCCTTCATTTATGCAACAGGTCAACTCTGGAACTGTCTCCTTCTGTCTGTCTTTCCTGCTTCCTGTGATCTCCAGTCTTTCAAACGCAGTGTGTCAAGGCATCTCGAAATGAATGGATCTTGAATTTGGCTCTCTCTTGTATTTTGTTTTTCTCTTGGAAGGAACAGTTTTGCGGGCTCATTGCCTTTGGTTCCTTCTTCCCCCCCAGAAAAAAAAAATATTCATTAATACACAGGTGGATCGTATTGATAGAAACTGAAATGGATCAAGAAATAGGTCAATACAAGGGACGGGAGAAAGATGGACAGAAAAACAGGTAAAGAGAAAGATGGGTAGATGGACAGCTATATTGGCTGAGAAGTGAATTAGATGAAAAGAAATAATAATAAATAGAAACAAACATGGAGGGAAAAAGTTCCAGTGTGGTCAAATAAATATCAAACAGTGTGCATTTCCAGAATTCAGATCATAATTTTGCAATTCACATTCTGCTTTAGTTCTACAAATATTATTTTTTCGACCCAGATATACTGTCAGGAGAATAATAATAAACATTTTTTTCCGTCTACATGTGTGTAAATATGTGTCTGGATGGGATAATATTTTTATATAAGTGTGTGACAGTGTGTGCGCATTTGTCCCTGTGTATGACTTACGGTAATGTTTGAATTCATATGTGTGTTTATGTTCGCATATTTGGGCGTATGTATGTGAATGCGCGCGCGCACGTGTGTGTGTGTGTGTGTGTGTGTGTGTGTGTGTGTGTGTGTGTGTGTGTGTCAACAAGTACGTACCTGAATGGGTATGTGCATGGCTTCAAAGTTTACGAATGTGGACAAAAATATACGAATGTTGGTCTACCATAGAAGATGATAAAAAAGTCGATTAAATGAATAGCTATGGGCATTAATATCGATGTCCGTTATTATGATACTTAAGGACACAGTCAGCAATGATGTTAGAAACCAAATGACGCGTTTTTCTGCATCACACCTAACTTTCCAGCGTTTAGTGCAAAAGTTTCATTTGTGGGTATTCATAGGCAGAACGATAATATTATGCAGAGCTGAGGGGTGGATGTCAACAGCTCCTTGTTGCTGTATCATTCCCTAACATCTTAATTACCCCATAAATATCCACATGAATATATATATATATATATATATATATATATATATATATATATATATTTTTTTATGTGTCCGACTCTGGGCAAAGGCTTCAGGGCCTATATCTTGGGGGCAGTAGCCTATCCCAAGGCCCAGTAGTCCTCCTACACCTCCACATGTCACCACTTCGGCGCTAACACCCACCGTCCATACTGAATACATGCTAGGGCTGTCTCATACAGGACTGGTGTATTGGTATTAGCGGGGGTACTTTTACAACATGTCGGCGGGTCATCTGGTAGATCAGGAAAGTCTGCTTTTAATGAAATTCAAATCCTTAAACTGTCCCCTGCCCCAGCCAGGATTCGAACCTGGGTCCATCAGGACTGCAAGCCGCCTCTCTACCGATGCAGCCACCGCCTCCCCCAAATATATATATCTATATATCTATCTATATATATATATATATATATATATATATATATATATATATATATATATATGTGTGTGTGTGTGTATGTGTGTGTGTGTGTGTAAATATATATATACCGGTATATATATATATATATATATATATATATATATATATATATATATATTGAACTACGCCCAATGAAACTAACCGAAAACAAAGCTGCCTTTCACTTAGAAATAAAAGAGCAGAATTCAGGCTCTAGGTTATACTGAGTGTAACACTGATGAATTGAATGATATACCAACAAGAGTGTTAGAAGCGTCGCCGGACGAAAGAAGGAAAGCTAATACAAAAAAGAAAAGAAAAGTCAAAAAGTATTCAAAAATGGACCTGGATATCACGAGAAGAAGAAAAGAGATAACTGTTAAATCAAAGAAAGATGAAATAGAAAGACCAGACTTAACTAAGCTTATGGACATGAGACGAGTGGGATTAGATAAAAAAAACTGTCAGAAGAGGAAAGTCTGAAACACATCCAAAGCAAAATGGCACAAAGAAGGCAACACATTTAATCAATAAAAGACAAAAAAGATGAAGTCATTAAGTGCAGAAAGAAGATGGTAAAGATGGTTGAATATTACTACAAAGAAGTGTATGTATCAAAGACACTTGAATCAATAGCTAACATTTCAGTATGCAAATTAAATACACAGGTAACAGTGTATGAAGTAGATTTTTTATCTATTACAAGTATAAAAAGAGAGAAGGCTCAAGAGAATATGGAATAGTAGATATTCTGTTGGATGCAGGAGTAGAAGTTCATAAACAGCTTGCCCACTTATTTACTCCATGTACAAAGAAGAACATTCCCAAAACTTGGTGAAATGGAATGGTTATTTTGCAATACAAGAAAGATGACTCAAAAGATCTTAGTAACTATCAACCTGTTAGTTTATCAGTTATTTACAAGCTCTTCAGCAGTGGTGTGTGCAGGGGAGTGAGGTCACTATGGATACGACCTTGAGGCAGGCTGGCTGACATCTCACCGGACACAGGGAAAACATTTTGCATAGGTATGAAGGTACTTGGAGGGTGACTGGGATGCATGTAGGAGGGTTGCCAGTGTTTGCCTGTGGTAGTAATAACCTAAGAAATATTCACACAATGCCCCGAAACACTACATCATGTATGCATGCTACCTGGATGCCTCCAGGTAGCCGTCTATATTTGACACCTTGATGCCATGGGTTAAGAAGAAAGATGATAATATCTTCAACACTGTGAAAGTGTCCATGGACAGTTTTAACCCTTTCACAGCGGCTGTTACATACATGGTCTCTCAGCTCTGTGAGAGTTCACTTCGGCTGGAACATATACAGTGTCTGTATTAAAATTCTGCACTCGATGGTATAGTGGGTATATAACAGCTATGAGAGGCTTGTATGGCAACACTCTGAAGTGCTCCCATACAATAGTATCTCTTTTTCTGCTTGAGTGAGTCAGTGTGGTAGTGGTGGGCAATACCACCATTTATTTGTAATCGCGATTACTGATTACTTTAGGGAAAATATTCGACTAGTAATCAATTACCATTCCGATTACAGGAATATGGTCTTATATGTTTGTGTTTCAAGGCCCCCCTCCTAACTGTGTCTACCAGGACTACTGGTAGATACAGTAAGGAGTCAGTAGCTATAGCCTACTCGTTCACATTCGTGCCACCACTCTGTTGGAATTCCTCTGTTTCACAATTTTTAAAGTCTCAATCATCTTTCAGTCCTTCTTTCTTCGATTGAGAGTTGCTCAAAAGTTCCTTTATACGATGGTACTCAATATTATGTATGCTACTTTTCTTTGAGTGTAGAAAACACATACAGCATTCTTGTCTTTATAATAATTCATGAAACATACAGTATATCCTTGTTAGTAAGATATATAAATAAAGCATATATATATATATATATATATATATATATATATATATATATATATATATATATATATATATATATATATATATATATATAATACAAACACTCTTGTGCCAGACAAAAAAGGATTAGCTTATACTAGAAACATATTTGCTTCCCAAAATATGCAAACAAACCAACATCGCTTTGTTTAGAGAAATAATATATACGCACTGAGAGAAACACCTTGTGAGAAGAAGCCTTTTATAGATGACGTATCAGTTTCATTCCTATACTGTAGAGCTTCTTCACATTGAGTGGCTCGATCACCCGATGTGAGGAAGCTCTGTAGGAGCGAGACGTCATCAATAAAAGGCTTCTCCTCACAAGGTGTTTCTCTCATCAAGTAGTCGGCCACTCATGCCTTACACCCGAATATATACTTAATACACGAGCATCTGTGTGACAAGAAAATTTCATAAAACACAAACATTGCAAACGATCCATGTACAAAATAAAAAGTTATGAAATATGCTGAACTAATAAGACAAGGGACAGTTCCTTAAAAATGCACTCTACAGCAAATAAATGTTTCAATAATGGAAAAGTATGAAACAAAGAGAAACACCGACATTAATAACCTACTCAGCTTTTACGCATTTTTGTTGAGTAGTAATCGTTTAAAGTAATCGATTATAGAAAAAAATCGATTACTGCATTTTTTTTTTTTTTTCAGAAATAATCGATGTAATCGATAACAAATAATCGATTACGCCCATCCCTACAGTGTGGCTGATTTTGACATGGGGTGAAGTACGACATGTCGACGCTCCTGTGCCCACTGTCCCAATGGCGAGACAAAACAGTCACGATTTTCACCATCTCCTTGATGAATATCATTCAGACGAGTTGAGTGATCTCAAAAGTGACGGAGACTGGCCTAGCTTTGATGAAGAAGAAGAAAGCAGTGAAGACAGCGACTCCAGTGATAGTTCTGACCCAGCAGATGACCCACGTGGAGGGAGATAAATGAAACGAACGCGTGATGGCCATGCGGTCGGGGCAGCAGGGAGGGGTGTGGCAGAGGCGAGAGGCGACGATGCAGGGGAGCAATGAACTGTGAGGTGAGTCTGCTCTTCAACTCCCTTCACTCCAAAGCAGTTTGATATTGATAGAACATTATCTGGCCTAACTGATGCATGTTCTGTCACAGAGAATTCTAATGAACTTTATTTCCCATAGGGATGTGGCAGAGGCAAGGGGCGATGTGGCTGGGAGACAGTCAGCTGTGAGGTGGGAATGGTCTTCAACTCCTTTCACTCCAAAGCAGTTTGCTTTTGATAGAACATCATCTGGCCTAACTGATCCATGTTCTGTCACAGAGAATTCAAATGAGCTTGATTTCTTCCGTGAATTCTTTGATGATGACAGTGAACATGACTGTGTTGGAAACTAATTGTTATGCTGAGTATGTCTGTGGAGCATTGCCTGCTAACACTCCTCGTAGTAGACTGGCAAACTGGACTAATACAATGAGAGATGAAATGTATCTGTTCTTGTGCATAATTATACTCATGTCCCACAACAAAAAGAACATAATCAATGACTATTGGTCAAAAGATGAAGTTTATGAACAGAAAACTTTTGGAAAATTGATGCCTTGTGACAGATTTCTGGAAATATTATGTGTGCTCCATTTCAAAGACAACAGTGCACGTGCTGAAGGTGACAAGCTTCAGAAAATACAACCAGTTTTGGAGAAAATACGGACTGCTCTCAAGACCAAGTTCAGACCCTTCCTAGAACTGTGCGTGGATGAAAGCTTGATGAAGTGGAGATGTCGCCCCAGCTTCAGACAGTTTATTCCACAGAAATGGAATCGATTTGGGGTAAAACTGTTTGTGTTGTGTGATTGTGATAGTGGATACCTATTAGAAATCATTGTGTACACTGGAAAAGAAACTGAGATAGTGCAAGATTTGCATCTAGGTATCAGTGGATCCATTGTCAAAACATTACTGACTTTAAATTTACAAAAAGCATATTATACTGTACGTTGACAACTGGTGCACAAGCCCTAACCTATTTCAGTACATGCTTGACGAAAATACTGGTGCATGTGGAACTGTGCAAGCAACCTGAAAAAATATGCCTAAGCTCCCTGTGGTAAAGCATGATGAACATGTGGTACAGTACAGCAACAACAAAGTGGTGTGACAATAGAGTTGTGCAAATACTGTCCACTGTTCACGAACAAGGTATGTGTGACACTAATAATAAAGAGAAGGGCAGGTTGTGAAAAAGCCCATAGCTGTGGTAGAATACAGCAAGAAAATGATGGTGGCGGGTAAAAGTGACATGTTACTCAGCAGTGCGGAACGTCTACGAAAAAGTGTCAAGTGGTACATAAAGTTCTTCTTTCACGTGCTGGATATGTCACTGCTAAACAGTTACTATTTGCATCAGGTAAAGACTGGTAGGACACAGCCACTGCTTGATTTCAGCAAAAATGTTGTCCAACAGATGATCGAAAAGTATTATCATGGACAACCGAACACCAATGGCCAAATTGGTGTACACGTCCTACGTCTGGTGGAAAGGCACTTCGTTAAGCCTCTGCAAGGACGCACGAGGTGCCTTGTATATTCGCACACAGTCAGGGGACCAAGAAAACATCAGCGAACAACGTACACAGTGGCGTACCCAGAAAGTTGAAAAGGGGAGGGGCTTTTTTTTTTTTTTAAACTGTGCAGCCCATGACTGGCGTGCACATCGATCCCGTACAGATGGGGGGTTCGCGGGAGCGCTGTAATCCCCCCCTCCCGAGAAAATTTTGTATTTTGACCAATTATATAATCATTTTGAGGCCATATGGAATGGGTATATGACAAACATAGCATGTTGTAAAGTAATTTTTAAGTACTCTGTGCCACTGAGTTATGATTCAGTCTCTCCAGTAACCTTATACTACTAAAATTCAAACCCTCACATTTTTTTTTTTTTAAACTTCAGCAGAATAGACAGGAATACTGGATAGTATGACATAATATACAATATATATATATATATATATATATATATATATATATATATATATATATATATATATATATATATATATATATATATATATATACACACACACACCGCAAAAGGGGGGCCATGGCCGCATCCCCCCCCCCCCCTCGGTACGCCACTTTACGTACTGTACATGTGCCAAGAGTGCGAGGTTCCTCTCTGTATATACCCATACTTTGAGGCATTCCATACACAGAAAAACTTCTGAATGATATGTACTGGAAATGTAATGCACAGCACTGGATTTGAAGAGGCGGTGAAATCTAACACAACAATAAGACAAGGACAGCAAAGAAACCTCTATCGCAAATTCCCTACCAAAGTTTCCTCTCCCACACCCTGTCCGTCCCCACCTCTCTCTCTCTCTCATAATATCACAGTAATATGTAAATCACATGATACTGATAGTAACTGAAGTAAAACTAAGCATGAAGTAACAGTGCAAGTCTGGAAAGGCAATAAAGAATGGTGTGTGTGTGTGTGTGTGTGTGTGTGTGTGTGTTTGTGTGTGTGTGTGTGTGTGTGTGTGTGTGTGTGTGTGTGTGTGTGTGTGTGTGTGTGTGTGTGTGTGAGTACTGTCAATTTACCTGCGGCCTTGACAGGACAGTACCGCTAGCTGCCACTCCTAACCAGGGCTCCCACTTTACCATTGCCATATTTCCCCAGACAGCTGATTAGATTTCCCTAGATGTGGTCAAAACTTCCCAAATAATTTTCACCAGATTTTCCATTCCATAATGGTAGAAAAGGTTTCACCTCATTTCAACACACAGTGACTAGGCCAAGTACTCATTGATTATGGCTGTCGAGTAGTGTTCAGTTTCAGTAGCTTACTGAAAGTTTCTAATAATCGTTCACCCGATTTCTTCCCGCTCCCTCTGGCACCTTGCCAAAAACCTTTCTAACAACTTTACCTCATCACCCTTCTCTCCTCTTTTCTACTCTGATGGCTCTGTAGCTTTTTCTTCTACTGATAAAGCAAATCTCTTTGTTCAGACTTCCTCCTCCAATTCCACCTTAGACGATTCCGGTGCTCTTCCTCCATCACTTAACCCCTCTGACATTGAAATTTCTTCAGCTGATGTACTTTTTGTCATCACTGGCCTTAATAGCCTACTAACAAGGTATATGGGCCTGATGGAGTCCCTCTTGTTGTACTCTAGAAATGTGCTTCTGTGCTTACACCTTGCCTAGGTAAACTCTTTTGCCTTTGTCTGTCAACTTGTACCTTCCCTTCTTGCTGGAAATCTGCTCTCATTCAGCCACTCCCAAAGAAGGGTGATCATTCCCAACCCTCTAACTATCGTCCAATTGCTTTAACATGATGTGTCTCAGAAGTTTTCGAGTCAATTCTTAATAGAAAAATTTTAAAGTATCTTTCCTATCACAACCTTCTTTCTGATCGTCAGTATGGGTTTCGTCATGGACGCTCCACTGGCGATCTTCTCACCTACCTTTCAGACTCCTGGTCATCTTCCTTGCGGGACTTTGGTGAAGACTTTGCCATTGGACTTGACATCTCAAAGGCTTTCAGTCGAGTCTGGCATAAACCTTTCCAATTGCCCTCTTAAGGTTGCTATCCTTCTATCTGTGCCTTCATCTCTAGCTTTCTATCTGGTCATTCTATAGCCGCCATTGTAGACGGCCATTGTTCTTCTCCTAGATCTATCAACAGTGGTGTTCCTCAGGACTCTGTCCTATAACCAACTCTCTTTTATTCATCAATGACCCTCTAAGCTGTACATCTAACCCTATCCACTCGTACGCTGATGATTCCACCCTTCACCTTTTCATTCGGTTCCTGCAACGTCCATCTCAGCAGTTACTTCAACAAACAAGGGATAAGGTTATGGCACACGTAATGTCTGACTTGGCTCGTATCTCTGACTGGGGTAAAAATAATCTTGTTGTTTTTAATGCATCAAAAACTCAGTTTTTACACCTATCAACCAGACACACTCTTTCCCAGTAGTACTCATTAATGTCTAAAAATATCCAGCTGAATCCTGCATCATCCTTGTACATGCTTGGGGTTTCATTCACTCGGGACTGATCTTGGAAAAATCATATTGCATCTCTTGTAATATCTGCTTCCAAGAGCTTGGGTGTGTGAAGCCGACTCCGTACCTTCTTTACCCCCGCACAGTTGTTGACTTTTTACATGGGTTTTATTTGCCCCTGTGTAGGGTACAACTCTCATGTGTGGGAAGGCTCTCCACTTACAGCTCTTCTCAACAGGATAGAGTCAAAGGCTTTTCGTCTCATTAACTCTCCTCCTCTTACTGGCTCCGTTCAGCCTCTGTCTCTTCACTGCACTGTTGCATCTTCCTCTCTTTTCTATCCTTACTTCAGTGGTCACTGCTCCTCTGAACTGTCTGCTTGCATCCCTTAACCTCTACGACGGGTGCGTAGCACCCGTCTAGCAACAAACCCCCATCCCTTTTCTGTCCAACTCTCCAATGCAGAGTTAATCATTACTCCCAGTTTTTCATTTAAGCAACAGGTCTGCTCTGGAACTGCCTCCCTCTGTCTGTATTTCCTACGTCCTATGAGCTCCGATCTTTCAAACGCAGTGTGTCCAGGCATCTCGAAATGAACGGATCTCTTTTGTGTTGTTTTAGTTTTTTTCTTCGAAGGATCGGTTCGTGGGCTTCTGGCCTTTGATTCTCTCTTTCTTTGCATAAAGAAATATATATTAGGCTAATTCTTTTTTCCATGCCCACTATTATGAAAAAATAATCCTACGCTGGTTTAATGAAAACAAAAACAAAAAATCCTCCACACGGTTCTTAGCTTGACTATAAACTTACTAATAATAGTAAAAAACACCTGGGCCCAAACGCCTTACTCTACTGTCTGAAAGTTATCAGAGGTTGCAACTTCTAAGCCTAATCCATATCAGTCTTCTCAACCGTGTATATTATACACAGGCATGTCATTATTCATATTCTTGTCACAATTTGCATCTTCATCATTCATGACTGCAACATAAGTGAGACATCAGCACTACATTATTAATTAGATCTTCGAATATCATGAAAAAATTAAAAGACGCTAAGCTTACTTACCACGTGACCCACACACAAGTTAAATAACAGTGACGATGAGGCTGAGCTGCTCAATTGAAGGCACTCAGTGCAAGTGAGCAGATGGGCAAATCACCACTGACAACAGATCCATCGTGACTCTTGCGTTTTCACTGGCTGAGATTTCACTCTGGGGACTGGGATTCTGTCAGCCAGTGAGTACCATCTACGTGAGTGCTGAACGGTCGACTGGTTAGGCGAGATATTTGAAAAGTCAATGTTCGAGCGTAGTATTTTAAACTGGTGCCGGTGCGGTTTAAGTGTATATGGACATATTCCCTAAATAATCCCTGGTGTTTAAAAAAAATCCCCATAATTCCCTACATTTTTAGAAATTCCCAGATTATGCCCAAGTTCCTCAAAAGTTCCAAATCTTGGGATAATTACAGACCAATAGCTGTCACATCTTCTCTTGGTAAGGTATTTGAAACTTTAATTAATAAGCATATTGTTAAACATCTTGAATCCAACAACTTAATTAGTGATAGACAATACGGTTTTTGCCACGAAAGATCCACCATTGACATACTTAATCTCTTAACTCATACTATCCATCAATCAATTGATCTTTTTGGAGAAACTCATGCAGTAGCTCTTGATATCTCTAAAGCTTTCGACAGAGTATGGCACCGTTCCCTGCTGTCCAAACTCCCTTCCTATGGACTAACGTCTTTTGTTCCTTTGATTTCTTCTTATCTTAGTGACAGGAAAATAAGAGTAAAAGTAGATGATGTATATTCGAATTTCCACTCAATTAACGCCGGCGTGCCGCAGGGATCAGTTCTGGCGCCAACCCTATTTCTGGTTCATATTAATGATTTCTTATCTGTCACTCACAATCCCATTCACTCATACACAGATGACTCAACACTACATAGTTCATTCACACTCAGACATCCATTTACAAAGTCTAATATCTCTACCTCTCAACTCAATACAGCCATCTCCATAAATCAAGATCTATCTACAATCAGTGAATGGGGACAAAACAACCTTGTCTCTTTTAATGCTAGTAAAACTAAATATATACAGTTTACTAATAGGCAGATATTGCCAGATTCGTACATTACCTTCAGTGCTACTAATATTTCCATCTCCAAAAGTATTGAAATTCTTGGTGTCTCACTTAACAGTGCCCTCAGCTGGACCTCTCATGTCAGATCACTTGCTAAAACCGCCTCAAAGAAACTTGGATTATTGTACAGAGTCCGTAACTTCTTCGCTGATGAGCAGTTAGCTATAATTTATAAGAGTCATGTGCGCTCTCAGCTTGATTATTGCTCACCCTTGTGGAATGGTTGTGGAGAGGTTGCATTAAGACAACTAGACAAAATTCAGAATAAAGCCGTTTGAATCATTAACAACCCTGCAATTACATATAAACTACCTCCCCTACAAGTAAGAAGGAATGTTGCCTCCCTTGCATTATTTTACAGATATTTTTTTGGCAAATGCTCATACGAAGTTGCGTCCATGGTGCCACCACTCCATGCTTTCCCTCGTGCTACACGGGTATCTGGTAGCGCTCATAACTGGAATGTCACTCAACCATATTGCAGAACTTCTGCCTGTCAGAATTCTTTCATTCCCCGAACTGCATCTCTCTGGAACTCGCTTCCCCAGAGTTGTTTTCCTCCAAATTTCAACCCACAACTGTTCAAGTCTAACTGTTACAGATATTTTATGAACAAAGGACACCAGTAATCTGGTGTATGGATTATTTTTTTTTACCCATTTGTTTTTCCTTCCTCCGTTCTGTTATTTATAATTAAAAAAAAAAAAAAAAAAGCTGCTCCTAACTTGTTCCTAAACGTGGCCACAAATATTAGTGCATTTTAGTCCTTGGTTTATTTGTAAACTTTACTTATGTACAAACAAATAAGAAACAAAACAGTGTCCAGGAAGTATTTATGTACCGAAATAAATAGTATTATTTAGAGAAACAGGTGGTTTCATTGTCCGTCTGGCAGCGCGGTCACGGCCATGTTGCTACGATCAGACGTAATCTCCCTCACTTGGTTGGGGGTGCCTCCACGAAGTAGAGATGAAGAGTTAATGTCACTGAATGAGCGTCCCACTCATTTAGGCAGTTTATATGTGATTTATAGTAAAGAAAATTTTTAATTAAGCCTGCCGCACAGGAGCGTAGTCCTAATTATTAGACCCACGCAGTGAAAGGGTTAATAAAGAAAAACTTTTCACACCTATTGCCTACTACTGTAGAAACCGAGCCCGGGATTCACGAACGGCTGCTGGGCGACAGAGCCGCATGACGTCGTACAGGAGTCAACGATCACCCCTCAAGGGTAATTCACAAACGTTGTATTTGGCTCCCTTCCAAGTCTCTTCCGTAGCGAGCAGGGATTTTTCTGGGGAAAATTTACTCGACCAATCAGCAGGCACCGATCTATCACGTGACTGAATTTAAACAGACCACACCCTCCCCCATTCTCCTCCCTTCCTCTCCTTCTCTCCCTCCCTCTCCCCACAAAAAAGTACGTACTGTACTGTACACAAATACGTACATATGCATTTACGCACATAATCACGGAGATACTTAAGGAAAAATGTATTCCAAGGCGGACTAATGGATTTACGTACATATGAATATAAGTATTCACGTACGTACGTACGAATGTGAATACTTACATAAGTACGTACTTATGTACGTACGTCAACTCATGTAAGCACGCACTTACGTACGTACATGAATATAACGTAAGTACAGACGTGAATACTAACTTAAGTACGTACGTGAATAGTTAGGGAAGTACGTACGTGAATACTTACGCAAGTACGTATGTATGTACGTACTTCCGTAAGCACGTACATACATGAGTCCGTACATAGGTGCGTACAGAAATACGTGCATAGGTGTTTATGTAAGTACATATACATGTACGTGCATAAGTACGTACATGGGTGCATTCGTAGGAATGTGCATACGTTCATACATAAACACATGCATACGTAATTATGTACGCAAATGCGTACGTATTGACGTAAGTGAATCCTTACGGAAGGACGTACGTATGTATGTACTTCCGTAAGCACGTACATTCGGGCATACGTAAGTACGTACATAGGTAAGTACATGAATGCATTAGTACGTACATAGATGCGTACGTCAATACGTGCATGGCCTTGTATGTAAGTATATGGGTGCATAGGTAGGCACGTATATACATTCACATATAAATACATGCGTACTAAATTACGTACGTGGATGTGTACGTAAGCACGTACGTAGATCCAGACGGTGGCTCAATCGGTAGAGAGGTGGCCTGCAGTCCTAACGGACCCAGGTTCGAATCCCGGCTGGGGCAGGGAACAGTTTAAGGATTTGAATTTCATTTAATCAGGCTTTACTGATCTACCAGAAGACCCGCCGACATGTAAAAATACCCCCGCTAATACCAATACACCAGCCCTGTATGAGACAGCCCTAGCATGTATTCAATATGGACGGTGGGTGTTAGCGCCGAAGTGGTGACATGTAGAGGTGTCTGGTATGTAGGACTGCTGGGCCTTGATAGCAGGCTGTGAAGCCTATGCCCAGAGTCGGACACATAAAAAAAAAAAAAGACGTATGTACACAGGTGCATATGTAAGTACGGTACGTACATAGGTACCTGTACATTCCCTTCATGTCGTAGATCTCACAATTGTTTTGGTCGGGAGTCATGTAATCGATACAACGTGCCTCTATTTCCGAATCACGATCCTGTAAGGGTGGTCTGGAGGACCCTTACCGAAAGGGAGACGCTACGACAAAAAATGGCGGCCGACACAGTTTGTGCATGCCGGTGTAACGCCGAAAGGGAGGTGCCATGGGCGTGTGACCGTTTGTGAATCCGGGCCCGAGCTATAATGTGACCAAGATGTCATGGTTACTGATGTTATGCTTATCATCTTTGGTCATCACAGTCTGCGAGTCGATCAAGTTTGGTGGCTCTAGATTTAACCCGTGGATTGCGAGCCACACCTCAGGTTGGGTAGCATCTCGCTGCGAGCCACAGCTCAGGCTGTACTGGCCGTGCATCACCGCTAACTACTCCACCCCTACTGAGACTTACACATGGTGCTATGCAAAGATGGAGAGAAAGAGCTTTTTTCTCTTCACCCGATGATGCCGTGGATGATTATCTTCAAATTTATAATAAACAAAAACAAAGCAAAAATTCATATTTTTTTGTGCATCACAGGGTGGGATATAAAAAGGTAATGTGCTATCCACAGGTTAATCCTTCTGGGAGAAGGTGATATCCAGAATATCTGGAAAAGTTCCAATTCTTTACCCCAGGTGAGGTCAAGATCACTAATCTTGGTTGTTTAACCTTAGGTCCTCACATTCATTAAGTCAACCAAGATTGGTGGCTTTAGCTTTAATATTTCATGGAAAAATAAGTGATGCCTAGAATATCAGGATTTTTTTTGTTAACCCAAGCAAGGTCAAGGTCACTGATGTTGTGCAAGTCACCTTCGGTTATCCCAGACTACAGTGCCACAAAGTTTGGTGGCTCTAGCATTCTTCTTTCATGGAAAGTTAAGTGACATCTGGAATATTCAGGAAAATCCTAGTATTTTGACCTAGGCAGTCTCAGAGAATATTCATCCGATTCAGTTAATAATACTTTTGGATCTGCCCCCTAGAAAGTGGCATAAGCTATAAAATTATCAGCTTTCTGTGTGAGTGATTTCTGAGAAATTGTCAAAAATTTCGTATTCCTTGTTCCAGACAATATCCAGAGGTCTGTTTAACCTATTTCCATCGAATTTTGCCAGATGATGTGGCCAGCTGGGGGACTTTTTTGACAAAGTTTCAAGACTCTAGGCTAAATAGCCTCCAAGCAATTTCAATTTACTTTAAATAAGAAAACAAAATTGTTCAAGCGAGCGAAGCGAGCAAGAACACCAAATTTAGTCACAGTTTGGACCCCCGACATATGTGCCCGAGCAAAAGAGTTATTGCATCAGCAGGAAATGGGGGCAGAGGTCGGGAGGAAAACTCTGTAGTATAGTAGCAAACACTTTTGGATATCTCAGCCAGTTTTGAAGTTACAGGGAAGATAGATATTAATTTAGAAATCGCATAATAATCCTCAATTATTTTCATTTCATAGCCAACCCGTATTTTCCAACAGTTTTTTTGTAAATCGCGGAAAAGATATTTTATAATGCATATTAACGTAACAGCTGGCTGCACAAGAAGTAACGGACTAAGGTTGCGTGGGTGGCGCAGCAGAATTTCCCTATGATTGCTGGGAGCAACCAGGTTCTGCCTTTTCAGAACAAATAATACCTTCTATTTGGCTATTTTTGAAATTTTTTTACTGAATCTGAGTCAAACTAATACAATACCCTGATCGACGAATGAAACTCTGAATTTCTGATTTCTGATTTGAACTGGAGTGCACCGAGAGATTTGGTGAATGTATTTTTGTGAGTGAGCAAAAAGCAAAGTAAGCCTTTGAATACTTTTACTACAGTGTACAGCTTAGCAAGTTGCTGTCTTTCTGATGGCAACTGTGGTAAAATGTCAGGTAAGTAAATTAAGCATTTGTTACATTTCGTCAAGTATTGAACGCATATATCAACTGCACACTCGGACAGATTCCACACGTTCATTGTGGACACCCATTACATGGTAATAAGAACAATTGACGATAACAACAAAACTTTCCACAGGGATGTGGCAAGTTTTAATAATCACTAGGGTACCATAAAACTGTCCAAGAGAAACTTTCGTGACGAAAAATTTCCAGAGGCCATTGCACACTAGAAGCCAAGCTATAAAGGAACCTTGAGGTCACCTTACGCCATCACAGTCTATACGTGCACCAAGTTTGGTGACTAGCTGTAATCCTTCATGGTAAGTTAGGTGACATCAGGAATATCCGAAAAGTACCAAATCTTTACCCAACGCTATCTCATAGAATAAACAGCCGAACTGAGCTACACAAATACATCTTTCTGCACTGCATCCTTCTTAAGGATATATTGTAGTAAAATTTCAGCTTCCTAGTTTAGACAGTTCTTGAGATACAGTGGCTGACTCAATTTTAAGTGTTCTGGATAATATCCGGAGATCCAGTTGACAAAATGCAACAAAATTTGAACCCCCCTCCCCCCCAAAGAAGGTGGACATCTGTCCAACTAAGCTGGACAAGTTTGAAAGGCCAATGAAAAACTGCAATTTTAAAATAAGTAGCAATAATAATAATAATGATAATAATAATAATGATAATATTGATAAGTAAAATAAAACTTATGATTGTTGGAATTTTAATAATAATAATAAATATAATAACAAGTGGTTCCAGGCACAACAAACCTCGCTCAACAGCATTTTTTTTATTGTTGTTAAACACTGATTCTATCGATCTATCTATTGCCAGACGCCTCAAACCCGTACGGGGTGGCCACAAACAAATTGCCTCCACGTCGCCCTGTCCCCCACCATTTCACTGCCCTGCTCCCAACTCACTCCGCCCTCTCTCATATACCTCTCCATCCCATCCCTCCATCGCATCCTCGGCCTTCTTCTCCTTCTTCCCCCTCCACCTCACATACACTCTCCTTGTCAGTTTCTCACCCTCCATCCTCTCCACATGGCCAAACCACCTCAGTGTGTTCCTCCTAACGCTTCCTATCACATCCACATCCACACCACAGTGCTCCTTTATATCCTCATTTGGCAGCCTGTCTCTCCATGTGACTCCACAGGCTCCTCTTAAATAACTTATTTCCACTGCTCTCATTCTTGACTTGTGTCCTTCCAACAACGTCCAAGCTTCACTTCCATACGTTAGAGTTGGTATCACAATACTGTCATGTAGTAGCTTTTTCACTTCCATGCTCACTTCCCTGTTTTTTATCACTGCTTTCAAAGAACCAGCAACCTTTCTTCCTTGTTGTACCCTTTCAAGCACTTCACCCTTCAAACTTACATCCATACTCATCACACTACTGATTCGTTTCTGCCATTTAGTGTCTGTGCACAATTAATGTCTAAGGTAATAGTGAAAATATTTTCAGGTTATGTCTTCTGAAAATCAGTGATCTTGCATTTAACCTTTCAAGATCACTCAAGGTCAAAGGATATGCTGCCAAATGAAAGCCACTATGAGACTTCCTAAATCTTGGTAACAATAACAATCTCTATCTTCAACGAGTCTCAAGTTAGAGCCCCCTGAATATCAGTGACCTTTAATTTGACCTTCCAGTGTCACATATTGTCGCAGGTCAAGGTACCAATTAAAAACCCGTACGGGATTTCTTTTATGTTTATAATTGTAAATATCTCTATCTTCAACCAGTTTCGAGATATATCCTGCTGAATATCCGCGACCTTGAGTTGGATCTTTCAAGGTCATTCAAGGTCAAAGGTCTTGGTGCCAAATGAAAGCCCACATTACGAGTTCCTGTATGTTCCTAATAGTAAATATCTCTATCTTCACCCGTTTTCAAATTATAGCCCTCTAAAAGTCCGTGACGTAGATTTTTACCTTTCAAGGCCATTCGATTACCTCCAGAATTTAATCATTTTCCTTAGGGGCCATTGCCTACATATCCTGAAAGTTTTATGTACTATCATTCAGCCGTTCTTCCGTAATGTTGTTAACAAACAAGGAAACAAACAAATTCGACCAAGAACAATACCTCGTCGGACTATATCCGAGCAAGGTAATTACAAAAATACTGTAAAACTATCCAAGGACAATTTTGATAAAAACTTCACATGGCCATTGTCTACTATAGGCCTAGGTATAAACGGACCTTGAAGTCATGTTCACTGATCTTGTGCATGTCACTTAAGGTCATCAGTCTACAGCTACACAAAGTTTGGTGGCTTTAGCATTATTCTTTCTTGGAAAGTTAGATGACATCCAGAATATTCATGAAAATCCCAGTATTTTGATCCTAGGCAATTTTTATGGATATGGATCTAATTAAGATCATAATACTTTCGAATCTGTCCCACGGCAAGTGGCATGTGCTATAAAAATTACCAGTTTTCCAGTCTATGTGGTTTTTGAGATATTGTAAACAAATTGGTTTTCTATGTTCCAGATAATATCCAGAGGTCTGTTTAACCTATTTCCATCCAAGTTTGCCAGATGATTTGGCCAACTGGGGGACTCAGTTGACAAAGTTTGGAGACTCTAGACAAAATAGCCTCAGAGTAATTTCCATTTACTTTAAACAATAAATATAATCATCATCATCATCATCATTATTATTATTATTTTTATTATTATTATTATTATTATTATTATTATTATTATTATCATCCGGACCTCCTTTTCCACCCTAGGGAAGGGTGAGAAATAACAACGTCCAGACAGGCCAAATTTGCCCAATCCAATGGGCTACGCTTCCATTCACTCACCATTCAACCTCTCTGAATCCTGGCACTATCTGATACGCCATTAACATTCACCACGTACTATATTCACATAAACGTATCCGATAGAGTTCATCCGGACGCTGTCACGGTAAAAAGGGGTGCCAAATTCCTGATCATGCACTTTTCCTCACAACATTCATACAGCCAGCTCGATCTCTTGTCAGTCCCCTAGCCTTACCGACTTCCATATCTCTCTTCCTCACACACTCATCCACCATATCCTCCCACTTTCTCCTAGGCATACCTCGCCTCCTCCCTTCTTCAAATTAGCTCAGATATACTTTTTTCACCACTCTATTGTTATCCATTCTCTCGACATGACCATACCATCTCAGTACACTCTCTTCGATTATAGTGTCCACAGACTTCCTCACCCCACATCTTTCACGAATCACATTATTCCGTATCCTATCCATTCTCTGTGCTCTACATAAAATCCTCAGCAGTCCCATCACCACTGCTTTTACTCTTGACTTTTCATTTTCATGCCACACCATAGTCTAACATCCATATGTTAAAGTTGGCACTAACACTTCTTCATGTAAGCCTCGTGCAGCTGCATTACTCAAGGCCTTCACCTCACCATCTACTTTCCTTCATTGTGTCACTCTATTTTCCTCTTCTTTTGCACATTTTCCTCTCTTTTCTATCACTGTATCCAGGTATGTGAACTCTCTCAGCAATTCCAGTCTCTCTCCATTCACTATACCATCACACTGGGATTTTTCGTCTCTCTCAGTAACCATCACTTTACTCTTTTTCTACATTAACTCTCAAGGCACGACGCTAACAGACATTAGCAAAAATCTGCACTAGTCTGCCAAGTTCTTGTGCGGTTTTGGAAGCAGTACTGCATCATCAGCATACCATAAATTTGAGATATTCCATCCATCACCATTGATTACCAACACCATCCCTCTCTCCATTACTCGTGTTAATATTTCTCTCATCAACCCATCCATATATATATTGAAGAACAGTTTGAACATCATACAGCCTTGTCGGACGCCCACACCGATCGTGAACCATTCACTTACTGTAGATGCTCATTTACATTTACACATGCATCACTACCATCATTAAAACTCTCGACGGCACTTAGCAGCTTACCATCAACACCGCACATGCGCAAAACCTTCCACAATCCTTCTGTGTTTACTTTATTGTATGCTTTATCCAGATCCATGAATGTCATAAACACCTTATGGTCCTTCTCAACAACCTTCTCTACTATCTATCTTACTGGAAATATTTGATCCACACATCCTCTACCACTCCTAATGCCACCCTGTTCGTCACTCACCAGGACTTCTTATCTCTCTTACTTTCTCTAAAATAATTCTTCTATATACCTTCCCTACCACACTCAATAAATTTATGTTACTATAATTCTTGCACTTGCTTCGTTCACCTTTATATTTGTACAGGAGTAAAGTCAGAGCTTTTTCCAGTCTGCTGTCACTGTTTCACTCATCCATGTCTTTTTTCATAACTCCAACAAACACTTCATTTCGCTTTCTTCACAAAACGTAATCATTTCTGGATACAGCTCATCAGCCCCTGCAGCTTTCCCATTTTTCACCCAATTCACAGCGTTCTTCACTTGTGCAAGTGTCACGTTTCCTGTCACTGCATTCCTCCTCTGCACACCCCCGAAACCAATCATGTTTACAGTGGCACTGCTTTCTCTATTCCCATTCATCAGGCTTTCAAATATTCTTTCCATCTGGTTCTTATTTCACCCCAAGGTTTAATAATCTACCACTTACATCCTTCGCACTTTCACATTTCTTTCTGCCGTCACTTCTGCATTTCTGCACCTCTTTCCAGAATAGCTTCCTATTTTCAGAGTAATTTACGTTCACTTTTCTTCCTAGATCATCATTTACCTCCTTTTTCCTCTTCACTAGTCTGTGATTTTTGCCCTCAGTATATTCAGTTCATATTTCGATTGAACCCTTGTCCTGTAACCACTGGGAAAATCCCAGTACTTGACTCTAGGCAGGGGCGCACCCAAGGGGGGGGGGGCCACGGGGCCCGGGCCCCCCCCTTAGCTCTCTGGGTCCTTTACAAATTTATATATATTGATTTCGATAACAGCAAAACAGGAAAAATTGGCAAGTACAACCAAAGAGTAACACATGAGCCAGCAGCTCTCTGACTCTAAACCTGCATGTGACCTCCTAGTAATTATCGGATTACCTGACCTCACCTCACTACGCCCCCCCCCTTAGAAAATTCCTGGGTGCGCCCCTAACTCTAGGTGATCTCAGAGGATATAGATCATGCTCCTTATCATACCCTTTCTTTCATTTCTGCCCCTTGTAAGGGGCATAAGCTATTAAATTTTTAGCTTTTTGTCTTATGTGGATTCTGAGACAGTGTCAAAAATTTGGTTTCCATATTCTGGATACAATTCGGAAATCTGGTTGACTGATTTCCTTCCAATTTTGCCAGATGAAGAGCCGTGGGGGTTGACTCACCTGACAAAGTTTGAAGGCTCTAGGCTAGATACCCTCCGAGTAATAATCACTTACTTTTTAATAAGAATGAATAATATCTTGAACACCGCGAAACTGTTCATAGAAAATTTTGACAACGAATGGCTTTCCACTGGCACTGTCTACTCGAAATCGAGCTATAACGGGACCAAGAGGACATGTTCTCTGAGCTTGTGCTCATCACCTTATGTTATTCCGGTCTGTAAGTCCACCAAGGTTGTTGGCTCTAGATTTAATTCTTCTGGGAAAATTAAGTGACAGCCGGAAAGTCTGGAAAAGTCACAATTCTTTACTCCTTGGGAGTTTAGGATCACTGATCTTCCCTATGTCACCTTAGGTCCTAGCAATTAATAAGTCCACCAAGTTTGATGGCTATAGCTTTAATGCTTCGGGAAAAATTAAGTGAAATCTAGAATATCAGGAAAAGTCTCTCTCTCTCTCTCTCTCTCTCTTTATCCTATGCAAGGTCAAGGTCTTGTGCATGTCACCTCAGGTTATCGCAGTCTACAATACCACAAAGTTTGGTGCCTCTAGCATTATTCTTTCATGGAAAGCTAGGTGACATCCGGAATATTCAGGAAAATCATAATATTTGACCCTGTGCAGTCTCAAAGGATATTCATCCAATTAAGATCATAATACTCACGGATCTGTCCCCCGGCAAGTGGTATTTGCTATAAAATTCTCAGCTTTCTGGCTTAAGTGATATCTAAGATGCTGTAATAAATTTGGTTTTCTGTGTTCCAGAAAATACCCAGAGGTCTGTTTAACCTTTTTTGTCAGACGTTGTGGCCAGCTAAGGGACTCAGTTGACAAAGTATGAAGTCTCTAGGCTAAAACGCCTGCGGGTAATTTCCATTTACTCTGAACAAGAAATAATCATAATGATAACAATAATCTATCTATCTATCTATTGCCAGACGCCATTATCCCATAAGGGGTGGCCATTTAAGTTAGAGTTATTTGTTTTACGGGGAGGGGCACTAACCCTCCACCAACCCACTTGTTGACACATAGGGAGCACGTATGTTTTGGTTATATGGTTACCACCCAGCTTTGTAAATGGTTTCTTGGCTTACAGGAAACCATTTGGCTTGTCACTCAATGTAAAGCCACCTGTAAAGGAAAGAAAAGTAATAAGAAGTGATACGAAAGATGGGAGAAATAGGAAGAGAGGAGGGAAGGCACAGAAAAAGAATGATAAGCGCTAAGGAAGAATTAGACAGCACAAGTGAGTGGATGATGGTCGCCACCACCTACCACGTAATAATAATAATAATAATAATAATAATAATAATAGCAACAACATCAACAACAACAATAATAATAAAAAAAATAATAATAATAACAACAAAACCACCAACAACAACAACAACAACAATAATAATAATAATAATAATAATAAAAATAATAATCTTCACATTAATATTAAAACTTCCCACAGGGATGTGAGAAGTTTTAATAATCACTATAACATAATATAATTGTCCATGAAATATTTCTGTTAAGAAAAACTTCCCACTGTCATTGACTACTAGATACCAAGCTATAAAGGAACCTTGAGGTCAAGTTTGACGCCACCAGCGTCGAATGACGTTTAGTCGATGAATGGCCGCAGGCATCATTTGAGTGCGGCCTATAAAAAACTGCAAAAATTTTTTGGGAAGTGAACGAACGTTCACTACACTGTACTCCCATACACCCCATCAAGCAGTTCAGAGCCTGCTACTGTGATAAGTGGATTTTTGATTTTTTCACTCTTGGCCATGGCTAAACAAGCACAACTACACCCATTATCTAAACTCAGGCAGAAAATATAATCTTTGTCCTCTCTTGCAAAACACACACAACCACCTGTTTATGATTATGAATTAATCCAGGCACAAACAAAAATGACATGATAATAAGTGAAAAATAAATTTTTGTCTTGGTATCTTTACCAACTTGCTCAGGTTTGTTGTAATGGTTTGGATCATTCGATGCAGTGCGACTTGTTGAAAACTGTGAAAACTTTCGGGGAGTGAACGAACATCTAAGACATGAAACTGACCTTGACTTCACACTTTCACATATCATCTGTCAGTTCACCACCTGCTGCTTTTACGAGTGGATGTACGATTTTTTCACTCGTGGCCATGCCTAAAAACACATAGTTGCACCCATTATCTCGTCCCACACAGAAAATGTAAGCTTTTTCCTCCCTTGCAAAACACACACAACCACCCTGTGTACGAGACAGCAACATACAGTGGAGTCTCTTTAATCCGAAAATCATGGGACTTTCAAAGTTTTTTTTATTCGTTTTTTCGGATAAAAGATACTGTAATAATAAGTAGGATACAAGGGAACAGTATTGTACTCACCCATTACCCATTTCTGGCGACGTCTAGCCCACCACAGACCACCCCAAAAGCCACTCCACCATCACCAAAACACTTAATACACTGTAGTAACGACGTATGTAACTGCACTTTTGTAACTGTAATAGGAACTGTCAACTTAAATAAATCTTCACTCAAACTTAAACAAATCTTCACCAAAACAATTACGTAATTCACCTAATTGTTTTTTCATATTTTCTGTTTCCTTATTCAGTCATTTCCACGTCATCCATATCATATCCCACATCATCCATATCTTCCAAGGTGATGGATGGGGGCTGGCGCAAACAACGCTCGCTCTGTTGACTAGCAGAGGAACCGCAAACTAACGCTAGTGGCGTGAAACAAGCCCGCCGTGTTTGAATTTTCGGATAGATTTCAGATTTTTGCAGTTTATTGAAATGGGAACGTGTTAGTAAAACTTATGGTTAATGGCATATTACGGTTAAAAGAATTTCAGATAAAGGAGACTCCACTATACATTGCAAAAATAACAAGGTAAAATGATAAAGGTGGACGCGTTGTTATGGAAAAAAACGTTTTCCCCCGTCTGTAAACGAATTTATTTCTGCTTTGTCTCTGCATTCGTAATAATTAGACATATCGTAGTTCTGAAACTGCATAACGATTCTATTTTTAGCCATGCACGTGGTGTGGGGGCTGGAAGTTGTGACTCAACTTCCATATTGCCAATCAGATCTGACCCATCACTTTCATCTCCTGTGGGAGAGCCTAGTGTCAGAGGACGGGCAATTTTCTCATTAGGACTGACAATTTAACCCTGTCACTCCCTTTTCCAAGCATGGGCACAACGATAATTTAAAAAATAACTCGAAACTACCGTAAACACATTTTACATAAGAAAGGTGAAAGAATATTCATTATAATTTTTTTTTTTTCCAGCCATTCCTAACATATTGTTTTGAAATCATTCGATATCATCATATCTCATATATGCGCAACATTTCAGCACCATTCGCATTGTTTTGGGGGTTAAAAAAATAACAACACCTGTGAAATTGCATTGCAGCAGCACCTCTGGGTAGTGATTATCGGTTGCCGATTTTTCTGCAACTTTCGTTCTCCATTGCAAGCCACAGAATGGGCCTAGGAAGCTGGGATTTGCACTGTTAGGTGCGTCTCAACTTTCTCTTCAAAATGGCAAGGGAAAAAAATCAATTATCAAAACCTCAGAAAATGGCTTCCATGTCCTGGGGTGATCATAAGATTCCGGACCTACGGCCATGGAGTGGTTAATGATTTTGTGCATGTCACCTTAGGTCATCACAGTCTATATGTGCACCAAGTTTGGTGACCAACTGTAATCCTTAATGGAAAGTTTGGTGACATCTGCAATATCCGAAAAGTCCCAATTTTTTTTACCCCAGGCTATCTCAGAGAACAAACAACCGAATTAAGTCATACGAATACTTCTTTCCGCACTGCATCCATCTTAAGGCATATTGTGGTAAAACTTCAGCTTCCTGTTTTAGAAGATTCTTGAGATACCATAGCTGACTCACATTTCTGCATCCTGGATAATATCCGGAGATCCAGTTGATGGACTACCACAAAATTTGACACACACACACACACACACGAAAGCAGACAGTTGTCCAACTAAGGTGATCAAGTTTTAATGATCTAGGCCAGATACCCATTGAAAAATGGAATTTTAAAATAAGTAATAATAATAATAGTAAGAGTAATAATATCAGCAGCAGCAACAACAACAACAACAACAACAAAAATTTTAAAAAACAATACTACTACTACGATTGCTACTACCACAACAACAGCTACTATTACTACTACTGCTACTACTACTACTATTACTACTACTACTACTAATAATAATCATCATCATCATCATCATAATAATAATAATAATAATATAAATCTTCCTACGCATCTCCCCCTCCCTCTTCCCCCCTCCACCTCACTCACATACACTCTCCTCGTCAGTCTCTCACCCTCCATCCTCTCCACATGGCCAAACCTCCTCAGTGTGTTCCTCCTAACGCTTCCTATCACATCCACATCCACACCACAATGCTGCTTTATATCCTCATTTGTCAGCCTATCTCTCCATATGATTCCACATGCTCCTCTTAAATAACTCATTTCCACTGCTCTCAGTCTTGACTTGTGTCCTTCTAACAACGTCCAAGCTTCACTTCCATATGTTAGAGTTGGTATCACAATACTGTCATGTAGTAACTTTTTCACTTCCAAGTTCACTTCCCTGTTTCTTATCACTGCTTTCATGGAACTGGCAACCTTTCTTCCTTGCTGTATCCTTTCAAGCACTTCACCCTCCAAACCTCTATCCTTACTCATCACACTCCCCAAGTACTTAAACGTACTCATATTTTCCATTTCCTCAACATCCAACGTCACTGTATATTCACTGACATCACCTCTCTCAAAGACCATCACTTTACTCTTTCCTACATTCTCCTTTAAATTCCGTTTCTTACACACTCTCCCACACTCATCCACCATGCCTTGGAGTTCCCCTTCGTCTTCACTTAACAAGAGAGTATCATCTGCAAACAACAGTACAGAGAGTTTCCAAACACTACCCTCTCTCACCAGGGCCACTCCAACATCCACTGCCCTTCCTTGTATCTCTTTTTTACCCCATCCATGTACAGATTGAACAACCATGGAGGCATCACACATCCCTGTTTCAACCCAACTTTCAAAGAGAAAAATTCTCTCAGTTCACCATCCACACGAACTGCAGCCTTAGCACATCATACATACTCTTCACAGCATTCAACAACTTCCCCTCTTCTCCATATGTTCTTAATACTTTCCACAATCCTTGTCTATCCATCCAGTCATATGCTTTATCCAAATCTATTAAAGCCGCATACAACTTCTCTTCTCTAGAAACTTTTCCACTAAAGATCTAAGAATGAATATCTGATCTACACAACCTCTTCCCTTCCTAAAACCTCCCTGTTCTTCTCCAACTAATTCCTCTGTTATTTCCCTAACTCTGTCAATAAGTATCTTGCCATACACTTTTCCTATTACACTAAGAAGACAAATGCCCGTATGATTACTACACACTTCTTTTTCCTCTTTTGCTTTGTACAAGAGCAATAATTATACCTGACTTCCAATCCTCCAGGACTCTACCTTCCTCCAAGGCCAATCTGCTCATCTTCCACATTCATTCTACTACTATCTCTCCCCCATGCTTCAGCATGTCATCATACACTACATCAGTTCCAGGGCTTTCCCCAATTTGACTCTCTTCATTGCTTCCACAGCTTTTATCCAACTGATTTCTTCCTGTCTTCTCACCTTCCTCCTTCTAATAGCCATTTCCCAGCCACTTATACACGCATTACGTCCATTCTCTACGTTCAACAATTCCTTAAAGTGTTCTTTCCATCTGCTCACTTTTTCTCCCTTAACCACTAGTAAGCCACCATTTTTATCTTTCATTCCCCTACTAACTTCACTGCCACCCTATCTTACTCTCCTCACCTCTTTCCAGAACATTTTCTTACAGTCCCTCCACTTTACACTCATATTCCTTCCAAATTCCTCATCCACTCTCTTCTTACTCTCTCGTACTAATCCTTTCACCTCTCTCTTTCTTTCTACATATAACTCTCTCTTCCGCCTCTCAACTTCTTCCACGCCCCTATTTCTCATCCATTCATTGTATGCTTTCTTCTTTTGTGCCACAGCCTGTCTCACCTCTTCATACCACCACGCTGTTCCTTGCACCCCCCTCCATCTTCTCGTCACCCCGCACACCACATCACATGCTGCACATATTTCTTCTGTGAATATCTTGGACACACTTTCCACGTTCCCCATCTGCTCCAGTTCATATTTACCAAATCGTTCCTCCACTTTTTCTTATATTCTGCCTTTTTCTCATCCTCTTGTAACCTTTCCACTCTCCTTGCATCTACTCCTTCCTCCCGTCCTTCCCTTCTTGTATTTCTCCGTCTTACTTGGATCTTGATCCTGGCCACCACGAAGTAGTGATCAGAAAGTCCACTCCCCCAACCTCTATAAGCTCTTGCATCCATTACACATCTTCGCATCCTTTCATCCACACACACATAATCAATCATTGCCTTCCTTTCATTCAATTCACCACCCACCCTTCTCATCACTCGCCATGTATACCTGTGGATCATTTCGTGCATGAAGAAGGTATTGGCTATCACCAACCCCATCCCAGCACAAATGTCCACCAACACACTGCCATTCTCATCAGTCTGAGCAGGCACACCCCACTCACCAATTATTCCATCCGCCTATAATAATAATAATAATAATAATAATAATAATAATAGTAATAATAATAATAATAGTAGTAATAATAATAATAATAATAATAATAATAATAATAATAATAGTAATAATAATAATAATAATAATAATAATAGTAATAATAATAATAATAGTAATAATAATAATAATAGTAATAATAATAATAATAATAATAATAATAATAATTGCTAGAATACCGTAAAATAATACCCGCAAAACATACCAACGGAAGAAGTAGATGGAGACTAATATTATTTACCAAAAAAGAGAAAACTTTCCACCGTGATTCGAAAGCTTTCAAAATAATAATGTTGGCAAAAACAAGAAAACCTCCCACAGTGATGTAGAAAGTTTTTATTAAACTGTATCCCTGAATGTAATGAGTATTTGGAGAACAAATACTTAGGATGAAATCTAAACCGCATCTTTTTATTCTTTAGTGCCTATTGTCTACTGTATATCTGCATTTATCAGTCATTTGAAGTACTTGTTTTTGTACAAATAATAATTTATAATGACATCGTAAGAGAGAATTATTTCATTTACCCTTGCGCGCGCGCGCACACACACACACACACACACACACACACACACACACACACACACACACACACACACACACACACACACACACACACACACACACACAATTTGGTTATTATTAAATTTTGTTATTATGATATTGTTATCCTGACTCTTACAGCAAATGGATACAATGAGAGGAAGTACCTGTGCATTAAACGGGTACACCTCTTCATTTGTCTAAATTACGGAATTACACAGAGCTCATCTTCAGAACGACTGTACAAAATGTAAGGTAGCATGTGCTGAGGTAAATCGAGTTAGAGATATACTTACTAGATACGAACTTTGTGAAAGAAAGGGCATGTAATATGGGATGATATAGTTATATAATAGTGAAGGAATTAAGAAATGAATAGTATTGGTGGGTCAGTGCTGAAAGGTAACTTAGCCCTGACACACCTACTGAGGCGCGGCCACCAGGCATGGGGGGATAACGATCAATGCTTGGGGGAGAGGGGACTCTACCATGGCCCTTCTAATTGGTTGTGTCAATTTTGGCAAAGTCAGTATCTTTAAAATTACTAGTAATCAATTGGTAGATTTTATCTGGATAACACAAATATACGCTTATTTTTGGCTCAAATGTAATTCACCTACTTCAGTTTTGTGTTGAAATTTTGCAAAAAACGCGTAAATATACACAAGTTACGAAAATATTGAAGATGATAATTCGGTGAATTTATTGTGCACGAAGGGGAATAGTGCGTATTTTAGTACTATAAATTTTTGTTGCTACTGAGACAGAATCTAAACATTTTCGGCAAGGTTATTTTTCTCTTTTTCAGTGTCACTGCAGACTGGCAACTCAAACTGCTTAATGAACTGCACTGAGATCCACTGTCAATGTTGTGCAGTTGTACAAAATTTGTTAAAAAGTTGTCAATTTGTATTGTATGGGAAGTCTTTAATGACCTGTGTTTTTCCACCAATGTCATAACTGTTCATCTTTCCACAAAACTGTCTCAGGTAAAGACAAGACTACAAGCTTGGACTCATCTGTACCACCTGGTGGGGTCAGGGAGTGAGCTTTCCGTAGCAGAGCTACCAACTGTCTGACATCTTCGGTATGGACTATACCTCTTTATCTCAGGGAGACTGGTGACCAAAACAGGATTAATTACAACACTGACCAACTGACCATATGACAACCTTGTTTGGTCAATGGAGCAGAAAAGATCCCAACACTTCTGGGTCAGTCATTAATAGCCATGTCAGGATCAAAGCTAAGTTGAAAACCGCGTGGGAAAAGGCTAACAAGATGTCTCCGGGCAGAGCAACGCTAGAGGAAAAGATAGGTATGTGGAAACGCTTGGTAGACTAATGGACATACTTATCTGCTAATGTGATATCAAGACTTGTTCGGATGCTGGTTGCAACTGTGCCTGTGCCAGTGGATTGCATAGATTGTCACTGAAGGAGGGAGAAAAATATTCCAGTAATAGATATGGATGCCTAAACTTATTCTCAAAGGAAGGAGTTTGAAGAGTTTGAGGATGATTGTCGAGTTTTGCGTTGGGATGTATATGTTAAACTGGTTCAGTATAAAGATCAACAGCAAATGAATACAAGGACCTAAGCATCTCCCATTTCGGTTAGGACCCTTAAGAAGCCGCAACGAAGGAGTGAGAAAGTTGGTCATGCCAACAGTGAAGATATCAGCTTGATATGGTCACAGTGAGTCTTTACTCCATGCTACGCTGTATAGTGAAGATGACTTGGAAAAAAAATGTTACAGTAGAGAAGATACTGAAGATTAGAGGAGAAGGAGATGAGATGACTTAATTCGGAAACAACAGGGTAAGACCCACGAAAACATCATCAATCCGTACTGAGGGGATTTCACTCTCGGACCTTACTGACTGGACTTCAGGAGTTTCAGAACTCTCCCGTACCTGCTGTCTGACAACATCACAGGTCAAGTAATTTTTAAAGAAACTGATGGGTGTTTATGTGATTGTTCCTGGCACACACACACACACACACACACACACACACACACACACACACACACACACACACACACACACACACACACACACACACACACACACACACACACACACACACACACACACACAGTCAGCAGACAGAGCTGATGGGTGATGATGACATCTGAAGTCGCTGTCTATGTTTTTAGTCAGGACATAGATGTTTATATCAGGGATCAGGTGGTGAGCTGAGAACTCTTGGGCAAAAACAAAAGCAAGAAAGATGTGATATATTTGGTTATTTTTTTTAAACTGTTAAATATATTCAAAATGGTAATTTCTGGATGTCATAAATAAAAAGGTTCGGTGTTATATGGTGTTATTGTTTACATCGCCAATTGTAAGTTACACTATCACATTTCAACACAAAACGAAAGTAGGTAAGGATTATTTATTCTACATTTTGTAGACTGATTAAAATCCCAGAACAAAAATGCAATATTTTAGCTGTTGTAGTTCATTAAAGTAAACGATTTTTAATGTTACCCCTCCCCCAGATTGACATAACCTACCCTTCTAAGCAATCAAATTTATAAGTGATTATCCTTATCCACAGTAAGTATTGTTTTCATAAAATTAAAATATCGAGGCGTGTGTGTCTGTGTGTGTGTGAGTTTTTTTTAATGTATCCGACGGTGAACTTAGGTTATTAGCCCGCTCCCTGAGGTCCACCATTCCTCCTACATGCCACACAACTCTACAAGCCACCACTTTGACACTATTACCCACTGTATTCATTCAGGCCTGTGGATTTTTCTATAACTGAACAACATGGTCTGGTGGTGGTCAGAATGGAATAACAAGATATATATGGATCTGAATGGGCTATAAACGGTACTGTTGTTTCTCTTCAGTTTTTTCCGGTCTTTCTCTTCCCCTACGCCAAACCTCATTTTTCATAGTTTTCCTATAGGTACTTGAGCCTTGTATACTTGCATACTTGTTTCTTGTACAGTCAAATGCGAAACACCATTCGCCTCGGCTCTCTCTCTCTCTCTCTCTCTCTCTCTCTCTCTCTCTCTCTCTCTCTCTCTCTCTCTTTCTCAGTGTATAAGCGCCTGAGGCAGACTTTGTGGACAGAAATGTACTTTACCGTCTGAAGATGCCAATGTGTGATGTTGGTGTTGGAATGTTGGATGGTGGAAGGGTGAGAGGGTAACGTCAGACATAGGTAAGGCAGAAAGACAGAAGGATTAACAGCTGAATGCTGAAGCATAAGGATGGATTTAAAAATACGGGGGAAACCGTGGGAAAAATGAATAGCCCCTAAATATAGATTAACGCATAATACCTAATGAGGTAGGCTACTACCCAGCGTAGTGCCCAGTTAATCACAGTATTTGTTTGGTGCGAGATACTGACATATTGAACCCTGTTGCGAGCCTCAATTCGAGAACTGAGACAAGGTGTTGAGACGCCCTTCAAGGTAGCCAAGCAGCGTTTGCAGACACATTCATTAGATTAGGCAAGTTGTTTACAGTGCTTCAAAATATAATTATTCAGACTGGATTAGAAAACAAATGCTTTGTATCTGGGTGAAATTCATTGATAGTCTGGAATTAGTTTTGAACATATAACCCTATGTTTCAGTAGAGTAAATGTAGATATCATGTGTCAGTAGAGATTATACTAAACTTCATAATTTTTTCAGCTAGTCAGTGTAACCAAATACTAATTACATTCCAGTGGCTTAGCCGTTACTCGTGGTATATATGATAAACCTTAATACTCCGTGTGCTATATTCTGTAAGTTATTAAATTACGGAATATTCATAACTATGATATTGTGGGTACGCAGAGTACTCAGGCGTTTAAAGCTAGGGTTAATACAGCTACCTTGGTCTGTATTTACTTCTTGTCAGTTTGTGTTCCCAGTGTGACAATTTCTAGTGTTAAACTTTACTTAAAAGTTGTTCACTGAGGGTCACACGCGAGTCCTGTAAACGAAAGATAGCTAGCACATAATCATGTCATCAGCAACACCTCGAAGGGGTTTAACCGCCACCAACCTATTCCTTATCGATGGGCTGACCAATTCTCCCCATGGACTATTTTTCCATTATAGCCCAACCTTCCCCAAGGACCTCTTTTACCCATGGATCTATATTTCTTCTATGAATAAATTTCCCATTCATCTTCCTATTTTCCACCCACGGATCTTTTCCCTGATGGACCTGTTTCCTCTCTTAGACCCATTTTCCTTCCAGAATACATCTTCCTTCATGGACCTGTCTGTCTTCATGGCCCTATTTCCCCTAATTGGCCCGCTTTACCGATATGGCCACGTTGTTAGTGGTTGTGATTATCATCTACTTGCTCAGTGTAATTCTGCTTACTTCTTCGTTCCCCTTTCCCACTCTATCCCTGTTTGTCCTCCTGTCCTCCTACTTCTTCCCCTCCTTCCTGACACTTTTTGTTACTCCTTTTTCCACTTAAGGTGGCAGGCCTAATGGTTTCATGTAACCCAGGAAACCATTTACAATGCTGGGTGGTAACTATATAATCAAATTGAGGGGTGATGTGGAGCATGCTATGGTCCCCCTGTAAACTGGGTGGAGAGATGCGAGTGCGACACTCATCAAGAAACCAAATCTCCACACTATTTCCTATGTCTCGCTGTGGTGAGCTGCTCTCAATCGCAAGTGAATATCGGTTCACTGCACGGGACAACCCTGCAGGGGCGGTTGTTTGCCTGCGGTTGATTGGTCTGCTCAGCCAGATAGACTGGTGTTGATCAACAACAACAATAACAACTGCAGTACCTGATAGGCCCTATTTTCAGCTCATCTACCTATTTTCCTTCATGAACCTATGTTCTCAAATGGAACTGCTCTACTGATAGGACTTACTTACAGCACATGGACTTATTTTCACCTCATGGATCTCTTGTCAGCTCATGGATCTATTTTCAGCTCGAGGACTTATTTTCAGGTCATGGATCTGTTTCAGTTGGTGAACTTAATTTCCACTTCTGAACTTGTCTCCCAACGTGGACCTATGCTCCATCATGAGTAAATTTCCTCCAATGGACCATTTTTCCTCCATACATACTTTCCCCCTGGATCTTATGCCCATAGGGCTTACAAGCTCCCCTGGACCTTATTTCCTTCCTAGACTTATTTTACCATTCAGTGATCTATACTTACTATTGACCTATTTTCCCAATGGACACAATCCTTCACACACCTCTCCCCAGAGACAATATCCATAGATCTATTTTCTCCACATGGGGCAATATTTTATCCTCACAGTCGTACTCTCCCATGGATCAACTTTTCCCTTTGAACCTAATGCTACTCACTGGGCCGATGTTTCCACTTTTTCCCATTTTCAGCATGAGTCAATTCCCCAAATGACCTGTAAACCGACGTGGATCTACAGTATTCCAACCATGGACCTGTATACCCACAAATAGCTGTTGAAATGGTGGACATATTTCCCCACAACCACCCAGTGCTGTTTGCCTCAGTAGTAGTAGCAGTAGTAGTAGTAGCAATGGTAGCATATTCAATAGTAGTACTGTAGTAGTAGTAGTAGTAGTAGTAGCAGCAGTAGTAACAGTAGTTGCCCAAGATTCATTTGATACATGAACCCAGTGGACTGTATAATGATGCTGCTTTTCTTCTGCAGTCCACCATCCTCCTTTTGGGGGATAGAGAAGAGACTGAGTGATGCTTGTAATACGAGGCAGCTTCACCGCCCAGTCATATGGGTGCCACGGCATGACGTCTTCCTCTCCAACACCCGTAGAAATAGCAAGATTAAATTCCCCCACTCCTTCCCTTCTTCACACACACACACACACACACACACACACACACACACAGGGTGAATCCGCCAAGGTAGGACCAATGGACCATACGCTTATAACTTTGAAAGGCAAGTTCCTTGGAGAGACTGCAACACCACTCACCTGTTTGTTTGTTTGTTTTATTGGGGCTTAATGGCCATCACCCTCCTGGTGGAGTATTAGGCCAGCCTCGTGTGTAGGTCTAGTGGCATCAAACTCCTGCACCGCACAAAAAAACGCCGATCTAGGGGACCAGTCGAATAGGGAGCATGTGGTAGAATGCTCGTAGATCGGCCAGACGCATCTCCTCCCCCCTGGCCATAAACACAGGTCGTATTTCCTCACCCCGGTCGGCAGCCCGGAGCAGATCGTATAAGGTGGAATAGGTCGTTGCTCCGAGCTGGTACGACCGGGTGTGGGCGCTGAGGGCCAGGAGGTGTCTGTAGGAGGCTACGTCTAGCCGATCCTTGAGGTCAATGATGGAAGGGCGAGATGGGGTGCCCTTCAGCATCGGAGGAGGGAAGGACCCACTGACCTCCTCCCCGGCCGAGGAGCCGGTCGACGCATCCTCGGCCATGGAAGTAGTGTCTGAAGAGTCCTGCCCCTCCTCTGTCATCAATGGTGGGTCGTGGATGTCCGCGGTGGTCTGGGCCGTATTCTCGTCCGTAGCTGGGTCAGTAACCGTGATAGCAGTCCGCCTGTTGAGGGGAGCCTCCAGCCTAAGCCGTTTCCTCAGGGTGGTGTGAGGGGCAACAGGTCATGGCTGCCGAGCCTGACACTCCCGTTGGTGAGGAACCAAGTGTACACTGCGGACGAAGCACTCGGGGATGATAAGGCTGGGCAGCCCATTCTCCTCAAAGATCTTAGGGAGAAGAACGCGCAAAGCCCCCTTATCACTCCCACAAAAAGCCTTCGCTGTCGCAATGCACATCTCCACCACAAGGTTTACCTGTCCAGGACACCTAAGATCCCTGGCCTGACGTCCCTGGGCCATGAGACGTCGCCGTGCATGGGCAGAACCCTGCACGGCCACACCTCCCGGCCCAGTAACATCCCGGGCCTCAGGACCCTTAGGGGTCCCAAACAGGCTAAACTCCACTGGCTCTCCATCACCTAGGGAGCGTTGGAGGTGCCGTGGGTTTGGCTTAACTATCGCCTGGCGGTGCACGAAAACATCAATGCCAGTATCCTGGTGTTTGATGAATCCGTACCCCGCCCGTACGTTAAACCAAACCACGGTTCCCCGGATCTTCTGGGCTACAGGCGACTGTGGCTGGCTGGTTGCCCCCCTCAACGGGTCGCAGGCAATGTCGGCACGTCTGTCTTCCATGGCTGCTCGGGTCGAAGCTCCCTCTCCACCTCTCACCATAATTAGGCCACTCTGATGTGGACTCGAACTGCCAACCCTCCGGTTGTGAAGCATGAGTGCTATCACTGAGCTATTCTGGACTCAGAGAGAGAGAGAGAGAGAGAGAGAGAGAGAGAGAGAGAGAGCATGTTAATGAGTGACAGCGAGTGAGTGAGTAAGAGCAGGAGTATGAGTGAAAGTAAGAGTGAATGCAAGCACAAATGATCTCGTGAACTCGCAAGCGGCGCAGTGCAAGTGCATTTGCAAATGAATGGGTGTATGTGGGACTGGTTGTTGTGATTGTTGTTGTATTTGTGATTCAGGTTGTGTTTGCTGTGTTTTGTGAGTGATGTGATTGTAGTTGTGATTGTTGTGGTGATTGCTATTCAGGCTCTGTGATTGTTGTGGTTTTGTGAGTGATGAGGTTGTTGTTGTAATATTGGACCTGTGGCCATTGTGGCTTTGTGGGTGTTGCAGTTGTTGTTGTTGTGGTTATGGTTATAGCTGTGGTTGTTGTGGGTTTTCTAGTCATTGGTGTGTGTTAAAGTGAGTGTGGGTGTGGGTGTGCATATGAGTGTGGGTGTGAGTGTGAGTGTGTGACTATGGAAATCGTGGTGGGGGCTTGCATGCCCTGTAAATCTGGTGGGCCATACGAGCGGGGAAAGATCCCCCCCCACCCCCCGACTCAGCAGGAGGACAGGATTACCCACGCTGTAGGGGCCGTCAGTGAGAGGTCAGACTAAGTGCTCCCAGGTCGACTGCCATGTGTTTTTCCCCTGATGGATTAAGGCTCCAGGAGTAAACCCTGAATAAATAATCCGTGAGTGGAGTCCCACAGAAGGCTGGGCTCAAGAGCTGTCCTGCAACCCTGCTCAGTAGATGGTCATCGTGAATCTTCATGCCACCATCATAGGCTGAGAAAGGACCAAGTCACGTGGTGGTAAGGACTGCGCACCCTCACCATCACATCAAGTCCACTCATTGAGCAAGCCCACTGCTATACTCACCTTCCATTTCATCACTCCATCAAAATCAAAAGATCTATGGTGACAGGATAGGGTGACAGTGATAGGTCATGGATGTGGCTGATAGTCACTGGTCCGAGTCTTGCACGTATGTGGCATTAGCCCAATAGTTACTGGCGTAATGGCACAGGAGCAGGTCATGCCTTCAGCAGCATTAAGGGCGACTAAGCAGCCGGAAACAGATGCCAAACTGCGTACTCCTGATGGGGAGAGGTTTAGAAAAGGTAACCTAAACATTTGCTGCTCCACACCACCTGGCAGATAACTGACTGTATATGTCAATGTATTCCACATTGCAGTCGATAAATCACAAAATCTGTCTGATTCTTGCTACCTGGAATATACAAATCTTTTTTTATGCTAATCACCAAACATGACCACGTCATAGAATGGCCCTTATTGCCCATGAACTGATAAGATATAAAATTAACATTGCTGCCTTGTCTGAGACTCTCCTTTCAAGAAAGGGCAACCTAACTGAAGCAGGAGAAGGGTATACCTATTTCTGGAGGGAATACCTTGACAATGGAAGAAGAAACAATGCCATTGGCTCTGCAGCCTGAACCAGCCTACAACAGATTATCCAAAACAACTGTGGTTACATCTGAGAGGCTGATGTCTTAGTGCATATCACTCTCTAAAGGCCAATATGCAACAGTTATCAGTGCCTGTGCCCTAATGCTTGATTTTGAGGACACTGTCCAAGGTTCTTTTTGTGACTCTTTGGATGCTACCATTCGCCCAATACCACCTAACGACATACTGATCCTGTGTGGGGATTTTAATGCAACAGGAGGAAAAGATAATCACCCTTGACAAGGCATTATAGGCTGCCATGGTGATGGTAGCATGAACAACAATGGCCTTAGATTGCTTTCCTTATGCTCAGAACACACTCTGGTCATCACAACACCATTTGTCAAATTAAGAATAAACACAAGACCACATGGATGCACCCACGATCTATACATTAGCACATAAGTGACTATGTCATTGTAAAGCAGTGAGATCAAAGATGAGTTCGTGTAACCCAGGGCTATGAGAGGTGCTAAGTGCTCAAGAGACCATAATCTTGTAATCATCGAACTGTAGCTAGTCATAAACCCACAAATGCACTGCAGATCATCCACCAAGAAACTAAACTGTAGGAATTTAGAGGATGAGGCAACTTGTATCATCTTCTGCAGCACTGTCACAGACAAGCTCTTTCAATGCCCACCACTTGGTCCAAACAACAGTGCAACAAACCTAGATGAAAAGTGGCTGAGCATTAAGACACTCTTCCATAGCACTGCAGAGGAAATCCTAGGCTTTTCCACTCGCCTCCATAAAGATTGGATTGATGAAAATGCTGAGAGCATGCATGACCTTCTTGCAGTGAAGAATAGAGCAAATAACAATCCGGAGAAAATTGCATGATTTGGAGGTCAAATGAAATGGTGGACTGAGCAAGTGAAAGACTTGCAAAAACTGATGATATTAACCCCTATCCACTGGGAACGTTTATACACGTCACAATGGGGGTGCTACATGGCTGTCAGGTAGCGCTATACACGTAGGTGTCTTCCTGCCACCATTTGAGCTGGCTGCCATTTCACCTTAGCAACAAAGGTTAGAGAGGGAGTCCCTCCATAGCAATCAGGTGAGAGTCAGTTTGTCCGGTGCTTTTGCCAGGTGTACAATGATGTCTTCATGTTCCCATTTGTCTGATTATTTCCATGTCACCTGTAGCCAACTGCATCATCCATCCCTGCCAAGCCTTTTTCCAAGGATACTAAAAAAGAACTCAGTGACAGTGCCATGAGGCATGCCCTGGATGCAGCAGTGTCTAGTTTATCTGGTAGTGGAGAAGTTATCATGCTGAGAGCAAAGCCATAGTCAGCACCATGGGCAGATGCAAGAACATGTCCTGCTCTCGCATCAAAAATTAGTTTTCTTCCTCACTTCATTACTCATCAATGCAACAACCTACAGACCTGGGGATATATTCATTAGCATGAGTAAGAGTTGTTGATAAATATGGACTTTAATTTGTTTCCCTAAGTGCTATACTTTCCGAGATATTAAAGTCTAAAAACAAGCAATTTCCAGGAAATTGTCCATAGTGAGGTAAAGACAGCATAAAAAATAGCCCAGCGTTTGGAGGTTAACAACTATCATGTGTTCTACAAGTCCATTCAAACCATTTGTAGGCCAGCCAAACACAGCACAAACTCTGTCTGATCAGCTGAAGGAGAGCTCCTGAAAGACAAGCAAGAAATCCTAGAAAGATGGGTAGAACATTTTCAACACCTTAAGAAATCAAAGTAACCCGATGATGCACAATATCCATGATAACACACCAAATGCTCCTCAAATGGCAGATCTCAGTGTCCCACCTACACTTGCTGAGACTGTTCAGGTTATCTGATCCCCAAAAAATAACAAAAACCCTGGCCCTGATGGCATATCATCTGAACAAATCAAAGAGAGTGGCCAGTTACTTCACCAGTGTGTCCATAATCTCATACCAACTGTCTGGAACCAAGAACAAATTCCATCTGAATGGCTTCCTTTTGATAGTGTAACCATATACAAGAAGAAAGGGGACTGCTCAAATTGTGACAATACAGAAGTACTTCTCTCCTTGTGAATGATACCAAAGTTCTAGCCAAGATAATGCTATCCAGACTGATAAAACATTTGACTGGGTCAACATTTCCTGAAACACAATGTGGATTCTGGAAAGAACAAATTACCTGTGATATGATTTTTGTTGCCCAACAGATACAAGAGAAATGCCATGAGCAGAGCCGTGACATGAATATTGCAATAATTCATCTTTTAAAATCATTTGGCACTGTCAACTGAAAACTTTTATGGAATGCTCTGTTAAAATTTGGACTTCCAAAAAAATTTCTTACCAGCCAAAAGAGTTTTCGTAACAATATGAATGCTCGTGTGTCCATAGGTGGGAACAAATCCGGACCTTTCATTGTGGATGTGGGTGTAAATCAAGGATGTGTCCAGGCACCTGTTATTTTCAACATCTGTCTCCCTGCAATCACCCTTTTCAGTCACCAACAAATGAACCTTGATGATGAAATAAAAATCCAGTTCCTTCTAAATGGTGACTTATTTATCAGCTGTCTTAAAGCACAATCAAAAGACTGGAATAGCTCTTTTTCTAGAGCTGCAATATGTTGATGAGTGTGCAGTCCTTGCACATACAGCAGAAGCCCCCCAACACTTTCTTACCATTATTTCCAACATATACCATGCAATGGGGCTCCAAGTAAATGTCAATAAAACAGAAATAATAGCTCAGAGAAACAATGCAGCAAGCCTCTTGCATTTTAGATAAATAGCGAAAATGTAAAACAGGTTGAAATTTTTACCTACCTTGGAAGTGTGCTCACAGATAAACGTAACATTAATGCAGACGTCCTTGCATGTACCAACCAAGCCTCAGCCTCTTTTGGACGTCTCAGATGCAGAGTCTTTGAAAACGTCAACTTGAATCGAGACAAAGACATCAGTATATACAGCTGTATGCCTTTCCACTCTCTCATACAGCGCTGAATCCTGGACTGTTTCCTGTGTGACAGCAAACTGCTTGAGTCTTTTTGCATCCGAAGTTTACAGCGCATCCTAGGACTCATGGGAGGATAAAGTCTCCCACAAATTCTCCAGTTGGCAAAGTCAACCAGCATAGAAACCATGCTGACTAAATAATAAAACATGTGTTCTGCATACTTGAGCACCAGCTTCCCTGCTTGGTTCTGTATGGGCAACTCCCTGCAGCACGTTACAACCCAGGGGAACAGAAAAAGAGATATATAGATCATATAAGTATTTATCTGAAGAAATGCAACATCATACCAAACGATCTAGAAACCAATGTCTCTACAGAAAACAATGGGATGAAGGAACCATTCATTTCGAAGCTTGGAACCTGGCCAGAGAAGAGCATAGACAACGAAGGAACAACCGGAACAGAGTTCTCCCAGAAAAAAACAGGACTTGACATGCCAACTGTGCATCAGAGTTTGTGGATCCAGAATTGGTCTGCACAGTCACACACGTTGGCACCAAAGACTGAGAAACACACCATCTTAGTGAGTACTGCAGCCGTCGTCGTCTGTAGTAAAAGGACAGCTTTAAGTAAGTAGGATGTGGGTGTGCATGTCCGCATGAGTGTGAGTGTATGATTGTGGGTGTGGATGTGGTGTGGGTGTGGGTGTCAGGATGAATATGAAAGTCTGATTGTGGATGTTAGTGCTAGTATGGCGTAGGTGTGGGTGTCAGTTTGTGTGTGAAAGTGTGTGACTGGGGGTGTCAGTGTGAACATGGTGTGGGTGTTGGTGCCACAGTGTGTGAAACTGTATGACTGTGGGTGTGGGGAGGGTGTAAGTGTGGATGTGGTGTGGATGTGGGGATCAGTGTGAGTGTGAAGGTGTGTGACTGTGGGTCTGGGTTTGGGTATAGTGTGTATGTAGTTGTCATTGTGAGTGTGAAAGTATGTTATTGCAAGCTTGACTTGTGGGTGTGGTATGGGTGCTGGTGTCCCTGTGAGTGGTAAACTGTGTGAGTGTGGGTATGGTGTGGTGTGGATGTTGGTGTCACTGTAAGTGTGAAAGAGTGTGATTGTGGGTGTGAGTGTGACTGTGGGTTTGAGTCTGGGTGTGAGTGGGATGAGTGTGGGTGTGGTGTGGATGTGGGGGTGGGTGTGAATGTGGGCATAACTTGGTGTTTGTGTGGGTGTGGTGTGGTTGTGGGGGTGGGTGTGAATGTGGGTGCAACTTGGTGTTTGTGTGGGTGTGGTGTGGTTGTGGGTGTTAGTGCGAGTGTGAAAATGATTGTGGGTTTAGGTGTGGGTGTGGTGTGGATGTGGGTGTCAGTGTGAGCGTGAAAGTATATGATTGTGCGTGCGAGTGCGAGTATGGGTGTGGTGTTGGTGTGGTGTGGATTTGGGTGTCAGTGCTACTGTGGGTGTAAGTTTGAGTTTGGGTGTTACTATATGAGTGAGAGTGAGTTTTGGTCTGAGTGTGAATGTGGATGGGGGTGAGTGAGTGGATGAGAATGAAAGAGTAAGAGTGAGCAACGGAGTGAGTGTATGAATGTTAGTGTGAAAGGCTGTGAGAGTGAGTTTATGGATGTGAATGTGAGTGAGACTATAACAGTGTCAGAGTGAAAGGGAGACTATGAATGTGTGTGTGGGTGGCAGGAAGGGAGTGAAATAGTGAGCGAGAGAGTTATTGAGCGCGAGGAAGGGAGAGTGAGATTAAAAGGAAGTGAGTGAAAGACAGAGTGCCTGTGTCAGTTTGACTAAGAGAGGCACAGCAGATTTAACAGTTAAGACAATAATTACAAGCGAGCGAGCGTAGCGAAGCCATGTTTACTGAGAAATGCGCGTCCTGACACGACACGGCCCGGCCAGATACGACACTGACCGACCGCGATGGATTTCAGAGACTAATAATTTTTCTACTATGTGAGATAGAGAAGCGATTCTTTCAGCAGGTAGTAGATATATTCAATAAATTTTGTTCTTACCTATATTATTACTCATGAAACCAAAGAAACCCTTTAGAATTCCATCTTTCCAAGGGAATGTACCGAGGGTTTCAGATGACATGCCCCATCCCGTCGACTTATGGGTACGTTGCAATGATTTGCATTTGCCAGTCCCGGCGACGTACCGGTACGTCGTGCAATTGCAAGGTCCCTAATTTGCACTATTTTCAATTTTCGTGCGTGATTTTTCGTATGTATACACGGGACACCTTCCTCTATTCCTCTACAAGATGCCAAGCAGGGACAATGCCTTACACCGCATAACCTTCCCCTTCCCCCCCCTCACGCCATTGTTTCGGCAATTCACCTGTTACCAGTGACCTGGCCAATAAAGACATTCAGGGCCAGAGTGATTCCCCAATTGATGACAATGTGGAGGACAAAGTTTACACAGCATTAGAGGAAGAAACAGTCAGAAATGATGATCAGGTAATGTGGGAAAAAAAGGTCATGATTGGTGATTAGTTAGTGGGTGAAACAATGCTTATAATGCCTATATTACTGCTTGAAAACCAATATACTCTCATACTACATATAAATTCGTACCAAGTAAATAAATAAATACCGTTTATGAGTGGATAAAATAGTTACCCTCCCATAGAGCTCGTTTTCTTTGGTGCCAGCATGTTAGAAAACCCAGTCAGGTAAGGAGGTACTTGTACCTGAATCGAGTATTTTAAACCTCAGGTGAGCGATTTCTCTATGAATTTTCGATGTTTCTCACCAAAAGTGGAGGTTTTAGCCAAAAAAAAATTTTTCGAAAATACCTCGGGACTGGGGGGTGTCGGAGGTGCGGAAAACCTCGGGACGTGACGGGTTAAAAAAGATTTCCTCTTGTTGACTGCACGCACGCATGCACGCTTGCGCGCACGCGTGTCCGTGTGTGTGTGTGTGTGTGTGTGTGTGTGTGTGTGTGTGTGTGTGTGTGTGTGAGAGAGAGAGAGAGAGAGTAAATATTTTACCTCAATTATTCTTGTTTTTTTTGTTTTTTTTAATTTCCGAACAAAGAAAAAAAATAATAATAATCCATACACCAGATTACTGGCGTCCTCCATTCATAAAATTTCTGTAACAGTTGGATTTGAACAGCTGTAGTTTGAAGTCTGGGGGGAAACAATTCCGGGGAAGCGAATTCCAAAGAGATGCAGGTCGGGGAATAAAAGAATTCTGATAGGCAGTAATTCTGCAATATGGCTGTGCGACATTGCAATCACGAGCGCTACCAGATGCCCGTGTAGCACCAGTGAAGGCATGGAGAAGTGGCACAATGGACGCACCTTTATCTAAGTATTTCCAATAAAGTATCTGTAAAATAATGCTAGGGATGCAACATTCCTTCTTACTTGTAGAAGAGGAAGTTCATTTGTAATAGCAGGGTTTATAATAATTCCAACAGCTTTGTTCTGAATTTTGTCTTGTTGTTTTAGTGCAACCTCCTCAAATTCATTTCACAGGGATGAGCAATAGTCTAGCTGAGCACGCACATGACATTAATTATAGCTAATTGCTCATCAGTGAAGAATTACGGACTCTGCACAATAATCCAAGTTTCTTTGAGGCGGTTTTAGCAAGTCATCTGACATGAGAGGTCCAGTTGAGGGCACTGTTAAGTGAAACACAGAGAATTTCAATACTTTTGGAGATAGGAATATTAGTAGCACTGTAGGAATCTGGCAATATGTCTATTAGTAAATTTTATGTATTTGGTTTTACTAGCATTAAATGAGACAAAGTTATTTTGTCCCCATGCTGTGATCTTAGGTAAGTCTTCATTTGTGGAGATGGCTGCACTGAGATCAGAGAGATATTAAACTTTGTGAATGGGAGTTTGGTTGAGAATGAACTATGAAGTGTTATCTGCATATGAATGGATGGGATTGTGGGTGACAGATAAGGGATCATTAATATGAACCTGGAATTGGGTTGGCCCCAGAACTAATCCTTTTCGCACGCCGGCATTCACTGAGTGGAATTTGGAATATGCATCATCTACTTTTACTCTTGTTTTTCTGTCACTGAGATGAAAAGAAAGCAGAGGAACAAAAGACGTTCGTTCATAGCAAGGGAGTTTGGATAGCAGGGAACGGTGCCACACTCTGGCCAACGCTTAAGAAATATCAAGAGCTACTGCATGAGTTTCTCCATGTGGTCAATTGATTGATGGATCATATGAGTCAGGAGACTGAGTATATCAATGGTGGATCTTTCGTGGCAAAAACCATATTGTCTATCAATAATTAAGTTGTTGGATTCAAGATGCTTAACTACATGGAGAACTGGCTAGCTGTCCTACCGGACCCAGGTTGAAATCCCCGCTGGGGCAGGGAACAGTTTAAGGATTTGAAATTCTTAAAATCAGACTTTACTGATTTACCAGAAGACCCGCTGACATGTCGTAAAAATACCTCTGCTAATACCAATACACCAGTCCTGTATGAGACAGCCCTAGCATGGATTCAATATGGATGGTGGGTGTTAACGCCGAAGTGGTGACATGTAGGGGTGTGCAGTATGGCAGGCTGTGAAGCCTATGGCCAGAATCGGACACATTAAAAAAAAGTAATCAATACTTTACCAAGAGAAGATTGATAACTATTGGTCTGTGATCAGATGGGTCAGAGAAAGTTCTTTTCTTTAGGATTGGTGTATATTAGCTTCTTTCCACGTATTAGCTAATGAAGATGTACTTATGCACAGTCTGAATAATTTAGCCAGAACAGAGACAAGTTCTGAGGAGCACTTTTAGAAAACAATTGGAGGAATATCATTTGGGCCTGGAGCTTTGTTTGTTGGTAAATTATCTAGGATGGATTATACGCATCTAGTCTGTATTTTAAATGGAACAGTTTCGAGAGAGTCAAGTTCTGTTACAGGGATGTTTTGGCTGGCATCCTCTAAGGTACATTTTTTGGGAAAGGACCTGACAAGGATATTCGCTTTACCACGTGGATCATTTGTAATGTTACCATCTGAAAATTTTAGTGGGGGAACGGGTGATGACTTATTAAAGTTATTGAAAAAATGAGAGTCGACAAGAATATTACATTGTCATTACGACTGTTAAGTAGTTTTGATGCTTGTTTTTTAAGAAAGTTTGATTTACTGAGATATATTACTGCATTTGCATGGTTTCTAGCAATTTTAAATTAAATGAGTGATTCAGGTATTTTTTATTTTAAGTAAAAGTTATATGCTAATGATTTTTGGGCTGTTGCCCTGGCACAGTTGCTATCAAATCAATTTGGAGAGTTTGATCCTTTAGTGAACTGTTGACTTGAATGAATAAATCCATCCTCTCTAGTATTAAGTCATTAATGTGGGACTGGGTAAAATTTACATCACTAGAGAAGAAAGACTGCCATGGAATGTCAGCAAGATAATTTCGAAATCCACCTCAGTCTGCCCTGACAAGTTCAGAATAGGAAGGTTTGAGGGCCTGACTGATGAGGCTTTAATGAGATTGTGGTCAGAGGATCCAAATGCTGACAGTACTTCTGTCCTGTATTGAACTGGATTATTTGTCAGGAATGGATCCAAGAGATGGGCATTATGGTCAGGAATATCTGGTACTCTGGTTGGTTGCTTTGCAAACTGCTTAGGATTAAACGATTCTGCAAACAGCTCACACTCTAGGCCAGTATCATCAGTCCTGGCAGAGTGCAATGACCATTCTACATTATGTACATCAAAATCACCCAAAATTGTAATTTTGGTGCTAAGGGTAAGGTTAAAGTTAATCAACTGTGTGGATATGGAGTCAAATACACTGGATTCTGAAGAAGCACTGGGGGAGTGATAGACTACACAGATATATTTGGTAATATTTAGATAATTTAGTTTATACAGTGAGTAATCAAAATTAGTCGAAGTTTAAAACAGTGTCATCTGCAAATTCAGATTTGATATAACAACAGGTGCCACCCTTGCTACGGAGGTTTGTGAGGAATTGATAACCGGGAAAACAAAATGGGGATATTTCAGTAGAGAGAGAGATTTGGATTTCTGTGAGGAACAGAGCTAGAGGGGAGACAGATTGTATGCAAAAATGGACTGCATTCAAACTGGTACTGAGACTATGGATAATGATGAAGAATAAGGCTGCACCTGCACTTCTCCTCTGACGAGCATGAATGAAATTTGTAACAGTCACTGCCATCACAGTCGCTTAATGGTGACCGGGAGGATCCTGTGCCGCCAGCCCTACCCTGCCAGTGGTGGCGATCCGAGATACCACCTCGTTTGCTGATATTAATGCAGCGTCCATTGCTAAAAGGGAATGGAAATAGGTGTGATATCTTAAGTGCATGTAGCGTCATGTAGACAGTTGAAGGTAGAGGTATTAAGAGAGTATACTGGCCTACTCTCAGTGTCATTGTAAGCACTGAAAATGTTTAGGAAAGGGAGATGGTCAGGATCAGGTCCTGAGGGCTGGTGAAATCAGAGCTCCAGCTCCCATTTCACCAGCCCTCAGGACCAACTTGCCATCTGCTTTGGGAGTACCACCCTGTTTGACTGGTGCTACAGTCAACTATCTCATCAGAAATGTTGAAAATTTACACCAAGATGAAATTATGATTATAAGCATATGTGCAAATGCTCGCTCGTTCATCACCGTCTCACAAAGAGCACTTTACTGGTAATATCCCATGTCATTTGGAATAGGTGAATATCATTTAGCTATGAATAAAACGTAAGGCTAGTCTGCAGCGAGCCACAACACAAGATTCTTTCTATTTGATTTTCTAAATCCTTCTTAGGTATGGCTACTAGTAGGGCAAAGTCTCCGGAGGAAAACACCATGTGAGCCAGGGCAATTGGATTGTGGTAAGGTGGTATGGCCATATGAGACATCACAGCCACTGTTGGAGTCTGCCAGCGAAGGGTGTAAAAGTGGTTCAAGAGGTGGCAAGAAAAGAAATCACTGGAAACGAAACCAAGGAGAGGGAAGCTACAATTTATCTCCGATGAAGAGGCCTGATTGCTAAATGTGGTTGATTATCTGCCGTTGGCAAAAACTGTCCAGCACGTGCGAAATCTATGCCTATGGCATCTCCCCCAAATAACTGAAAGAATGTTCAAAAGCATTTTTAGCACATCACACTCCAAAGAAAAAAAGAATCCCTGCCTGAGGTGCAGGGGGAATCATGACTTGGTTTTGCATTAGAGCACCTTGCATATGAAAAGATTTTTATGAAATGTCACATTCACATGAAAAAATCACTATTATCAATAGACTCAGGTGCATGTCACTGCTGGCGACTTAGGAATACCTGTTTCAGGGGGAAAAAAAGAAAAAGAATCAACAAATAGTGGAGCGGTCGTTTTAATGTGAACATTTGGACTGGATGGGGACTAATGGACCAGGGGAGCTAAAAATTCTGGAGGGTAGATACATGCAAGAAAAATCTAGCAAGATTTTTGAAAATCTGGCATTGTCATCTGTTAGAGAGTAAAGTTACCTTCAACAATGATCCATTATTATCAGTCCACATCAGCAGTACCATTCATACATACAACAGTGTAATGCAGTGGTTACAGTAGCATCCTGAAGTGCAACCCATGAATTGGCCATCAAACGCTTGCTACATAAACCCAGCTGAGAACTTGTGGGAATGCGATGTCGGCGATGATGGGACACACGAGAGTGTTGTGAGTCATGCTACAGATGTGTGGAAATCCACAATACATCCCTCCAATACTTGTTTTAATCTTGTAAACTCCAAGCCAGAGAGAATACAGTAAATGATGCTTGTGATACCAATGGTGGGTGCACATTATACTGAGTAATTCACTGCAGTTCAGTGCATTGTATATATATTAATGTATAATTATTTCATATCTGTATTCATATTGTGGTAGCAAGAGATTAAGCTTAATATGGAGAGTAGATATTTTTGTACTAAACATTACTGATAGAAATGCTACGATTGGATCGTGAACCAAAAAACAATATGTACATCCTATGGACACTGAAATATTTGCATGTCACAATGACTATGGCAGGGGGAATATGCTTAACATGGACAGTGGATTTTTTTCTGTTGTGCTAATAATTACTAATTTACATGTGACTGAATCATGCAACAGTAAGCTGTACGTGACAACAGCTCCATACCACTGTCATTAAAATGTTTGTATATAATGTAACTGCTACGACAGGGAAATGTGCTTACCATGGAAAGCAGATGTTTTGTGTTATGCAGATATGACTGTATCGTGTAACAAAAACTGTATGTGACAATAACTGTATACTATAGGTGCTAAGTTTTTGTTAGTAACACTATGACAAGGATAATTAGTCTTAAAGGGGCAGAACATTTTTTTTGTAACTCATCAGTGATTTCCATGCTACTACTGGATTATTAAAAAGAAGGCTGTATGTGGGAAAAACTGTATGCCATGGACATTGGAATTAACTTTATACAAAAGGAATGAGACTTACTTTCTGTCCTTATATGTGTCTTTCTTCCTTTGTTTATTAATATTCCTAGCTGTTTAACTGATAACGTACAAAATACAAGCACTCTCTGGATCTGTTAACGGTTTGTTGTCATAAATGTTAGGAGTTCAGTGATCTCTACCTCGAATAATGACGCCAAACACGACTTACTGAACTCCTAAATAATTATAATCCTATGTCCCTTAACTCGTTGCGTCCCATTAACGTTTGGATACGTTACAATGTTTTGCCATGCTGAGTCCCATCAACATCCTCATACATTTTGCAATTGCGAGATCCGTCATTTGCACATTTTTCAAGATTCGCGTGCGATTTTTGGTAGGCATACGCAGGAGACCTTCCTCTGCCCACTGCCAGGTGGCGACACAGCCTTACCCCGCATAGCTGCCATACCCTGCACGCCATTGTCTCAGCAACTCACCTGTTAGCAGTGACCTGGCCAGTAAAGAGATGTTGTACCACAGTACGAAGTTCAAGGCAAGAGTGATTCCCCAATCGATGATGATGTGGAGGACAAAGATTACGTGGTGACAGAGGAAAAAACAAGCAGAAGTGATGAGGTAATGTTGCCAAGGAAGATGTGATATGTTGATGTGTTCAGTGAGTGAAACAACGCTTATATCGCCTATATTATTGTGTGAAAACCAATATATTCTTGTATTACAAATAAAAACGTACCAAATGATCAAATTTCTGCCTATTCTGAGTGGTTTGCAATAGTTACCACTACCATGGAAAATGAGACAGCTGCAGCACAGGTCCAGAGAAAACGGTACCAGGTGTTTAACCCCTTGCTTGCTGCAAGCATCTGAGAAGGACCGGTGGTCAGATTGCAAAAAACCTCTCAGAAGGCTCTTAATGAATGTTAACAGAAAATAGCAGCACCAGGGCATGACTTAGCTCGGAGCTCTTAGCAGCCAAGGGGTTAAAGGGTCACTTGTATTGCCCATTTCTAAGCTCAGGTGAGCACATTATCTGTGATTTGCAATTGTTTCTCACAAAAAGAGGAGGTTTGAGCCAAAAAAAAAAAAAAAAAAATCTGCCGGGATTGGAAGGGGGGTCAGTGATGAAAAAACTGCTGGGATGCAGCGGGTTAAAACAAGAAGCAGTGCCTAGGCACAGCAAACCGTCCCCAGCAATCATTTTAGTGCTGACGTATAAACACAGCAGGAAATCTAGTCAAAGATATCACATACCAAATTTGGAGTATATCGGGTGAAAATTGGCGATTTTATGTCCATTTAAAATTTTAGGCCCGACCCACTTGATTCTGACTTCTCTACCGCTAACTTGGGGTGGCCCCCCTGATGTAATGAGGCATGTAATAGGATGCAGATTTGAAAGATGTACCATTAAATTTTGGTTTCATGTTGAAATGATGAATTTGAAAGGAGTTATGGCGAAAAAACGATTTTTACCCACTCCTGATTTACATTTTTTGGGCCTACAGCCTCGGCCTTGGCCCAAAATGGTCCAAAATTTAATCAGGTGATCAGAAGGTCATAGCCCATCATTCCTGTAATGTTAGTCAAAATTGCTTCAGTAATTTTTGCATAAAGTTGTTAACAACAGACAAACAAACAGATAAACCAAATGAAAACAATACCCTTCCCCAAGCCCCTCCAGGATGGCTATGGGTAACTACTGTTTGCCACAGATTAAAAATGCAGTATACAGTAGATGAAGAGCCCACCCCATCTGGAAACCCTGGTAGGGGTGTTGCAACACCAACCCCAGGAAGAGACCATGGGGAGGCGCATAGGAAGCACACAAGGCCCGGGCGAGACTGGCCTATGTTCCCCATGACCCCGTGCCCCTCTCCCCCTCAACACGGCCACCAGCAGGAGCATCGCCCCGTCAGACTACACTGCAGCCAGGCCATCCCTCGCCAGGATCAAGGTGGAACTTTTCTCAGTACAGTCCCAGGCAGCACTGCAGTGATGGCCACTGTCCGCACCGGGAAGGAAGAGATGGCCACCGTATGCTCATCTGCTGCTATCCCTTGCAGGATCCCAGTGACGGCCACCGTCCACACCGGGAAGGACGGGACAGCCACCGTACAGCCTTCCTCTGCCACTTCCTCAGGGAGCAGGGCCACTGTGAAGGCCACAGTCTGCACCAGGAAGGATGGACGGCCACCGTATGCTCTTTGCCTGTTGTCCCGAGGGCCACTGGAACTGCAGTGACGGCCACCGTCCGCACCAGGAAGGAGGGGACGGCCTCCGTATGCACCTCATCCACTGCCCTTGTGATTACCCTTCTGGAGGGAGTCCCTGGCGTGGCCCACCTCCCACCCAGAGACTGAGCGGGACACCTTTCTCTCTCTCCCCACAGGTGCAGTTCCCCAGAGAAGTTGCAGCTGGAGGAGCTCTGGCAAGGGCCCATCACGAGCCTGGGGATTAGTGCCCTGCAGCCAGCACCCGGGCAACACCCTCTGCTGTTGGACTCTACGAGGATGGGACGCCGCAGGCAGCTCTTGATGGCGACTCAGCCCAGCAGAGACCGCAGTCCCCAGATGCCCAGGGGCACCCCCAGGACTCCGGGGCGTGACCTTCCCAACTCCACCATCAGGCACTCCTCCTCCAGGAGCAGGCAGAGGCAAGCAAGCCTGCTTGACCTGTTTGGCCCCAGTCCAGAGGGCCGCCTTCCTCGCCGAGGCCCCACTAGGGAAGGGCCTCTCTCCATGCCGACCAGCAGCCCACTCTGGACGACCCAGCCTCTAGCAGTAGTCTCGTGCCTCCTACGGGAAGGCATGCCTGACAAGCTACCTCCCACGCCCAGGCGTCACTTGTAAGTAGCCTAAGTCTACAGCAGCCCGGGCCAGAGTTGCCTAGTCCAATTGTGTCCCCATAACCTGATTTGTGTTTAATATTAAGAGTGTATCTGTTCTGTCTGTAACTACGGTAATATACGCGTAAGGTTGGTCAGCCGAGTTTTTATGTTCTGTTCCTCTTGTGTATTCTAGATCCGGTCTCGAAAAGAGCCCCAGCTCAGTAGCTAGTGTTCTAAGGATGAGAAGTCTGCCTAAGAACACCTAGCATAACAGTAGCTATACAGAAGACAACCTCTGTCATGAATGCATTAGCCTCAGAGGCAGCAGTAACTAACAATCGATGTCTAATGGTTATTTGCTCATACACATAGAGAAGAGAGAGAGAGAGAGAGAGAGAGAGAGAGAGAGAGAGAGAGAAATATGAACACAGATATTTCGGTGAACACGTAGGGCCAGTGATATGAGCGCCAGTTGGTCACACGGCCGTGGATTCTCACCACACTTACCATCGTGTCAGCATCCATCTCTACAAAATTACTGTTATTAATTGGACAATATGAGATGTAGTCCTTCATTAGGTAATGTGTGTTATTCTATATATCTAAGTTTTCCCAGAATATTTTTCTCCATCCTTATGCTTCAGACACCCACATCACACCAAGCCATGTATGGGCGGTAAATTGCTCCTCTGTCCACTACGTCAAACTTGGGCATTTATACATAAACGATGAGACAGCGAAGGACAGGCCAGGTGAATGGACTTTAGTATTTTACTGTACATTCATTCAGAAGACTGGGTTTGTGCAGTCCAAGACCTTACAGAAATAAAGAATTAAAGTACTTAATGTTTTCCCCACCACCCATTTCAGCATCATGACATTTATTGATATGTAAGTATGGTTTTATGTATGAATGTGGATAGGAAGATTGGATGGTAGGTAGTTACGAAGGCTGGTCCGTAGGTAAGTAGTTATATGTGAAGATATGTAAATATATAGATACATATGGTGGTACGTAGTTAATCATGTTTGTGTGTATTTATGCATGTTCTAGTTTGTATGTATGTTTTCGTTTATTATATATGCATACATACGTTTATGTATGTATCAATTTATGTATGTAGGTAGATATATAAGAATGTATTTATGCATGTGTGTGTTTCTATGCCTGTCTCAGTGTCCCTGTATTATATCAAGAATTATCAGCATAAGGGCAGCTGCCATTGTGAAAATTGTGGCATCACACTCTGGGGCTTCCATGACTCACTCTTCCTTGAATACAGAACGTCTAACGTTAGCTGAACTAAAAGAGTCATCGCTACCATGAAAAGGCTAATGGCACTCGTATTGAAACTCTCAGCCTCCTGTACTCATCACCAACTGAAGAAAACAGGGTAAATCAATGCTTTACGCAGCAGAAAGGCCCAACCTATTCCGTTCATATTCCTCCTGTTAGTTTTCTGTATTTTTCTGAATATTTTCATGATGGTAAATAGTATTTTCCTGCCGAATTCATCCCCCCCCCGTTATTATTGTCACATTCCTTAAGTAGTACACACGATTGTTTCCGGCGAAGTGGAAGACTTGGTGAAACGTACACAATTCTACCCAAACTCTTTTTTTTTTCGTTTCATTTTTCATGTTTACTATTTTTATGGATGTAAACTATTTTCTCTGTTGTTTTTATTTCTCTATTGACATCGTTTCCCTATTATTATCCAATTCCCATTCCCCAGCTGGAGGGAAGGTTAGGTTAGGTTAAATTATTAGGTACAGTTAGGTTAGGATGGCTAGGTTTAGTTAAACTGTTAGGTTACGTTAGCTTATATTCCGGTGTGTTAGGATAAGTTACTCTGTGAGGTGATGGTGACTTATGTAGGATTAGGTCATATGTGGACTGATTATGTTATATGAGGCTAGATTAGAATACATTTGGTTAGCTATGGTAATTTTCCCTTCATATAAACTGCGGAAATCGCCATATATCGTGAATCATGATGTAAGCCATGAATAACAGTCGTTTCCGCCATGGCACTGAGGGATTAAACAAGAGTTGACACAGCGGAACATGGCTAAAAACAACGGGGAGACATATTTAACAGCAAACTTTTACTTACCACCTCGGAAATAAACAGAAAAATATAACAGACCATAAGGAAGAAGAGGGACCGATTTGGAAAGGTGATGCTACTCTGCTCAGAGTAAATCATATGTTCATCAAAAATAGTCTGCTGTCAGCTGGTATAAAAGAGGACAGAAGACTTGACTAAGGACGGATTGATGCCTCCTTTAACCCATACAGTCCTATAGGGTCTTCAGTCTTGCTTCCTCCCTACACTTTCATTCCATTGGGGAGAATTTTTTTTTAACTGGATGAGTTACATATAGCCTTCCTTAAACCCTTCAGTAGTAGAAGTGCTTTATAGTTTTAATAAAACAATCTGGAGAAAACAAGAATTAAAAAAAAAAAAATACCTAGTCGGACTGAAGAGCATAAATGCAATCCACCAGGTAAGAAATGACGGCAGTGTATACTTGTAAAACACCAAATGGACAGACAGCTCACCTTTAGGTACGGCAGATTTGAGCGCAAAGCTGTGTACACCGACTGATACACTTCATCATGATAAATAACGGGACAGTGAGCAATGAATTCCGAAACCCAGTGATGCGATCTTCGGAACCAAACACACTTTTCGGAATATTGTGCATATTTATTATTATTTTGTAAAGTTAATACTTGGGGTTTAAGCAAATGTCAGTGGTTTAGATGGTCGTACATTGTGTAGGATATGCCAACCGTTGTGAATGTCTGGAAGTGATCGTGAATACCGGTGTCGGTTGACTACTCTATGTACAGTGGTGGACATAAATAATCACCTATCCTCCGGTACCCAGTGCCTCAGGCTGGCTTCTTCATGCGTGGCAAGTCAAAATGGAGTAAGAGATGCTGAGAGGGAGGGGCCAGAGAGAGAAGGGAATGTGGGTGGGGGGACGAGTGATGCTGCTGAGGTGGAGTGAAGAAGGGGAGGGAGGGAAGGCAGAGGAGGGAGAATAAAATGCGAAGTGATGGTCACATAATTTGTCTATTTTCTTTCATTCAGGGCATGATATAAAGGAGTTAATATTCGGTAGATAATGCTGCATTACACCTTGTATAGCGGCGTCAGATAAACAAGCATTAAAATGGTGATATCAAGGGATGGCTCGTGAGAGAAAATACTGATGTGACAGATCATACATTAGCGGGGAGCCAGATATTTGTGTTTATCAGCGTATTTTAACTTCGAACGCAGAATGGAATCTAGATGGTTTTGACTTCCGTTATGTTTGTGTCAGAAATGTCCTCTATCCTTACATGTAATTATTATTTGGAACTCAATATCATATCCAACTTTTGGCGTAGCTTTGTTCACAGTAAATATGATCATTCTCTCGGTATACATGCCCTCTATACAGTCACCATCATGTCAGCTATTTTATAGCATCTCTATATGAACAGGCTATTTAAAATAACTGTGCATAAAAGGTAAATGCATTTGATGTCTGTGCACATGGGTAGCTATAATAATGATATCTCTCATAATCTGTTGCTTGGACTCCGTGCTGGTATGAGTTTGAATGGCAGTCCAACAACCCCGACACCCTCTCATCACCTCGGAATTATATTTTCCTCCAACGATAACCAGCCAGTTACAAATTGTTGGACATGTGGAAACGTGTGGCTCTGTACTAATGTTTGATCTGTCACGTCAATATATTTCTCTCATGAGCCAGCCCTTGATATCACACCGATCTAAACATTGTTATCTGACGCCACTATACAAGGTGTACTGCAGCATTATCTATCAAATATTATCCCAATCAGGTTCTGGGCCAGGCAGATTATGTCTGTGCTAGTCAGCCACTCTTATGCTGGGCTGTATCTTCGTGCCACAACATTATTCTTTGATCGCTCTGTCTAAATACATTTTTCATGACAGAATGTTGGTTCTGCAGTCATTTTAAAGCTAATAATTGCACTTTATTGTAGTATGTTAACTAAGGAAAACAAAGGAAACAAAAAGTCAAAAAGATGAGTTGAAGTTAGGCAAAGACCAAAACTATTATAGCTGGCTGTAGATAAATATTTTGCAAAAAAAATAATAAAGACATATAAATCTGGCTTAAACCATGCAAAACTATGCTGAATTACCTTTGCAATGATACATAGATTATGGTTACTTCGACATTTTATTGCACAGTAAAGCAAATGGAAAAAGATGCTCATTTTGTTTTTATGATTTGGCCACATATTTGTTTTGAGATCTTTTTATTTGATTGGTCAGTGTAATTACACATTTTATGATAGGATGCTGGTTGTGCCATTATTTTGAAGCTGAATAGTTGTACTTTATTGCAGTATTTTCAAGAACGGAAAACAAAGAAAATAGAAAGTCAAAATGACGAATTTATATTAAGCAAATACCAAAAAATTTATACCTTGTAGAAAATATTTGGCAAGAAAAAAAGATATGTAAACCTGGTTTAAACCATGCAAAACTATGAAACTACTGCTAACCATGCACAGAGCAAGCAGTCCACGACATCATGCCAGAGTTACTCTTACTGGTATGACATTTAACCCACCACGTCCCAGAGACGTGAATTCACGTCCTCACATGATGTGCACTCATATCCCGGAGACGTAAATTAACACGGCAACATTGCAAGGTCCCTAATTTGCACAATTTTCAATTTTCGCGAGTGATTTCGCGAGTGATTTTTGGCAAGTGTACACGGGACACCTTCCTCTATTCCTCTACAAGATGCCAAGCAGGGACAATGCCTTACACCGTACAACCTCTTCCCCCCGCTGCACGCCATTGTCTCGGCAATTCACCTGTTACCAGTGACCTGGCCAATAAAGACATTCAGGGCCAGAGTGATTCCCCAATCGATGACAATGTGGAGGACAAAGTTTACACAGCATTAGAGGAAGAAACAGTCAGAAATGATGATCAGGTAATGTGGGAAAAAAAGGTCATGAATGGTGATGAGTTAGTGAGTGAAACAATGCTTATAATGCCTATATTACTGTTTGAAAACCAATATACTCTTGTACTACATATAAATTCATACCAAGTATATAAATAAATACTGTTTATGAGTGGACAAAATAGTTACCCTCCCATAGAACTCGTTTTCTTTGGTGCCAGCCTGTTAGAAAACCCAGTCAGGTAAGGAAGTACTCGTACCTGAATCGAGTATTTTAAACCTCAGGTGAGCGATTTCTCTATGAATTTTCGATGTTTCTCACCAAAAGCGGATGTTTGAGCCAAAAAAAAAAAACCTTCCAAAAATGTCGGGACTGGGGCGTACCACTGCCCAGAAAACGTCTGGATGGGGCGGGTTAAATGAGATTTATGGTGATTATTTTACAAAAGTATCTTAAATTGACGCAAAAATTAGCTATCGTAAAATCTAAGGTTGGATTTGAAATGATGCAAAAATGCGTCACTGGAATCCACAAGGGTTAACTCCTTTATATCATGCCCTGAATGAAAGAAAATAGACAAATAATGTGACCACCACCTCGCATTTCAATCTCCCTCCCCTACCTACCCTCCTTCCCTTCCCTCATTCCACCCTCGCACCATCACTCAGTCCCAACACCCACCATCCCTTCTCTCTCTGGCCCCTCCCTCTCAGCTCCTCTTAGTCCACTGTGACTTGCCGTGCATAAATGAGCCAGCCTGAGGCACGGGGTACCAGAGGATAGGTGATTATTTATGACCACAGCTGTAGGTGTGGTGCTGATGCACCCAAAAGCCTTAACAATTATAATCCCTCATATCTCCCAAACACAAAGGTATTTATATTTTAAATCACAAAACTTAATCATCATGCTCCTCCTTTTCTGAAACATCTCCTAAACAAGCTAAAACATAACACTAACATGTTAAAATACAATAGAACTAATACCATAATTTCCATATTCTCTTATATCCCTCTGGCACTATAATGGCAAAACTGATCACCTTTTTTTCACTGAGAGATTTCATTCTCAACTGAGTCGGAAGCCAGTAAATTACCCCCACTCCCCCCTCCCAAAAAAAAAAAAAAAACTAAAGGGTAACTGGTCAACTTTTACAATGTTAATCTGATTTAGCCAAAACCCAGAAGAAAGCTGAAAGGTGGTCAAAGGGTGAACTGCTTCAATTTTGGAACTGATCGGTCAAAACAGTGGTTCACGGGACAGTATCAAAGTTCCGTCCCTTTAACTCAAAATGTTGTCATTCAGTTTGGATTAAACTTTATGGAACTACGTAGGGTCAGCCATAGGTTATTCCGTTCAATGTTGAGAATAATAGGACAAAGGTCAAGGTCACCTGGTCAGGCCAACTTTTTTTTTTAAATCCAGTTATAACCCAATTTAGTAAGGGGGAGGGGTTCATGGTCACAGAAGGATTAAGTATTTCAAGTTTAAGAACAAGAGGTCAAAGATGAAGATCACAGAGCTATGTCAAAAGTTCATAGACTGATCACAAGGCGTGGATGTTGCGCTCTCATACTGTTAGAACTTGTTACTTTCTCCAGAAGATTTATTTAGGTCAGGAGAAACTAAGGCAGGTATATTCTTAAGTTGAAAAAAAATACCAAAAACCTGAGTGTTCTTGCATATAGACTTTTTGTTTTATTAGTAGGATAAGGATAATTAAGCTTTTAATAAACTGTATGAAGATGTTGGAATGGTAACGCCACAAAACTCTCAGAACAAAGTCGAGGCAGTAAAACAATCGACATGTAATCCCATCCCTACATTTTGTTCTCTCTCCAGTGAATGACATTATAGTGTAGCATAAATGCCCTAAAAAATATCGTGATAATTATATAATTATTAACCAGCCATACAGTCCAGAAAAGGTATACAATAAAAAAAAAAAAAAAAAAGGCTAGATTGGATTACATGCCGTTTTACTGCATCGACTTCCGGTATTTTTCGGTGCGCCCAACTCTTCAAAAAAATTGTTTTTAGACTTGCAGCTAGCCTAAATACCATGTAATAACCTCTTAATAATGTTTAGCATTTCCTCTGTACACACACAGACTGATTATTCTAACCTCAGTACCAGGAACGTTTGAAATCAGCTGTACTTCCAGTGGCCAAGTGACTGAGTGGCTATGGCTTCGGAGTGTGACTGCAGGAATGAGTTTCGTTCACCTGTAATTGAATTTTTTTGTTGGATGACATAAATAGTTCTTGCTCAGTACAGCATATTTGACAAAGTTTTAAGATCCAGCCTGTCAACTGTTTTAATATGAAATCTACTGCTTTCTGCTACCATGAGAAAGTTCCCCGACAATTATCTGATGCATTAGGCAGTGGAAGGTGTTTGTGACCTATTATCATATAACAGCAATATCAAACACATAGAAAACTGAGTGGTAATGCAGGTAAACGCAAGGAAATACCAGTTAGAGACAGGGAAGGAAATTTATTGACCAAAGATGGAGATATTAAAAATAGATGGAAAGAGCATTTTGAGACAACTCTTAATAGACCAATACCACCAGAAGAGGATATACCGTCTGCTCAGGAAGATTTAAATATAGAAACAGGAGAGTTGAGGCTTGCAGAAGTGGAGAAAGCAGTAAAACAGTTAAAGAATAATAAGGCACCAGGGGAGGATGGTTTATTTCCGGAAATGTTTAAAGTGGAGGGGGATAGATTAATAATGATCTTGACCAAGCTATTCAATAAGATATGGGTGACGGGGTTACTACCATCAGTTTGGAAGAATGGTGTAATTGTTAAAGTTCCGAAGAAGGGAGACCTGAGTGAATGTGGTAATTGGAGGGGAATCTCTTTGTCACCGATAGCTTTGAAAGTTTTCAGTAGAGTGTTGTTAAATAGGTTGGAGCCAGTGGTTGAGGGTATTCTGAGGGATGAACAGGCTGGTTTTAGAAAGGGACGTGGTTACAATGATCAGATCTTTATAGTTAGTCATTTGATGCAGCAAGTTAATGAAATGAGAGTACCGTTAAGTCTTTGTTTTGTTGATTTTGAAAAGTCTTTTGATAGTGTTTCGAGAGAGACTATGGGGAAGATCATGAGACATTATGGAATACCAGAGGAGTTTGTGAGGGTCATTATGAACATGCATGAGGACACATTTTGTAAAGTGATGGTTGATGGTTGTCTGAGTGATTCGTTTGAAGTCAAGTCCGGAGTAATTCAAGGTGGTGTTCTATCGCCTTTACTATTTATATTGGTCATTGATTACATTATGAAACGCGTTGGAACAGAAACCGGTGCAGGTATACTTTGGGGAGAGAACAGGAAACTTTTGGATTTAGATTATGCAGATGATATAGTTTTGATTTGTGATGGGCCAGAAGAGATGCAGAGAGTGTTGGACTGTTTGGTGAGTGAAGGTCGCAAGGTGGGTTTGGTTATTAATTGTGGAAAAACTGAAATAATCAATATGAATATGGAAAATGCGCAGGAATGTGTAATTGGAGGTATGGTTGTAAAGCAAGTTGATAGGTTTAAATATTTAGGTACTTATTTAGCCAAGGATGGTTCTTTGAACTTTGAATTCGAGGAAAGGTTAAAGAAGGCTAATCAGGCAATGGGAATGCTTAAAAATATTTGGAATAATAAAAATTTCTCTGTGCATACAAAAATCAAACTTTATAAGGTAATGGTTAGAGGTATCTTAATTTATGGACACGAGTCTTGGTACAGCACAGTGACTATGGAAAATAAATTCTTGGTGTTTGAAAATAAAGCACTTAGAAGAATATTAGGAGTTAAGTGGTGGGAAAGGATACCAAATAGTAGAATTAGAGAAATAACGGGAGTGCAGCCGGTCGATGAATATGTTAGATTCTCACGATGGAAGTGGCTAGGACATGTGTATAGGAGACAGGGAATAGTACGAGGTACACCAGGGTGGGTGGCACTTGGTAGGAGAGGTAGAGGAAGGCCAAAAGAGACGTGGGTGAGGACAATGAGACGGGAAGCTGGAGATGAGTGTTGGGGAGATCTTGAGGAGTTAGCACAAGATAGGATGTGGTGGTATGAGTTCATCGAGGCCCTATGCATCCCCGAGGGTGCCACAGGAAATGATTGATTGATTGATTGATCAAACACACATCAAAAGATTATGAGGAGGAATGATACTGTCTGTCATTTGGGGAGGAAAGGGAAATATGGAAGGTATGACACAACGTAAACTATGGACTTTCGACGAACTTTTGCATTTAGTGTACAGTCTGCATTGCTCTCAAGTTGGACTGGAATTGTTTTCTCGCGATATTAAATAGAATAGAAATATGTTGGCAAAGTTCTTTCTCTCCATGTATACGTATATATGCATGTGCAGAGTAATTGGCTGTACTGTGGAGCGTCACGAAACCAAGCTCAGCCCCAACTCAAAACACAAAGGCAGGTCACACTCTCACAAACCAACTACATATTGCGGCTCCATCTGAGAACTTACGAACTAAAGTAATAATGCAGGCAGGAGGAGTAACTCACAGACTTTGGTAATACTCACTACACAAATTTTACAAGTAAGCGGACGTCAAATCAGCTGGGAAAGTAGGTCATATCAAACAACAGGAACTCTTCCCATAAAACACTGACAAATGCAGTCTTCAATTCCCAAGTTTGAGTGTGGTCTGGGGAATCTAGGAGCAACTTTCCAGGTAATTTGGGACTGCCCTATCCTGCCAACCTCCAGCAGAAATAAGTCTTTCGAAAAATTTACCTTTCCGTTCAAATGACTTGGTTCTTAAATCATGATCTCTTCAGATGATCACATTCACGTTAGGATACACCATTAAAAATTAAAGGGTTATATAGTTAGATAAAAGCTCTCGGTTCTTGGTTTGCCAGTTCCATAAAATGAAAGTAAAGCATGTTTATCTGTTTGTTCGGTATACTGTATGTGGTGAGACAGGGTCGTCATTGTATTGTTATCACAGACTACATTTGTGTTAAAAAGGAAACAATGTGATTTATGCTCCAAGCCTGCATGACTCGCACTAAACTTTAAAAAAATATTGTGTTATGCCAGAATTTACACCACAAAGACGCGACCATTAAAGGATATTTCGTACTGCTGCTGGTAGCAGGTGGTGGCGACCATCATCCACTCACTTAATGGAGTGCTGTATCATTCTTCCTTCACATTTTTCTGTGCCTGCCATCCTCTCACCTTATTTCTTGCATTCTTCATGTTACTTTTATGACGCTCACTTCCACTTCAAGCAGCTCTACATTGAGTGACAAGACTGATGGTTTCCTTTAACTCTGTAAACCACATACAACGCTGGATGGTACCCATACAGCCAAATAACCGGGCGATGTGGAGTCTGCAATTGTACACATACTAGATGCTTGGAGAGACCCAAATGCAGTGCCCATTAGGGAGCCAAACCTCCAAACTCCTTCCCAAGTCTCGCTGTAGTGAAGGGCTGTTTGCCGCAAGGGAACATGGGTTCACTGCACAGGACAGCCTTGCATGAAGGGTAGCTTGCCTGCATTTGATGGATCTGCTCGGCCAGACAGACCGAAGTTGTTCAGCGACCACAAAATAATGTAATTAGTTCTAGTAGGCATCAATAAGCCCACGAGCATGCCACAAAAACACAGTTGCACTTGCTCAAAGGTCATACAGTGTGATATGCCCCAATGTTAACACAGCGCTGGGAGTGCAATATCCAAACAGATAGCCTGAATTGTACACGGCTCCATCTGTTGGTGTGCAGGGACAAGACGGGCCTCTCCTGTATGTATAGTCATGAACACTAGTAAGACGAAAGGGTAGTCTGCCACTAGAGAACAGGTTAATCGTAAACATCCAACCTCCAAACTCCTCTTCCTAACTCCACCAAACCATTCATTAGTTAAATGGGTGGCTCAGTGATCTGAAACTTCGCTCACTCTCACGTCTTGCCGCATGTGCAGTAAAGGCCCTCTCCCACTTTGGCGTAAAGAGGCACGATGAAGCCACGATGAAGCCATGATGAAGCCACGATGAAAAGCGTGGCCGAAGTCGGTGACGTGCCGACGACTCTGACCAAGAATCGTGGTGTCGGCGTAATACCAGCGACACCAGTAAGACAAAACGCCGACACCTCAGCGGAGTATATGATATAACCGGCGACTAGTACCGACATATCGCCGATATGTCGGCGTAATGCGCAAGCATTATTTTAAATTCAAATTTTAACGGTTTTCTTTTACGGCAATTCAACAGCGATAAAGGTACAACGGCGGCATGCTGTCGACGATGTATCGTCGATGTGTCGGCGAATGCATCGCACGCACTTCGCAGACAAAACACCGAGGCCATTGCAGGTGCCTCGCCGTCATCGGCGTATTTAAGGCGATTAATCGACGGTTCATCCACGAAATGTCGGCAATATATCATAGACATTCATAAGATGAAATATTACTGTCGCACAACCCGGTATGTATCGTACGGTTTATGTAGGCTATGTCGTATTAACCTCACCGATGCATCGCCGATACATTGCCGACGCTTCGCCATATGACCGTATGACATCTCAACGTTTTTTTCCACCGCTGATGCCTCGCCGATGTCGGCGATCATACGCAGTTTATACGCAGGGTAATTGCCGACATCGCCTTGTTGTTGACAACTAATCTGCGAAATTTTCCAAAGTCGTGGAGGGCCACGACGTTTTCATGCAGCATGAACACGTCGTGGCCCCCAAGACAAATTTCCACCTCGTGCGACGTATCGGCGACATGCCACGAATGGACAAGATTTTGATCACGAATACCCACGATTAGGGATTTTTGACACATCGTGACTTTATCTTCCCCACTTTTGCCGAAGTTGGAGAGGGCCTTAATGTTGCTTTTATTTGTCGTACAGTTAGGTGTATTATTACGCGCATAGATCCATCTTCAGTTCCTTGACAAATAATTATATCTAAGTTTTAACAAATATCAGTAGGATGACCCTAGTGTATAGAGTTTGGTTTCCAGATATTTATCCCTCGTTTTCTAAACGATATGCTGTACTAAAATCCAAGTATCAGTGAGAAGTTATACGCTTACTAGCCATGTAAGTCCCTCTCCTGCCTTGTCATCAGGAGATACACATACCCACCCACCCACTCATCCACCTACCCACTCAGCCCGTCCAACACAACCCACCGACCCCACCCTGCCCACGCACCCTGCACAATCAGGTGGGAAACCCACCCAGCCCAACGATTCGGGCCATCCACCCTGCCCAACCACGAAGCTCACCTAACAATGCCACTCAGCATATTCACCCACCTCCCCACCCTGAACTCATCCAGCCACACAACCCACCAACCCAACTACTCATCCAGAGCACACAGGCCATGCAATCTTCTCAAATACCCCTGGCAACCTACCCTGGCTACCCAGTCTACCCACACATTCCGACGAGCTACCTTGCACACCAACCCCGGTCACCCATCCTCCCCACCCACGAATTCCACTCACCTTGCTCACCGAACAACGCCATCCTTCACATCCACTCACACAACTGTCCCACGTCTTCCTGAAAACTCACTTAAGCTGCACATTCACCCCACCCTCAAAACCCTCCGATCCCATCCACCCTCCCCTCTCTAACCGACCCACTCGCCCATCCACATAAACGACCACCCTTCTTACCCAACCCCATTCATCCCCCCATCCCATCCACCCATTTGAACTCGACTCATCTACCAAACTCATCTCATCCAAACCTAACTTACAGACCCCTCCCTGACTACCCATGGATACAGCCACTCACCCACTCAGCCCACCCCACACTTTCACCCACAAACCCGTCAACCCCTACAACCCACACCAAGCCACTTCACACACACCACAGAAACAACCCCACCCGCCACCCTTACCAACCATCACGCCCACCCACTCTGGCGATGCAGCGAACCACCACACCCTGCAATCCAGCTCTATTCACCCAACCCACCCAACCAACTGACTCCTAAACACACACACACACACACACACACACACACACACACACACACACACACACACACACACACATGCACACACAGAGGGATTCAATCTAGGCCGACGTGTGACACCGGCTCTCCGTACCAAATCATCACGGCCAGTGGCATTACCTAAATAGTATCTTTGTATGAGTCAAGCTCAGTACCAGGTTAGACTAAATGATTGTTCATTATAAAAAGGAAAAAAATAATATGTTTCAACAAGACTTGTAAAAACAGGAAATAGAACCAAGACGAAAGAATACGCTGAGTCATCTCTGAGGTTTGTTTAGACTACAACAAGACGGAGATTGTAAGTATATGCTTTGCACTTTAAGTATTGCAAAATGGATACATACTTCAGTAAAACAAATTCGGAAAAGAAAAGGGATAAAGGTAAAAAGCAAAATGATGATTTCAACCAAGAACTGGTTGAAGTAGAGACCCACAATAGACTGGTTGAACGTGTAAACAAACTAGAAATGGCTTTCAAAAATGAAATTGATGAAATAAAGAAGCAGATGCACTTGCAAAAGGAAGAAATAGAAAAACTAGGAAGGGAGGCCAATAAGAAAGACACAACCATCAGTGAACTAACCGTGGAATTGAGTACACTTAGGAAGAAAATGAGTGAAATGGCAAATACAGTAGTCAATCACGAAAGTGTTATGGAAGAGTTAAAAAATGACACAGAGACAATTAGGCAAGTTAGCAGTCTTATTGACCAGAGCAGTGATATTGAGGAGAAGATAACACAAATAAATGAAGCTGTGCAAAGCTATAAAAATGATGTAGAAACCACGTATGCTGAAATGGTGAAAGTAAAGAAAGACTTAGAAACAAGGGTGGAGGAAAAAAGCATTAAAAAGGTGAAAAGAATAATCCAAAACAATCCAAAGTTAGTCAGAGATTCATTAGAGATAAACAAATCAATAGTAATCACTGGTATAGAAGAGGATGAAGTTAAAAACAAGATCACAAGAGACAAAAAGGAGATGGCAAATGTAATGAGCTTATTGAAAGAAGTATCAGAGGAAATCTGTAGTAAAGACATAGAGGAACACAAAAGGTTAGGGAAATACGAGAAAAGCAAGACAAGACCTCTAAAGGTGACTTTCCAGAGTGTAAACACTGGAAGAGATACTAAAAAATGCAAAGAATCTTAAGGAAAAAGAGGAGTTCAAAAATGTATGGATAAAAAGATGCCTAACACAAGAGGAACTGGATTACTGAAAGAGAAAAGGGAGGAAGCAAAAACAAAAAATGAGGGAAGATCAGAAGGGGAGAAGAAGAAATTTTTTTTACAAAGTAATAGGATTGCAGGTACGAAAGTGGTACACAAACAGGATGGAAGAAAAAGGAGGAAGGTAGTAGAACCATGTCATGACAAGTATATAAACAAGATGATAAAGTTGATGTACTCAAATGTGGATGGAATGGTATCTAAATTACTAGAGATGAATGATTATGTCAGAGAAAATGAACCACAAATAATATGCCTAACTGAAAGAAAATTAATACCAAGGATATCAAATGACATACTAACTTAGAGGAATACAATATATGGAGAAGAGACAGATATTTAAAAAAAGGAGGAGGAATTATAATATTAACTAAGAAAAATCTAAAAGTCAAGGAAATAAAGCTAGATATACCATCACAAGTAGAACTGATTGCAGTAGAGATCGACACATCTGAAGGTAAAGTAATTGTAGCCAATTTGTACATGCCACCCAGATCAAACACATGGGAAAGAGACGAATATGAGGACCTGGCAGAGAGTACAATTCAGAGTGTAAGATCATTGCTACATAAAATGGAAGAGAAATCGGAAAGAATTATACTAACTGGGGACTTCAATACAAATATAAATTGGAATACGTAGATATAAATAGCCAAGAAAGCTGTTGGGATCAAAAGCTCCTGGATCTCGTACAAGAGTTTTTCTTAACGCAACATGTGCGGGAAACCACCAGAAAAAGAGGACTTGATGTACCTTCAGTGCTAGATCTAATATTTACAAGGCAAGAAAATGATATTGACAGTTTAATATATCACCTTCCACTCGGCAAAAGCGATCATGCAGTACTAAATTATAACTTCAGGATACCATATGACATAGTAAACAGCAATGATAGTTACAAAAAGAGCCTAAACTATAAAAAGGGAAATTATCAAGACCTAAAGAAGTATTTCTTAGAAGTTGATTGGGAAAATGAGCTTAGAGGACAAGATTTAAATGCTGTATATAAAAAAATTTGTGAATTTTATGAAATAGGAGTCCAGGAGTACATCCCACAGCACAAAGAAGCAGATAAGAAAATACAGAAATGGTTCAATACAGAATGTTAAAAAATCAAAAGAAAGAAGAGATTTGTTGTGGAATAGATACAGAAGACACAATAGTGAAAGGGCGTATAATAATTACAAACAGGCAAGAAACGACTATACAAGAATAAGGAGGGAAGCTCAAAAACAGTTTGAGGAGGATATAATAAATAAAAGTAGTGATCAACCAAAGCTGTTTTACAGCTATATCAGAAGCAAAACTAAAGTAAAAGACATAATACAATCCATTACGGACGAGGGAATCACATATACACAAGAGAAAGATATTTGTGAAGCACTAAATAAGAATTTCCAATTAGTTTTTACAGAAGAAAAAATTTTTGAGAGGGACTATGTGGAACACGGATGTCCACACATACTACCAGATATACAAATAGCAGAAAAAGTAATACAGGAGGAGTTAAGTAGATTAGACAGAGGAAAAGCAAGTGGTCCTGATGAAATTTCATGTTGGGTATTACGAGAATGTGCAAAGGAGTTATGTAAACCATTATTTTTAATTTTCAAGAAATCCTTGAGTCAAGGTAAACTACCTGATATTTGGAAAAAAAGCAAATATTGTTCCCTTATTCAAGAAAGGAAATAGACAAAATCCACTAAACTACCGACCACTATCACTGACCAGTGTTGTAAGCAAGGTATTAGAGAAGCTTATATGAAAAACTTGGGTAAATCATCTAGAAGAACACAGTATGATAACAGAAAGACAGTTTGGTTTCAGAAAAGGAAAATCATGTGTTACTAATCTGTTGAGCTACTATGACAGAGTAACAAACACAATACAGGAAAGGGAAGGATGGGTGGACAGTATCTATTTAGATTTCAAGAAAGCTTTTGACACAGTACCACTCCAAAGACTTTTATGGAAACTGTACCATCAAGGAGGAATTCGAGGCAAACTGTTTTCTTGGATGCAAGACTTTCTCATAAAAAGAGAAATGAGGACAGTACTAAGAGGAAACTACTCATCATGGAAAGAAGTGACTAGTGGAGTACCACAGGGTTCAGTGCTGGCACCAATCATGTTTTTAGTGTATATAAATGATATACACAGTAACACTGGAAATGAGAGCTATCTGAATATGTTTGCAGATGATGGAAAAATACAAAGGAGAATTACTAACACAGACTCTTGTAAAGAGCTACAAGAAGAATTAAATAAACTTCATGAATGGAGTAGTACATGGCAAATGGAATTCAATGTGGACAAGTGTCATGTAATCAAGTTTGTAAAAGTGGAAAAAGACCTGATTGGGATTATAAGTTAGGAAATAAAACCCTGTACACATCAGAAAGAGAGAAAGACCTAGGTGTGATTATCAATAACAGACTATCTCCGGCTGACCACATCAGCAAGAAGGTACGGAACATGTATACACTGCTTGCAAATATGAGAATAGCATTCACATACATAAATGAAGACATGCTAAGAAGGATAATAACATCATTCATTAGACCAACCCTGGAATATGCATCAGTAGTCTGGAGTCCTCATCTCAAAAAGCACATAGACAAGATTGAAAAAGTTCAAAGGGCCGCTACAAGATGGATACCAAGCTTAAGGGACCTAAGCTACGAAGAACGACTAAATAAACTGAATCTACCAACACTACAAGAGAGAAGGAAAAGAGGTGACATGATAATGCTATATAAATGCATATCAGGAAAGGAGAAAATAGACATAAATGATTACTTAACATATGGATAAGCATCAGCAAGAGCACATTGCAAAAAACTGCATAAGAAGAGAGGTGATAAAGACGTAAGGAAATTCAGTTTCCCAAACAGAGCAATTGATCAATGGAATGCACTACCGAATGAAATAGTGTGTGCCAAAACAATTCACAAATTTAATGATATGTACGATAAATATGGTTTAAGACACGGGACAGTACGAGCTTGACTCATTTCTGTAAAGATACAATTAGGTAAGAACACACACACACACACACACACACACACACACACACACACACACACACACACACACACACACACACACACACACACACACACATTTACACACAGATATGCATACAGATACATGTGCACACACACACACACTCACTCATTATCTATCTATATACCTAGGCTGCTTCCCCCAAAGAAAGGGAGGTAGAGGAGACAGGATGACACACTCCCAGTTTACTTATCGACACACACATTCATTTGCGTCTTAGCTCCAAAGGAAGGAGGGACAGATCCTCACCGCACCACACTGCACAAAGGTCAACTGCTCAGTGCAATCAGCGACATCCACAGCAGGGCCCAACAGCAGAGCTGGTTTACCCCTGCCACATCATAATGGACCCATCCCCTTACCCGCGCCTGACCTGATCAGCTGAACAGACCAAATGAGGAAGAATATTCCCTCAGGTCTGCGTCATCATTTATTCATTCACAATTTCTCTCCAATCATTCCTATCATGCACAGCCACTCTTCCCTGTTCAACAGACATCCCTCTCACACACACAGAGAGATAACCTCACACATACAGATATCTGCACATACTCGGAGAAACACACACACACACACACACACACACACACACACACACACACACACACAGATCGTCCACAATGATTTCACCCACGAGCCTAATCATCCTCATTGCTTATTTTTCCCCAAGGAAGATTGGTCTTAAGTGTTACGAATTACTGTTTGATGGTTGACTGTATAATCATTCAATAGTATGAACATCAAGTATTAACAAAAGTAGTATAGTTGTGATATTAATTATTCTGCCGAAATGTTCGTTCAGTAACACTATTGTTTACTGAAAACGATATCATGGAATCCAAATGGATATCCATCCATAACATAGCTGAATTAAATAGTTTATGTCGAAGATACACGAGTCAATAATTATACTGTTCAAGCTGCTATTAGAACAAGACTGACCACTTCCACATTGCATCCTCCCTCTTCATCGTCCCCAAATGCTCCCCCCCCACCCTCCTTCCTTCCACTTTTCCCACCCCTATGCCTCGCTTTGTCGGCTTTATTTGTCTGTCTCAGCTCTTACGACAGAATGTCTTCACAAGCTTTAAATATGCTCAAGTTTCCATATCTGCCTTACAGATGGAAGCAATAGTGTTGTCTGCAATCAATCACAGTACTTATGTTGATTTATTCCCTATTCTGTATGCTATACATAATCCTTAAATTAAAAGTGGATTTTTATTCTTATGTGTCTAATTTTGGGTTTTGACTAAACAACTTCTTGGCTGGGGCCCAGCAGTCTAACGTCACACACCAATCACCCTTTACGACATAGGATTTAAATATTACTCGTGTCGGCATTTTTGATAAGTTTAATCATAAACTACCACAAATTTTGGGAAGTTTGTATAACCTGCCTGTCGACTCACTGGAGTGCAATACTATTCCAGCCTGGTATGGGAGATGGCAAGTCAGCAGAATTTTTTTTTTTTAATGCAAGGACGAAGGAACCAAAGGCCAAGAGCCCGCAAACCGTTCCTACCGAAAAAAAAAAAAAAAAAAAAAAAAAAAGAGAGCCAAATCCAAGATCCATTCATTTCGAAATGCCTGGACACACTGCGTTTGAATGTCTGGAGATCATAGGAAGTAGGAAATACAGACAGAGAGAGACAGTTCCAGAGCTGACCTGTTGCATAAATGAAGGATTGGGAGTAACGGTTAACTCTTGCATTAGACAGCTGAACAGAAAAGGGATGAGAGTTTGCTGCTAGACTGGTCCTATGCACCCATTGTAGAGGTGAAGAAATGCAAGCAGACAGTTCAAAAGAGCAGTGACCATTGAAGTAGCGATAGAAAAGAGATAAAGATGCAACAGTGCAACGAAGAGGCAGAGGTTGAAAGAAGTCAGTAAGAGTGGGAGAGTTGATGAGACGAAAAGCCTTTGACTCCACCATATTGAGAAGAGCTGTATGTTTTTTTTTTTTTTTTTTTTTTTTAATGTACCACCCTCACGAAACAATCTCGTCCTCATGTTCTTCCGGTTCCTACTCCAGCAAGGGAGAAAAGATTAGCTCTTCCTCGGGGGAGGCTGGGAGCCTTGTTATTGATGAAAATATGGAGGTTTCCGTCAACAAGCACCAGGATAGGTCCCCCGATAGTTGCTCACCTGCCGGCGGGCGGCAAAAAAAGACGAAGCATACTGGCCACCCTCATAAATCTTAAACCGCCGCATTCACTATATTACAGTGAAACTGTAGAGATGTTGGGAATAAGTTACAAAATATAGCAATCTTGCTGTCAATACACAGGCCAGACGTTATTTGTTTACAGGAGACGCGCCTGGAGGACCATCCTGATCCTCCACAGTTCCAACACTACTATTCGTATAGTAGATATGAAGGTCACGGAGTTGCCATATACACACACAAATCACACCCACAAATGGAAGTGATTCTAAATTCTACTCTGGAAGCTGTCGTGTGCAGAGTAAAATTTAATAACACGTATCTGTCTATTTGTTCTCTGTACCTGTACTGTCCTCCACCTGGGCTCATTGATAGTGATGCTTTAAATTCACTATTTGAACATCTGCCTGGAAATAAGTTAGTGTTGGGCGGCTTTAACGCCCATCATTATCAGTGGGTTAGCTTGATGATCGATGGTCGTGGGGAGCAAGTAGCCCACCTAATACTACAGTCCAACCTCTGTCTTCTGAACGATAGTAGAGCGACTCGTGTAGATGATCGTACTGGTAACTTTTTGGTCATTGACTTATCTCTGGCCTTCCCTGGTATACATCAAGATTTCTCATGGGACCCTTATGATGACTCCTTGGGAAGTGATCATTTACCCACCTGTCTTTCTTATACACGCGACATCGTTTCGGACCCTCCACCTCCAAAATTTAACTATAAGAAGGCAAATTGGGGATCCTTCTCAAGGATCACCAATTTAGATATATCTGGGGAGACCATGAATGTTAAGGTTGAAAATTTAACCCAATCCATATTACACACAGCTGAGGCTGCTATTCCCAAGACTTTTACAGTTCATGCGAAGCATAGAGCACATTGGTGGACGCCGAATTGCCGACAAGCATTAAGGAAATACAATAGGAAATACAGAATTTTTTATAGTCAGCCTACAAAGGAAAATTTTCTTGCATACAAACAGGCACGGGCTGAGGCAAGGAGAAAAATAAGAAGGGCCAAACGTGACTCCTGGCGGTCCTTTGTGTCCACGGTGACTCGTGCTACACCATTAAGTAAAGTCTGGTCCATTATAAGAATTTTAAGTAATAAAGGCCCATACTTCCCTGTTACCATGCTGCAGGTGAACAACACCATCTATGACGAGCCCGTGGACGTTGCTAACAACCTCACCAGGAGTTTTTCTTATGTAAGTAGCTCAGCCAATTACGACCCGCGTTTTCATCATCATAAACGCACGGCTGAGCTATAGATAATAGACTTTGCTACAGAAGACATAGACTCCCCTTATGACCAAGAGTTTATGCTAGATGAACTGCTCCTTGCCTTTAAATCCTGTAAAGACACCAGCCCTGGACCAGACACCATCACGTACAGTATGATCCAGCGTCTTAATCAGGACAACCTGATTAAGATGTTAGCACTGTACGATGAGATTTTGGCATCTCGAACGTTCCCAAACTCACTTTGCGCACGTCATACCGATACCCAAAGAGGCTGGTCGTCTTATGAATCCTACTTCAGTTTGTCCTATTATGTTGACTTCTTGTTTATGTAAGGTCATGGAACGAATGGTAAACAATAGGCTTCTTTTTGTTTTAGAGTCGAATAATTTGTTAAATGATCAACAATGTGGCTTCCGTAAATACAGAAGTTCACTAGATCATTTAATGAATTTGGAGCATTGTATTTCAGAGGCATTTGCCAATAAAGAATTCATGATAGGGGTGTTCTTGGACATCCATAAGGCCTATGACATGACATGGCGACACGGTATACTAATGAAGCTCTATGCTTATGGTTTAAGAGGAAATTTGCCTATTTTTATTTCAAATTTCTTAAGGGACAGGACTTTCTTTGTCAAATTGCCCCGTAACGTAACATCGGATATATTTATCCAGGAAAACGGGGTGCTGCAGGGAAGTGTGCTTAGTCCTACTTTATTTAGCATTATGATTAATGATATTCTGTCATCAGCTTCCATCACGAGGAATCTTAAATACTCGCTCTACGCTGACGATTGTGCAATATGGCACTCTTCCCATAATGCACAATTTTCGGCTGGGCGGATTCAAGCAGCCCATGATTCGGTCCACCAATGGGCCTTGCAATGGGGATTTAAGTTTTCTGTCCCTAAGTGTGCTGCTGTAGTTTTTACGACTCGTAACGTATCTAATTTGTGCTTAACTTTCGATAATCAGGTGGTACCTTTTCAAAACTCTGTAAAGTTTTTGGGAATACATTTGGATCGTCGTTTGAACTTCAAAATTCATGTTAATACAGTAATTTGACTGCTCGTTGTGATATACCTTTAAATGTCCTCAAGTACCTAACGGGTACTACATGGGGTGCCAACAGAAAATCTTTATTAATGGTGTATAAGTCCCTTATTCGTTCAAAGCTAGACTATGGCGCACAGGTGTATGGTTCAGCATCTGATGCCACGCTGAAAGGATTGGATGTGTTGCAGAATAAATGTTTGCGAATGTGTCTTGGAGCCGTCCGGTGTACCCGTGTAGCTTGTATGGAAGTGGAGGCGAATGTGCCTCTCCTCTGTATTCGCCATGACCACCTGGCCTTATCATACGGCATACTAACATCAAGGAAAAGTAATAATGGCAATGTGGCCTGTACCCCCCTTTGTCAATACCACCACCTTCTGCGGGGGAGGTGTCGGCCACTTGCCGTTCGCCTCCACTTACTGACTCAGGAGCCTGGTGTGGACCTCAGTGACTGTGACAAGTTGGTGTCAAAAAATATAGCATCTTGGGAGCCACCCGGCTTTACCATTGACGTATCATGGCTCCCTGCACCAAAGGCCAAGGCGCCGGAGGCGGAGGTCCACCACTTGTTTTGTAACATCATCAGGCGTCACTTGGGGTCCCACCAGTTGTACACCGACGGCTCCAGGTTGAGTGAATGTGTGGGTGCAATTGTATGGTCGACCAAATGTGCCCTCAGGTATCGGCTGCCAACTCATACATCTGTGTTTACCTCCAAACTTTTTGCTATTGACAGAGCCATAGATTATGCTCTCAATTCTAGGCATGACTCATTTGTCATATTTTCAGATTCGAAATCGGCCCTTCAGGCGATTGTTTCTTACACTACGGATTCTAATGAGATCCAGGGCTGCATTGTTAATAAACTGCATTCATGCAACAAGTTATTCACGCTGATCTGGGTGCCTGGTCATTGTTGTATCTACGGCAATGAGCAGGCTGACTTACTTGCATAGTTGGCTGTAGAGCTCGAGGAGACTTGGGACATTCCTCGTGATCTGCGGTCGAGTCTCTCTCTCGGAAAGAAATCAATAAATCTTCTGTGGCAAGGTCAGTGGACCAGACTAAATATTCCAACATGCAAGCCATACCTGGGCGACTGGGACACTGCCAACCGTCCCAGTCGCCTGGAAGAAAAAGTGTTGGCTTGTTTGCGGCTTAATACCACCATCCTAACGCACATGAAACCTTATATGGAAAGACGATTCCCACCGCACTGTGACATCTGTGATGCGGTGTTGTCTATCAGTCATTTCATCCCGCGCTGTCGCGATTTATTCTTGAACGCGCGTCACTTATAAATTACTACGGCACAGCAGACGTCCCCTTCACCCTTTCCACCATCCTGGGTGATGGGAACATTGTTATGACTAATAAATTGATGGCTTTCTTGAGAGAGACTGGACTGATCAGAGTGATGTGACTTTTTTACTGTATGGGTATGGTTTTTATCGACTGTAAATATGTATATATTGTACTATTAATTTGGGTTGACAGTTGACATATTTGAAATAGTTCCTCCTCCCACTGATTTATTTCTAATATTGATTAAACCCGGTTCCTCGCCTGACAGTCACCAGCTAATGAGTGCAAGTGTGCAATATAGAAAGGTATTGGGCACTTGCAGTCGATGGTGGTCTGTTGGGCGAGGTCCTTCACTTTTTGTACATGTTATGTAAATATATTATATGATCTTGTATAAGTTATTCTAATTAGGGCCGACAGCTGACGTATATGGAAATGTTCCTGACTCGTCTGGTTCTCTTTCATATATTGATGTCCCCTGTACTAGGTTGTGCCTCGACTGACAGTCACCAGGTGATAAGTGCAGGTATGTAATGTAGAAGGGCATTATATATCAGCAGTCGATGGTGTTCTCTTGGTCGAGGCTTTTTTACCATTAGTGTAGGTCTAGTTATTTGTCTCTTAGGATTTAGTATAGGTTAGCATAGTCTGTTGGGTGATTAGTTTTAGGGTCTTTAGATTAGGTATTTTTGTTATGAATAATGTAAGGTCAAAAAAAAAAAAAAAAAAAAAAAATTATATATATGTACTGTACTTGTGCATGAAAGTGTGTCTGTATATATGCATGGAAGTGTGTGTGTGTATATATATATATATATATATATATATATATATATATATATATATATGACCATAATGACCAGGGGCTTTGGCCCCAATGGTCGATAGACCGGGGAAAAAAAAACACACTGGTGGCCACGGAGGGGTTAATAAATAACCTTCCTCATAGTTTAGTCTAAATCAGAGGAAAACTGTTTAAGTTGAATTTATTATGTGACCATGACCTTTAAGTTGTTATCCTCAACACCAACAGAGTAACCCTTGGGTGATACACAACACATCTCCCCAATATTTTAAAAGTGAGATCAAAATGGTTTTAGTTATTCTGATGAGACACAAACACATTTATTGAAAATTGACCTTAGCCTATGATCGTTACTTTTGATTTTATTTCTCAGTATTAAATGCCTTTTCTCTCTCTCTCTCTCTCTCACACACACACACACACACACACACACACACACACACACACACATAGATGAAAGCATAACACCTGCTCTCGCTTCTTGAGTGCGGGTGCAATAAAGCAATATTCTCGTCATCGGAATCTAGCAGTAATGGTCATTACAACTAAATAATTTTTTGTACTGGTAGGGGATGGCACATCAATGACGTTCATAATGGATGTCTGTTAGCGTTTTTTTTTTTTTCTGTTTTTTCGCCTAGGTTGAAAAAAAATCGTGCAGTGGTAACGATAAAATACAGAGGATGTTGTTTTGGGTTAGTTTATGATACTTATATCAATTTCATGAAGTCTGGACAAAATCTCGTAAGATAAATAGATTCGTCCAATTGCAGGGAGAATATAATACATAGAACAATTTGAATACGAGATGAATTCTTTCTCTCTCTCTCTCTCTCTCTCTCTCTCTCTCTCTCTCTCTCTCTTTCTTGGCTGTCACCAGACTTTTATTTTTATTTTTTATTGTTTTACCTAGGAAAAGCCTTTGTTGTTGAAAGGGGTGCATATGTCCATAGTCCCTCCAGCTGGAAAGTCTCTTCCATGATGAATGAAACCAACTAATGGAAATACAAATATACATAAAACACCTCAGTAGCAAGAAGTTTAAGCCTACCCCTATAGGTGGTATACTTGATTATTTTCGCTAGAACCTTCCAGGAGCCGGACGCAGTGTCACAATCAATGAATCAGGAATCAACGTCTACGAACGTCAACCAATCTGGCAACCGGCACCACCACTCAGCATACAAGGTCCTGCTGGGAAACTTGGCTGCTCTTATATGAATCTCTTGTGTTTAAAGTTATCCTTGGCAGTCACCTAGACCCTCCGAACACATGCAAAATATAGGTCCCTCCCCTCAAGAAAAAAGAAAAAAAAAATGAAATACATGGCAAATGAAAAACTAGCAAACGTTCACAACTCACCAGGTCACGCGAGAACTTTGAGAGTTAGGAGAGCTGTTGAGGTCAGTATTGTCCTGGCACTAGTGTGAAGAGGTGTGAGCGCTACTTATCTTCCTCTCCCTCCCCCCCTCCTCCTTTTCTCTGGCGGTATGTACTGAGTGTCCTGAATAATGCTACATAATTCTGAACTCATATAATTTCACTATTTCTTAACAGAGACTTCTTTTGCCTTTCTGATTTTGGTGGACGTTCTATAATATTTGTATTCTAAAGTTCCTGATTGCTTTGCTCGAAGATTCCATTGACTGTGGAGCAGATAAAATTGATGGCGACGTTGTATGGGGTGGAATCGTAGTTAAAGATCCACTGGAGGATCTGGCTGAATATTAGTCTCTGAAGACTTATTGGACCAACAAGAAGTGATATTTTACTTAATGTGAAGGCTTCTCATGATACGGGTAGAGTGCATAAGCAGAACAAGAGTATCTTTAGCAGTGTAGTATCTGAAACCAAAAGCCTAGCCAATATTGATGTTACAGAGAATTCTGTATTATACAGTCCTAAGAAATTCCACTGATAGAACTCCAAGGAGCTGACCTCCAAACCAATATCAGGTAAAACCTTCTTGAAAAAACAGAAGGCTTTCCCATGCATTATCTGCATTTAACACAGACTGGCTCGGAATGACATGAGGGATTGGTTATTTGACAGAATGTAATCCCACCCAAACCGGATCATCCTGATGGAGTGATGAAGCCCATATCCATATGGGCAATGCCATCAACAACCACAAAGTAATTTTTAGGACACATAACCATCCAAGAGGTCAGTAGGAGAGGTCTAACAGTCCTTAAGATCAGTCAGGGAATGCTAGGGCCTTTGAGGTTTGAGGATGCCAGTAGCAGGACTCTGATAATTATTAACAGTGCATCCTTCCAGGCCATGATCCAGCAATTCCATTATGATTTCACCGAAAGGTTACTCCAATCAAGTGCCGACTTGGTTTATGCAGGATCCTGCCACCTCACATACAGCCGGTGACACCATCACTCTCTGCTGCAGCCATTTAGAAATTCTCATTTCCCTGGGTACGACTCATGACTTACCAACCCATGGCTCTGACTTATCAGCCCATGGCTCTGACTTCAACTCTCTCGGTTACAAGTTTCATGAGGGCTGCCAAGGACTCTATCTATGCCAACCATTATGTCAACCACCCTGCCACACTACACAGTCTGAAGCAGAAAGTATTAGACTACCTGCTGGACGTGTTCCTTGAGACCCTAAGGAAAGTTAAAACTCTGGAGCCAGGATCAAAGCTTACGTAATCTGTGGTGGGGCACAGACTGAAAAGACCATTGACTAAACACTGGAATCTATATAGGTCAGCATCAGATGATTTTATTCAGTTGAGATCAATCCAAGCAGTGAAAGGTAATTTAAAACAATAAGGTGTCAGTTTGCATTTTTTTTTTTTTTTACACAGTATTACCAAGCACACCCAAATGCATTACAATTGGTTTCAGGTTTGGAGTCGCTTCCACAGTCTATCTGTTTACAACTCAACGAAAAGAATCTGTTACATGGTAAGTTTCAGTAGAGAGGTATGAAGCTTATTAAGGATTCCATGGTAACTGTTCAAATATGTCATTTTAAGCTCTGAAATGAATTACATATATATATTTTTTTTTCATCGTCAGACGATTATATTAAGCTTTGAAAGATTTGGACACATAGTTTAGTTCCCCGGTCAACAGTAGACGCCCTTTCGAAACTGAATATAATCGTCTGGTGTTCATCAGAGAAATTACCAGTGTAAAAATACAGGTTCTCTCTTCATCGTCTGGTGGTTGTAGAAGAGGAATATATGGTTCGTGCATTTGCCAATATGATCGCAAAAGGTGGCTGTGGAAACAGGATCAGTGGTGAGTAGTATCAGATGGTTAGTATTTCAACAAAAACCAACAACTGTGAAAGCAGACTTTTACCGAATCTATGGGTACAGATGCAATTTTTGTTTAATATACAGGTGCAATCAGTAGTCTTGCTGTAAAGTCTCGAAACTGTATGACAGACATATACGATTTTGTTAATATAGCCAATGAGACACAAGCACATTCGTTCCTATATGTCTCCTCGAAGTTGTGTCAGCCCAATTTGAAAATATGTTTATCTAAAAATTCGACCAGAGTGAAAGGGTTACATTGTGGCTTCATTAGTTCGGAATCCCAGACTCATAGGAGGATTACTCACTGCAGCTGTTCCGAAACTGTCAGAACGCTATTATAATTTTCATAAGCTAAATAGTGATATCCAAGCTGGTGGAAAGGATGGTGATATTTTCTTAGCTGGGAATCCCAGCAAAAGAAAAATTATAACTCTTCCCACCTGCTTGAATATCATGTGAAGAAAGTTAACTGTCCGCAGGTGTTGCGAAACTGTTTCAAAATCTATATTAATTTTGCTGAGCTACCAAATAGATAGACAATCAGGTTAGGAAGGTTGGAATCTCTCTTTATTAGTTGGGAACCCCAGACGTGTAGCCTATAAGGATTACTGATCACAGCTGCTCTTCTTGCACTAAAGGCAATTGATCAGTAATGTTTCTAATCTCATTTCATGAGTTTCGGAACAAAAGAACTTTTAACCCTATCAAAACGAATCCGTCATTTTTTCTTATATATTTGCAATCTCCATTCGATTTTATTTAGCTTGGGCGAGACTTCTCAAACTGGAGGGGACTGGATATAGTTTTCATTAACCCCACACACTTTAGTCTGCTCTCGTTGGCTGAATACATGCGTCTGATCGTACAAAGAATGTAATATAAATAACGTGCTCCAGCTGAAGGGTTTTCAAAGGATACGAGTACTTACTGCAACTAGGCATCCAAACACTAAGCAAAAAGAACATTAATAGGAGTATGACGATGATCTGTTCCTTTTGTATTTTCTGGCTGTTACCGGAAGATTATCTGTAACTTCTGTGCTACCAAATGGGATTAATGAAAACCATATATAACCCGATTTCTTAGTTTCTCTCAAGGAGAATATAAGCCTCTCTAAGTGGCATTATTATAACTATGCCATCGGAGTGAAGTGGTTAATGTATTCAAGCTGATGACTTCCTTTATATAATCTTGGTTTTACTGATATCTGATGAATTTATTTTGCTTGAGGAAGGTTTGTCAAACTGTTGGTGTTAGATGTAGCCTTCATGTACCCTTTCATTCATTTCCTTCCTAAATCGAATTAAATCGTCTAAAGATAGCAATGATAGTAAGATCTACATCATCGGGGTGAAGTGGTCAAATGTTAAGCCTGGATAGCGTTTTACTTCGTGGATTTGGCCATCTCTTCGGGTAGGTCACAACAGAGAAACCTGAAAATAAAGGCGAGGGAAAGTAAATGATATGGTAAAATCCACAGGCGTCGGGCAAAAGATATAATGTTAGCTGGGTGGACAAAAAGATAGATACATAGTTACATCAGTGGCGGAAGGATGGAAAAAGTTTTTTTTTTTTTTTTATAACAGAACAGAGGAAGGAAAAACAAATGAACCAAAAAAAAAAAAAAAAAACTAATCCATCCATCAGATTATTGGTGTCCTCTGTCCATAAAATGTCTGTAACAGACTTGAACAGCTACAGGCTAAAGTTTGGAGGGAAACAACTCTGGGGAAGAGGGTTCCAGAGAGATGCAGTTCGGAGAATAAAAGAATTCTGATAGGCATAAGTCCTGCAATATGGCTTAGTGATCTTCCAGTCATGAGCACCGCCAGATGCCCTTGTAGCACGAGGGAAGGCATGGAAAGGTGGCACAGTGGACGCAACTTCGTCTGGGCATTTGCTACAAAAATACCTGTAAAATAATTAAGGGAGGCAACATTCCTTCTTACTTGTAGGGGAGGTAGTTTATTAGTAATAGCAGGGTTATTAATAATTCTAACAGCTTTGTTCTGAAACCTGTCTAGTTGTTTTAATGCAACCTCTCCACATCCATTCCACAAGGATGAGCAGTATGCAAGCTGAGAGTGCACATGACACTTATATATTATAGCTGACTGCTCGTCAGTGAAGAAGTTATGGACTCCATACAATAATAAGAGAGAGTAAGAAGAAAGTGGATGAGGAATTTGGAAGGAATTTGAATGTAAAGCGGAGGGACTGTAAGAAGATGTTCTGGAAAGAGGTGAAGAGACTAAGACAGGGTGGAAGTGAGGTTAGCAGGGGAGTGAAAAATAAAAATGGTAGATTACTAGTGGAGAAGGGAGAAAAAGTGAGCAGATGGAGAGAACACTTTAAGAAATTGTTGAACATAAAGGATGGAAGTAATGCGAGTATAAGTGGCTGGGGAATGGCTGGGAGAAGGAGGGAGGTGAGAAGACAGGAAGAAATCAGTAGGATAGAAGTTGTGGAAGCAATGAAGAAAGTTAAACTGGGGAAAGCCCCATTAATTGATGGAGTGTGTGGTGAAATGCTGAAGCATGGGGGAAAGATAGTAGTAGAATGGATGTGGAAGATGTGCAGATTGGCCTGGGAGGAAGGTAGAGTCCCGGAGGATTGGAAGTCAGGTATAATTATTCCCTTGTACAAAGGAAAAGGGGAAAAAGAAGTGTGTGGTAATCATAGGGGCATTTGTCTTCTTAGTATAATGGGAAAAGTGTATGGTAGGATACTTATTGACGGAGTTAGAGAAAGAACAGAGGAATTAGTTGGAGAAGAACAGGGAGGCTTTAGGAAGGGAAGAGGTTGTGTAGATCAGATATTCATTCTTAGATCTTTAGTGGAAAAGTTTCTAGAGAAGGGAAAGAAGTTGTATGCGGCTTTCATGGATTTGGAGAAAGCATATGACAGGGTGGATAGACAAGGATTGTGGAAAGTATTAAGAATATATGGAGTAGATGGAAAGTTGTTGAATGCTGTGAAGAGTATGTATGATGGTGCTAAGGCTGCAGTGCGTGTGGACGGTGAGCTAAGTGAATTTTTCTCTTTGGAGGTTGGGTTGAAACAGGGATGTGTCATGTCTCCATGGTTGTTCAATCTGTTCATGGATGGGGTAATAAAAGAGGTACAAGCTAGGGTAGTGGATGTTGGAGTGGCCCTGGTGAGAGAGGATAGTGTTTGGAAACTCCCTGTACTGTTGTTTACAGATGATACTGTGTTGTTGAGTGAAGACGAAGGGGAGCTGCAAGGCTTGATGGATGAGTTTGAGAGAGTGTGCAAGAAACGAAATCTAAAGGTGAATGTAGGGAAGAGTAAAGTGATGGTCTTTGAGAGAGGTGAAGTCAGTGAATGTATAGCGAGGTTGGATGGTGAGGAACTGGAAAATGTGAGTATGTTTAAGTACTTGGGTAGTGTGATGAGTAAGGATGGAGGTTTGGAGGGTGAAGTGCTTGAAAGGGTACAGCAAGGAAGAAAGGTTGCTGGTTCTTTGAAAGCAGTGATAAAAAACAGGGAAGTGAGCATGGAAGTGAAAAAGTTACTACATGACAGTATTGTGATACCAACTCTAACGTATGGAAGTGAAGCTTGGACATTGTTGGAAGGACACAAGTCCAGAGTGAGAACAGTGGAAATGAGTTCTTTAAGAGGAGCCTGTGGAGTCACATAGAGAAACAGGCTGACGAATGAGGATATAAAGGAGCATTGTGGTGTGGATGTGGATGTGATAGGAAGTGTTATGAGGAACACACTGAGGTGGTTTGGCCATGTGGAGAGGATGGAGGGTGAAAGACTGACGAAGAGAGTGTATGTGAGTGAGGTGGAGGGAGGAAGAGGGAGGGGGAGGCCGAGGGTGAGATGAAGGGATGGGGTGGAGAGGTATATGAGAGAGGAGGGTATGAGTTGGGAGCAGAGCAGTGAAATGGCGGGGGACAGGACGACGTGGAGGCGATTTGTTTGTGGCCACCCCAAACGGGATTGAGGCGTCTGGCAATAGATAGGTAGATAGATAGACAATAATCCAAGCTTCTTTGAGGCGGTTTTAGCAAGTGATCTGGCATGAGAGGTCCAGCTGAGGGAAATGTTAAATGAGACGCCAAGAATTTCAGTACTTTTGGAGATGGGAATATTTGTAGCATTGATGGTAATATACGAATCTGGCAATGCCTGTCTATTAGTAAATTGTATCTATTTAATTTTACTAGCATTACATGAAACAAGGTTGTTTTGTCACCATTCACTGATCGTAGATAAGTCTTGATTGATCGTGATGGCTGTACTGAGTTGAGACAGACGCATGTATGGACAGATAATTACACATAGAACTAGACATACTGACAGAAAAAGATACCTAAAGAGACGGACGGAGAACAGACACATATAATTATTGGACAATGATGTGGTAGATGGATGAAGATACGGATTTATAGATGGATACAAGGAAAAATAAACAGACATAACTCATTTCCAGTAGTTACAATATCCTCATCGGTGAATGAAAAGGAATACATGGGAAAATATACAATATAAGTAATGTTTGATATGAAGGCGAGGTGAAAGTGTAAATCTGCACTCAGCAGAAAGGAGCAGAGCTTGGGGTGCTTTGACCAATGCGTTTAAGCGGATGAAATGAATAAATAAAGGAGATATTAGTAAGGTCATATAAATGAACAAGCATGAGAGAACTGGAGTAAATTATTTCAGACAAGGACAAATCCATTTTAGGAGGGTGACGGATAGGAACTCTTTTGTCCGTAGAATGGTGAATGAGTGGAATATATTACGCAGTGGAGAAAATGATGTTCTTCCCACTGAGAGTTTCAAGACAAACTATTTCAGAAAATTTCTTAGCAGGGTTGAGGTTATAAGGTTCCATTATCGTAGTTATGCTTTCCTCTTCGCCTTCCCTATGGAATTTCTATGCAGTTGTTGTTACTATGTTTGATGGAATTACTTCTCGCCTCTTCCAACAGTTTCGGTTGCTGGGTTTGAACGGCAGGAGAAAATCTTCTTCTTTTCCATATTGTCTAGTATTCTTGTCACACTACTTAAGGAACTGCTTAGTATGGATCAAGCGGCCTACTGTAGCTATCCTCTTTTCTCATGTCCCTATATTATTGACAAGTCGGGTGGTTGCCTGGGGCATAATTCTCAGTGGCTTGTGATGCCCCCTTTAACCGCTTGCTTATTCCAGTTCGTTTCTGTTTATTGGTCGTTTGCATTTCTTCTTTTTCTTCCATACCATATTCTCAGTATACCTCTCTCTCTTCCACGTCTTTCCTCATGCACTCCCCTTAGTTGTACCCCACCTCTCCTCCATATTTCAGACATTCCTCGTTCTATGAAATTCATCATCCCTTCATACACTTCCCTACCTTCTTCCTTCATTGGGTTCTCAGTCTACTATTCCCTTTTATTTCATTTATTCCTCCAGCTTCTCACAATGTCCTATCTGGTTATTTCATTATGTTTAACGTCTACCTCACCTTTCTCCAACCACCGCTCCTTTCATACTATACATCCTCTCCTCATACACCAGCCATTCTCGCCCGCCCCTTTTATGCTCGGTCTAACTCCTCAAACCATCCCTCCTTCTTCACACACATCCCATCTTGAAATAATCGTCTTTCTTCTCCAAGGCATCCCTCTTCCCATACACTTAATGCACTGCGCTATTTTGCCCCGAATCTTATTCTTGCTTTTCCTATCTTGTCATACACTTCTTTCCCCAATGTCATACACCCTTATTTCATACACTTCTTCTTTAATACACTCCAGCATATTCTTGGTGTACCCCTCCTTTTCTCAGCCACACAGAGGAAGCAGTAATATTACCTGACACAGTTATTTAGCAATAGTATTATATGTTGTCATTAACAACGTCTCATTAATAATCATTTAGCAGTTACAGTATTTCACCCATCGTACATAACAATAGCCTCACCTGCCATGATTAATCACCGATGCCCTTAGAAGTTTAACTGCTTTGCAATGACATCACCCAATAAACATTAAGAGAAATGGTTTGGCAATGTGGAGAGAATGAAGAATGAGAGGCTAACTAGGAGGGTGTATGTGAGTCAAGTGGCGGGAGGGAGGGAAACGGGGAGACCGACAAAAATAAAATAATTGGATGAAGTGGAGAGGTATATGGGAGAATGGGGTGAGCTGGAATGGCAACGGACAAGGTGACATGAAAGCGATTCCACTGTGGTCACACCCTACGGGATTTAGGCGTCTTAAGACAAACATAGAAAGATAGACGGTTAAACAGATTGATGGGTAGATAGATAGATATACCAATAAACAGATAAGTTGATAAATAGATAAATAGTTAAAATGATCGATTACCTATCCTAATTAGTTAAAGCCTCATGCATCTTAGTCAAATGGCAATATCTCACTTATCAAAAATAATCAGTTTGTCTCGCTAGTCGTAATTAACGACAGCCTCGTCTGTCATACTTGATTAGCACTTGCCTCACCTGTTGTGATTAGCTGTAGCATCACCAGTCATATTCATCAGCGATTGCGTCACCTATATTAATTCACATCTTTCTTGGTCACAGTTCATTAGCAATAGCCTAATCTGCCCTAATTTTAAAAACTCTTGCTTGTCCCGGTTAACTCCTTCAGTAAGGTGACATCTTGCAATAAATTTTTTGATGCCAGACAAATTTATTCAACCCAGGATATCTCACTGGTATGAGACGTATTATTAAAGTTATTTCCAGCCCATCCAGTTCCAAAAGTCACACCTAATCAGGAAAAAAATTATTGGGTTGAGGGAAGAATTTAAAAAATATACCGTACTGAAAGGGTTAAAATGATAGCCTTATCTGGAATGATTAATTAACAATAGCCTCACCGTTGTAATTAACTTCTTCAGTACGAGAACGTATATTTTTTCCTTGCAGTCCCCAGACAGTTTTATTTAGGTAAAATCTTTTCGAATTGCAGGATTAGATCTAGCGGTCATTTACCCCTGCACTGCGATATACTGTAGTTCTCTCCAAAAATGAATAAAATGGTCTGGTGACAGAAAAAAAGAAAAGGGTGAGATGTCTTCAGGCAAAAGGGGTTAAATATTGCTCACATTTCTTAATTATCGTCCGTCTCATATGCCACAATCAACATTGTCCTCAATTTCCTTTGTCTGAAATGGCAATAGCTTTGCCTGAGGTAATAAACAATAGCCACCTGTCCACGAACAATAACTCCATCTGTAATCAATGCCATTGGCATCATCTGACATTATCAACAACAACCTCACCTCACCTGTCATTAACAGTATCAACATCTGTATTACACAATGATACCGCAGCCTGTCATAAGTGTACGTAGCCTTTCCTGTCATTAGTAAGTCTCACCCTTTTTAAATCGATATTTTCCCCTGTCATGAAAACCAGTAACTTCACTTGTCATAAATAACAATATATAACAATAGACTTGTCCGTTATAATTAAGGAAAGTTTCACGTGTAACCAATAATAGCTTCATCTGTCATGCACTATAATGGTTTCACCTGTCCATAACGCAGAAAGGCCCAACTCTAATCAATAGCTTCACCTATTATAAACAATAATAACTCCACCTGCAGTAAATAACAGTGCCTTCACCTATCACATAACAGAAGCACCACATGTTGTAAAGACAACAACGTCATCTACGGCAAAAAAAAATAGCCTAATCTGTCATAAATAACTTTACCTGTCAGTTAACGTTACCTCAACTATTACAAGTAACAATAGCCATACATGCCATTATTAACGATAGCCTCATTCGTCATAAATAACGGTAGCTCAGGTAAACATAATTTACAGTAGTTTCACCCTTTATAAGTAACAGTTTCCTCACCTGTCATAACAACAATTGCCTGATCCTGCCTGTCAAACAACAACAGTCTTACCTGACGTCATTGAGCGCTGTGTCGTCGCCCAAGACGCCATGGTCTTCGTCAACACGGGTCATCAGCCCACACACCTGTAATTACTCAGTTTCATTACCTGTATAACTATTATTATCTATATTATCACCTACACATCTGTTTCCCACACACCTATATTTATCCAGTCTCATTTCCTGCTGAACCATAATTTATCATCTGCTTATAATTTACTAGAGAGAGAGAGAGAGAGAGAGAGAGAAATAGATATAGATATATAGATAGATTGTCTCTTGTTAAACATTACAGTAGAAGATACACTTGTAATTAACGATCTCATTCCTGATGCAATCAACGTTTATTAATCAAGCATCACTTATTTAACACTGAGTTGTCATCTGGTGATAGACTCATTATCATTAGCTCACACTCCTGGAACGATGGACTTCCATCCCCTGCATACCTGTCAATTCCCATTTATTTATGATCAGTATATTATTTTGTCACTACCTGCAAACACACACCATTTATTATCAGTATGCAGGGTGGTCCGTAAGTTGCACCTATTTCTCTGTTGCGAGGACGGGTATATCTGGTGGGGTGAGAGCAATATTTTATTTTAATGAACAAGCTAATCCTTAAAGGACGACGACATCGCTTATGAGTTTATTCTTGCTTCCTTCAGAGAACTTGTTTAGCCTGGAGGTGATTATTCGAACTGGTGAAGTAAGATGAGGCCTTCGGCAATCCCATCAGCACGAACTATCATTAACAAAGCGACAGTAAACTCGTCTAGAGGTAGCAATAATAAACAAAAACAAGAAACAGGAACACAGTATCCACCAATCGCTATAAGAGCAAATCATAGGACTTTACTCTTTGACCTTGACCTCTGACCGTTCCGAAAGTCTAATTCGTTCATTCATATTTAATTCTTAAGTAGTCCACAAAGCCTGACATAGAAACAAAAGGACAATCTTTTGGCTTGGATGTATCGTGTATGAGATACAAAAACATCATCGTGTTGAGGGCTGAATCATCTCGTGCTGTGATATCACTGTATATTTCACACAGTACCTTCTGTTTTTAACGTATGATACAGTCTTTTTTTTATTACTTTTATCTCGACTGCCACACCAATTTGTTACTCCACGAGGATACATACGGTTCGAGTATCTTAGCAAAGGGATTGTGAAGATTGCTCACAGCCTTTTCACATAGTTAAAGATATTCCCTGGTTTCCGAAAAGATGCATTTTCGATTCCAGGCTGGGGCATAGATTAACCTAATTAATTAATTGTTTAGTTAAAACAGATTTTATTGATCCTCCTGAAAGCAGGCCGACATGCAATAAAAACATCTCCACTAATACCATCACACCAGTATTGACTATGACAGCCTTAGGTAATGTTCATTATGGATAAAAGATATTTTCGCCGAACTGGTGAATGTGAAGGTGTATTGTAGGGAGGGGAATTGCTTGCTCGGGGAATGAAATGTTCAAACTATGCCAAGAGTCAGACACATTAAAAAAAAAAAAAAAAAAAAAAGAGCAATTAAAAGGTGCAACACCCGCGCCAACAAAATGCTGTAACGGCCGAATGTTAACTTTGTCTTTTAACACTGACCTTCGACAGATTACTGTACACTGAAAATCGTATTATTCTCTTCTTAACCTTAATCATTTCCACCAACTTTGAGTCGAGAGAGAGAGAGAGAGAGAGAGAGAGAGAGAGAGAGAGAGAGAGAGAGAGAGAGAGAGAGACAGACAGACAGACAGACAGACAGACAGACAGAGACACATTTCAGTGGCTATTTTCCACAATGACCTTGGTCTCTGATCTTTCCCTTTGACCTTTACCCTTGACTGATTGTTCTCATAATCGGGTCTCTTTGTCACTTTTTTTTTTTTTTGTTTGAGCCCTTCCACTAGGTTTAGCATGCATCGGGTAAAAGCTAAGTTGACCGTGCCATGTGTCATTGACTATTGACTTATTGTTCTCAAAAGCAAGGGTAAGTAATTTGGGTGTTATCAGTTTATCCATTAGGTTGGATCCCAGGCAAATAATTCCTGTTTTAGTTATTTTACTCACAGACTTAGGGGTCCAGCTTTAACTTTGTCCTGTGACTTTGACCATTGGCTTATTGTTATCAAAGATGATTCCCTTTGTTTTTCTCGTCCCTTAGTCCTTCCAACAAGTATGGCTGAAATATGGGAGAAACTAAGTTCTCCTTGCCATGTGGCCTTTTTCATTGACGTTTCTCTGTGATCTTTGGCTTATTCTTCTCAATGTCGCAGCCCTTTTTTCTTATATTATCAATAATCCACGCACAAAGTTGGTATAAATCGGATAAAGACTGTTTAAGTTGATTTTGCCCTGCAGTCTTGACCTTTGACCTATCATTCACAACAACAACTCGTTTACTCTATTGTTGACCCTGAATCCTCCACCAAATGTAACTGACATTATATCAGAACCGTCTGACTTATTCTCTTAACACACATTCGGGTCGAACTTTGATCTTGCCCTGTGATGTTTCCCTCAGATTTGATTGTTCTTCAATCTGATCTGATTGTTATCAAGACTGAATCACTTCATTCTTGCCATACCTTCAACCATTGCATTGTTTGGCTTTATATTGGAAGAAATCTTTTTCAGCTGATTTTGCTACATTCACGTTTGGCCTAGCGCTGTGAACTTGAATTTGGCCTAGTGCAATGGCAAAAAATAATTACTCATTGGCGGATCCTGACCACTTCATTCGCGCTTGTTTAAAATTCAATTGATTGACCGACTGAACACACACACACACACACACACACACACACACACACACACACACACACACACACACACACACACACACACACACTTGCTTGTACAAATGTACACTTTTACACACACGCACATGCTTGTACAAATATACCTTTCACACACACACACACACACACACACACACACACACACACACACACACATACACACACACACACACGTTTGTAAAGCTATACACTTTCACACGCACACACACACACAGACACACACACACACACACACACACACACACACACACACACACACACACACACACACACACACACACACATGCTTGTACAAATATACACTTTCACACACACACACACACACACACACACACACACACACACATTCTTGTACAAATATAAACTTTCACACGCACAC
>NC_136988.1:10353592-10448592 GCF_032717465.1 Coenobita brevimanus | reverse complement strand
AGTTTATATGGCCCACAATTTAGCAAACTTATCAATCTGAAATATACCCTCTCCCTATGCTGTTATCACATTCCCTTAACACAATGCTCACACACATCCACAGAGCTCTCCAAAGCTCTTGATCACTGTGGGTTAGCAAAACTGAATTTTCTGCATCGATCAGATACGAAATAGTCCACCCTTCATCATCAATATGAGCGTTTGCAAACTCAGGAGTTGCCATTGATCGCCGTGTAATTTAATTAGGAATTCGGTCAAGTACTGGCTCGCCACGGCGATATATTTTCTAAAATCCCATTCATGATATTTAGTGATGACAAGCACATAAATTCTTCAATACTGTAATCGTTGGTTGTTATATCAGTTATCTGTAAAATACTGCAGTACAATTACTACAGTCTCTTTGATTGACCTGTGCAGCTGAGATACAGTATATGGGGCAAGTAGGGTGTGTTTAATACGCGGCTGCTGATTGGCCGCCAATGGTGTCATTGAAGTAAATGCAAGCTGAATTGCTGTTCAACATGCGGACGTAGGTGTACACCGTGGGTGGATACTATAGCGCAACATGCGGACCTAGGTATACACCGTGCGTGGATATAGTGCAACATGCGGACGTTGATGTACACTGTGTGTGGATAATTCATTTCAAACGTCACTCATCGTTTTATGAAACTTTATAATCTTTATTTTTTTTTATAACAGTAAACTTTTAAAGCTAATTTTGACCTTTTCAGCTTCGGAAATTATTCCATATTTAATCTGGCAGCTTGTATTGAAGGCAGTTTCAAAATATAAATAGAAATATGTTAAAATAAGAAGAGGTTTAGATTTAAATCATCGGCGACCAATCAGCAGCCGCGTATCAAACACACCCTACTCGATCCATGCATCTCAGCTGCACAGGTCAATCAAGCAGACTATAGAATGCATAAAACAAGTGGTTCGTTAGCATTCATCACATATTATTGCAATACTCGCTGCATGTTTAATTTGAAACACTTATCAATTAGTTATCAAGGAAATTACTGTTGCATCTGGCAAATGCTGAAGAGAATGTACCAACTATACGTTATAAAAAGGCACAATGTATGAAGCCGAAATCATGCGAAGACGAAGCCACCAACCGAAATCGCAAGTGCCGATATTTCCAGGAAGACAACAACAAAACTTGGCGCGGGCGTGTGCATACAATCTTCATCTGATTCCTATAAGTATTTTGCAGCCAAACGACTTCGTGTTAGTGTATTTTATAGATATATATGTCTGAAAGCTTTATTTGATTAAAACTATATGAAACGACATGACTAGGAATGCAAGTTATTGGTTTTAATCTACGAAGAATATTTGTCCCGATGTTTAGACGGTTAGTTCAGAGTGTGAAGTGATTCCTTTCAATTTCATCATACTGAAGCTTCTTTTTCTCATTGCATCGAGAAAATATGTTCACATACTTATGCTTATGAGCGAAGTGATAGGAAAACACGAAGAATATTTGTCCCGATGTTTAGACGGTTAGTTCAGAGTGTGTAGTGATTCCTTTGAACTTCATCATACTGAAGCTTCTTTTTCTCATTGCGTCGTGGAAGTATGTTCACATAATTATGCTTATGAGCGAAGTGATAAGGAAACACAAAACAGGACTGTAGTTTAGTTGACCGAATTTTTATTTTTCAAATTATCAGGTGAAGATTGGCAACTTTGGAGAGTATGTGAACGCTCCCATTGAAGCGGCACACCTCTCTCCCTACAATTGGAATTTTAATTTGTCTCACAGTCATATCCAAACATGCATTGAGCAACGATAGGTACTGTACGTTACACATCCTTGTCTCACTCCAACACGTCTTTTCTAAGTTGAGGAAAATCATTTAGTTGGAATCTGGTTGTAGAATCAAGGGTAAGCAGAAAAAGTGTACAGTACATTAGTAAATTAGAAAGAGAGAGAGAGAGAGAGAGAGAGAGAGAGAGAGAGAGAGACGCTAGCGTAATGAATTAGTGTCTCCCTCTCTCCGAACTCACCGCCATGTTGCTCCTACAGTGAGAGGGCCCGAGCCAGTCCCCCCACTTGTTGCCTGGTCCCTCCATGTAGTCCCCCCTCTCGCAGTACATCCGAAGGGAGTTGGCTGCTGTGTTGTCTCCTAATGCGCCTTCGTCCTGGTGCACCTGATATAAATTAAATGAACTGTACAGGATTCTCTCTCTCTCTCTCTCTCTCTCTCTCTCTCTCTCTCTCTCTCTCTCTCTCTCTCTCTCTTTCCTGTGGCTGTATTTGTCACCTATCGCGCCTTTGCCCGAGTGTGCCTGGAATGAATATGTCGTTAGCCCTTCACTACGGTGCCATATCTTGCATTCTTATTCCTTGTGATGATGAGGGCGTTCATCATCTACTCATCTGATGTGGTGGTACCTTATTGATAGCTATGCTCGGTGGTAATTTTTTTTTTTTTTTAACAGTCTACTGCGTTGAGTGGTAACCATATAACCCAATGGACTCGAGTGAGTAAGATGCTTCATGTGTGGGCTTATATAACTGGCTGGCTTTGCTGCCCAGTAATACAAACATCTATCAACCCCTCCTTATCCCCCAAAGGAGGGTGGTGGATTGCAGAGGGAACGCTTCATACTGCAGTGCACCGAGCTCACTTCCAGATGAGCCTGAGATTACAACAACAATATGGGCGACGAGATCTCACCAATAAGGGTTTCAGTTTGAGGAATGGTTGCGTTATACTGTTTACATCATAGTACTCAGGGATGACCGACCGGCCACCCTAGACTTAACTGTCGGGACGAGTAGCCTAATCCCGGGCCCTTGCGTTCCATATGAGAGAAGAATGGGTTTAGATTTTTTTTTTTTTTTTTAACTTGAAGATGGCTTTTATTTTGGAAATATCTCTCGAATTGGAAGGGTTACCGTACTGAATGCTACAGTAAACCAACTATTTCGTTAGGTTCATCGTGGGGTGGGGAAAAAAATAGTTTTGATAAGCTTTAAATATATAGAACGTCTCCCGTCTGAAGGAATTAACAATCAGACTGCACTGACACAATCACGGCAAAATAACATCGTATTATGACTGCTGGAATATTTGATATGTCTGGAACATGAGAGAGTTAACTGTACCGAAAATATTAATGGCTATGTTATTAACAGCATTTCTGCGGAGGTGTAAAGAGGCACCAAATGTACTGTCGTGGAGTCAGTAGGCTGTCCAGAACCTTCTTCATAGCTATTTACATTCCACACTGGGCATAATATTCTATTGTACGGTATATACTTAATTTCATTGCTGACAGTTTGTATTAATAACACAGAAATTACTATTAAGTTGCAATATTAAGAAATTAGCAAATAGGTGGGAAGGCTCTTTCTTCACTCATTCGATGTGTTACTGTCTCCAGGTGGCTGTGTACTTTAACCCAGGAAACCATTACTATGTTGGCTGGTAACTATATAACCAATATGAAGGTTGGTGGCATAATTATTATAGGCACTCCATCCTAACAGAGCCCCATCCTACGGGTGGTAGGCACTCAGGGACGAGCAAGGCAGGATAACTTAACCCAGGGAGCCCCAGTACTCTTGACATCTCATAAACATATTAGATGACGGAGTAATCAGAAATTATCGTAAAAGGATAAGGTACTAGAAAACCTACTAAGCTCACGGGTATATGGAGCTAAGTTTCTGACGGCTGCCGGCCACTTGTTACCGCAAAAACGAACACGTGGTTAGCCTGCACCCTTCGTTACAAGGCACTTCACGCAGCGGGGTCCAAGCAACATGTGCTCTTTGCCCTCATAATGCTCTGGACAACTTAATGACAGTGGCAAATTAGGAGTTACCTTTTCTGGGATCCGGCTAATTATAACATGCACTGTAGATTCATCCTAACTCTCTCTCTCTCTCTCTCTCTCTCTCTCTCTCTCACTGGGACAGACAATTAATTTTCCTAACATATCAGTGAATCTCCTTCAGCCTTAGGGCATAATTATGCTTTACATTCCTTCCTAACACACCATTTCAATGAGAATCATCGGTGGTCAGAGAGATTTAATAGAGCTCTTATCTTAGGAATATTAACCGGCAGATGTAAGTGAGAAAGAATCTATCTGTCTATTGTCAGACGCCTTAATCCCGTAAGGGGTGGCCACAAACAAATCGCCTCCATGTCGCCCAGTCCCCCACTACTTCACTGCCCTGCTCCCAGCTTACACCTCGCTCTCTCATATACCTCTCTATCCCTCCATCTCATCCGTGGCCTCCCCCTCCTTCCCCCCCTCCACCTCTCTCACATACATTCTTCTCGTTAGTCACTCGCTCTCCATCCTCTCCACATGGCCAAACCACCAAAATGTTTTTCTCCTAATGCATTCTGTCACATCCATATCCACACCACAACACTCCTTCACGTCCTTATTTGTCAGTCTGTCTTTCCATCTAACTCTGCATATTCATCTGAAATAACTCATTCCCACTGCTCTCACTCTTGAACTGTCTCCTTCCAACAAGGTTCAAGCTTCACTTCCATACGTTAGAGTTGGTATCACAATACTCTCATGCAGCGACTTTCTGTTTTACTTCCATGCTCACTTACCCGTTTCTTATAATTGTTTTCAAAGACTCAGCAATCTTTCTCCCTTGTTGTACCTTTCAAGCACTTCACCCTCCAAACTTCCATCCTTACTCATCACACTACGCGAGTACTTAACCCGATAACATATGGATACGTTGCAACGTTTTGTCACGTTGAGTTCTGATACCATATCCCTACGTTTTGCAATTGCAAGGTCCGTCATTTCCACAATTTTCAAATTTCGCGCATGATTTTTGGTACGTTGACGTGGGACTCCTTCCTCTACCTGCTGCCAGGCGGAGGCACTGCCCTACCCCCCATGACCCACCCCCCACACGTCATTGTCTTGGCAACTCACCTGTTACCAGTGACCTGGCCAGTAAAGACATGTCGCGCCACAGTACGAAATTCAAGGCAAGAGTGGCTCCCCAATCAATGACGATGTGGAGGACAAAGATTACGTGGCTCCAGAGGAAGAAATGAGCAGAAGTGATGGGGAGGTAACGTGTTCAGTAGGTGAAACAATGCTTATATCGCCTGTATGATTGTGTGAAAACCGATATATTCTTGTATTACATATAAATTCGTACCAGATGAACAAATATCTACCTATTCTGAATGGTTTGCAATAGTTACCCTACCATAGAAAACACGGCACTCGCAGTGCGTCTCCAGAGAACATGGTACCAAGTGTTTATAGGGTCGCCTGTTTAGGCCACTTCTAAGCTAAGGTGATCACTTATTTCTCACAAAAAGCGGAGGTTTGAGCCAAAAAAAAGTTTTTCCAAAATCTGCCAGGACTGGGGGAGTCAGTGGTGAAAAATCGGTCGGGACACGGTGGGTTAAATGCACTTACATTTTCCTTTTCTTCATCATCCAATATCACTGTATTTCCAGTGACTTCACTTCTCTCAAAGTCCATAACTATACTTTTCCCTACATTCACCTTTAGATTCCGTTTCTTACACACTCTTCCACAATCATTCACCAAGCCTTGCAGTTTCCCTTCATCTTCACTTAGCAATACACTATCATCTGCAAACAACAGTACAGCGAGTTTCCAAACTTTGCCCTCTCTCATTAAAACCGCTCCATCATCCACTGCCCTACCTTGTATCTCTTTCATAACCCCATCCATTTACAGATTGAACAACCATGGAGACATGACACATCCCTGTTTCAATCTAACATTCATATAAAAAAAAAAATCACTCAATAGCTATCCGCACACACTGCAGCCATAGCCCCCTCATACGAGTACATACTCTTCACGGCATTCAGCAACTTCCTAGAAAAGATTTGAAAATTTAACATTAAGTGAACGTCTAGGTATGCCTGATGGATGCATTCTTAGATCTTCAGAAATCATAGTGCACTCCCCCATCCCATTTTTTCTCTCATATTACATCTGCTATCGAAGTTGAATGGACGGTATGTGTTCACCCGTCCATGTCTGCTTGTCTGTGTCTGTACAAGATATCTTTAAAAGTGTTAGCGTGATTCCATGGCATCTGGTGCATAGGCGGGAAGAGAGTAAAAGAAGAATTGATTAGAATTTGATGTGGATCTAGATTCGGATGCAAGAAAAAATCATAAATTTTACTGGTTTTGACAAAGGTTCACTCTAAGCCTGCAGAATTAATTATGTGAGTCCGTAGAAGTATTCGTCTTGAAGGAAAGAGGACTTACCAAAGGAACTGACAAATTTTACTGACGTTGCCGGAGATATGCGCTCTTAGAAAACCTTCTACTTTCAGTCTGAACTTATAAAGGTCGATTTGATATTTGTATCCTTAACTATGTGGAATATCAGAAGTACGCTGAGATGCTTGGAAAGAATGGAGAATGAGGGACTGACAGTTAGAGTCTGTGAGTGATGAGCAAGGGAAGGAGGGAGAGGGGAAGGGGGAGAGGGGGAGACAGATGATTAGGCGGAGGAATGGGGAGGGTATGCATATGCATTTGGGTGGTGTAATTAGAAGGGAAGGCAGCATGATGGCATGGGGCAGTGTGACATGATGGTAATTTGTTCGGGGCCACCCTCTCCGACATTAGGGAGTCTGGCTACAGAAAGGCAGACGGCAACTCAGAAAATTATGAAAGAATAAAAACGTCTGCACCCGGCCACCCAACCATCGCACATACTCGTAACAGTACTAAGATGTATGGATAACAGAAATGAAGGGATAATAGCTAACTGGATAACGAGAACCTGTTATCAGTTTTTGCCGTAAAAAATAAATGGTATGTGCAGAATGAAACAGCACCATGAAACTGTAATTCAAAACTTTCATTTATTTTCAAATCATGCATGCGAGAGACGAGGAAGCTAAAGTGTAAAAGAATCTGAAGTTCGTTTGTGACAGTCCTTCAGATGTGCAGAGTCTGATGGTGTTTTCTGCTAGACACCCGGCAAAACTGGGAGATGAGATGCAGAGAAAATGCATTATTTATGGTTCTCTTAATGTCTGTCTATTTGTCCGTCTGTCTGTCTGTCTGTCTGTCTGTCTGTCTCTCTCTCTCTCTCTCTCTCTCTCTCTCTTTCTGTGTGTGTGTGTGTGTGTGTGTGTGTGTGTGTGTGTGTGTGTGTGTGTGTGTGTGTGTGTGTGTAAGAAAAGATTAGCAACTATTCCACTGCATTCCCTTCACACTTGCAGCATACCGGTCACTGTCCTCCCTGACACAATCAGAGAGAATTATATTTGGCCAGAAATATGTACCATGCCCTTGCCTTAGGAATATTAACCCACAGGTGAGAGTGGGAAGTAAAGAAAAACAATGAGATAATAGGTAGAGATCAGGGTATACGAGACATATGCAGTTAAAGCCATCTATATAACGCCTCTTTCCCTCCCTTTTTTTTATGCTCATTGATTTCAGCTGCATTCATAAGGGTGCACTGAAATTCATAACGGTATCCCTGACTACAAGTGATGTGTTAGAGTAGGTTTATTTCACCTGAGGGAACTGGACCTGTCCTGCATTAAAATTGATGAGCGTTAGCTATGAGGCAGGAATGAGTCTTCTTGGCTGCTAGTCCCATTTAACTTACTATCTGACTCAATCTGGCCATTATCTTAGTTAGAGAGGGATGGGTATCATTGTTGGATGAGAATAAACGCCCGATGGAAGTACCTTGAAAAGTACAGTATAGCCATGTTGTGCAACTGGAAAAGAGAGATTTAGAATAAGTTTATATGAATGAAGTGGAGAAGAAGGGAGGAAGGGGAGACCGAGGGTGAGTGGAATGGATTGGGTGGTGATACATATGAATGAGAATGCTGTGCCTTGAAGGAAGGGCAGTCTGATGGCAGATGACAATGTGATGATGGAGGTGATTTGGTCATGACCACCTCATCCATGATTAAGGGATCTGGCTAAACAGGGGCAGACAGAACAATAATTATAATGTCACCATCTTCGCATACCATTGTACTAAGTTGTCCACATGACTGACCTAAAGGGAAAATACATGTGATGATTGCTAGAAGATATTATTTTTTGGCTCGCGCGCGCGCCCGAGCGAGCGAGCGAGCCAGCAAGAGAGAGAGAGAGAGAGAGAGAGAGAGACAGACAGACAGACAGACAGAGACAGACAGAGAGTATGGTATGTAAGGAATAAAACAGTGTCAAGGACATGTAGTCCACCAGTCACTTTTCTTTTCATTTCATGCACACAAGAGAGACGGACGCTGAAAGACTTAAAGGATTTCAAGATTACATGTGATAGCTTCTTAAATGTGCAAAACTTTGATGCCTTTCCATCAGACACAACTGAGGAGAACTGGGGTGGGGTGAGAACGAAGGTAATTTCTCTCTCTCTCTCTCTCTGCGTGTATATATATATATATATATATATATATATATATATATATATATATATATATATATATATATATATATATATATATATATATTCTGGAAAAAGGAAAAGAAAATTGGACAGAGTGCCAGAGAAGTTAGTTGGAGGGTGAAAGATAAAAATGATTGATTACTAGTGGAGAAGGGAGAAAAAGTGAACAGATGGAGAGAACACTTTAAGGAATTCCTGAACACAAAGATTGAAAGTAATGCGAGTGTAAGTGGCTGAGGAATGGCCGGGAAACGGAGTGATGTGAGAAGAGACGAAGAAGTCAGTAGGATGGAAGTTGTGGAAGCAATGAAGAAAGTTAAAATGGGGAGAGCCCCGGGAATTGATGGAGTGTGTGGTGAAATGCTGAAGCATGGGGGAGAGATAGTAGTAGAATGGATGTGGAAGATGTGCAGATTGGCCTGGGAGGAAGGTAGAGTCCCAGAGGATCGGAAGTCAGGTATAATTATTCCCCTGTATAAAGGGAAAGGGGAAAAAGAAGTCTATGGCAACCATAGGGGCATTTGTCTTCTTAGTGAAACAGAAAAATTATATGGTTGGATACTTATTGACAGAGTTAGGGAAATAACAGAGGAATTAGTTGGAGAAGAACAGGGAGGTTTCAAGAAGTGAAAAGGTTATGTAGATCAGATATTCATTCTTAGATCGTTAATAGAGAAGTTTCTAGAGAAGGGACAGAAGTTGTAAGCGGCCTTCATGAATTTGGAGAAAGCATACGACGGGGTGGACAGACAAGGATTGTGAAAAGTATTAAGAATATACTGTATGGAGTAGATGGGAGGTTGTTGAATACCGTGAAGAGTATGTATGAGGGTGCTAAGGTTGCAGTGCATTTGCAGAGTGAACTGAGGAAATTTTTCTATTTGAACATGGGATTGCAACAGGGATGTGTCATGTTTCCTTGTTCAATCCGCATATGCATGGGGTTATAAAAGAGAAACAAGGTAGGGCAGCGGATGTTGGAGCGGACTTAATAATAGAGGGCAGTGTTTGGGAACTCCTGGTACTGTTGTTTGCAGATGATGCTGTGTTGTTAAGTGAAGACGAAGGGGAGCTGCAAGGCTTGGTGGATGAGTTTGGGAGAGTGCAAGAAATGGAATCTAAAAGGTGAATGTAAGGAAGAGTAAAGTTATGATCTTCGAGAGAAGTGAAGTCAGTGAATGTACAGTGAGGTTAGATGAGGAGGAAATGGAAAATGTGAGTGCATTTAAGTACTTGAGTAGTGTGATGAGTAAGGATGGAAGTTTAGAGGTGAGGTGCTTGACGAGGTACAACAAGGAAGAAAGGTTGCTGGTTCCTTGAAAGCAGTGATAAGAAACAGGGAAGTGAACATGGAAGTGAAAAATTTACTTCATCACAGTATTGTGATACAACTCTAACGTATGGAAGTGAAGCTTGGACGTTGTTGGAGGGACACAAGTCAAGAATGAGAGCTGTAGAAATGAGTTATTTGAGAGGAGCTTATGGAGTCACATGGAGAGACAGACTAAGAAATGAAGGAGCAGTGTGGTGTGGATGTGGATGTCATAGGAAGCGTTAGGAGAAACACACTGAGGTGGTTTGACCATTTGGAGAGGATGGAGAATGAGAGACTAACGAGAAGAGTGTATGTGAGTGAGGTGGAGGGGAGGAAATAGAGGGGGAGGCCAAGGATGAGATGGAGGGATGGAGTGGAGAGGTATTTGAGAGAGGGAGGTGTGAGATGGAAGCAGCTCACAGAGAAGAAAAAAATCATACAAGTCATTTATTCCTTATATTTGCCTTGTCTCCATTCAAGAAGACTCGTTTAAATATATGAAAAATGGAAGAACATGCAGGAAACCCGAGCTATGCATCACCATGAGTTAAAATAATGGCAGTAATTTCAGGCTGGTTGGTACAGTGGATCAGTCAGATAAAACACGCGTGCTCTGCGTGCCGCCTCACCTCCCTTCCTCGCCTCCGACCCCAGTGATCCTTCCCTCCTCTCCCTCCCTCCCTCTCTCTCTCTCTCTCTCTCTCTCTCTCCTAACCTATTCTTTTCTTCTCTCTCTGGACCTCCCCCTCTCTCTTCCTTTCGCTTTCCGAAGAGAAGAGGAAAGAGAAAAGAGATGATGGAAGTGGGAAAGAGAGAGAGAGGGAGAGGAGACAATGAGGAGAGAGGGAGTGGAGAGTGTGTGGGAGAGGAAAGACGACTAGAAGGAGAAAGGGGAGGGAGGGACGTGGAGATAGAGAGAGAGGAAGAAAGGCTGGGATGTGGAGAGAGGGTTGGGTGGTATGGCGTGGAGAGATATGAGGTACGCAGGGGAAAGAAGGAGGAAGAGGAGGGATGAGGGCGGGAGAAAGCGTGAGTGAAAGGAGGAGCAGAGAACGAAAGAGAGAAACATGGACGAGGGAAGAGACTGAGGACTGAAAATGGAGATAACTGATAAATGGAGAAAGAGCTATATTGAAAATGATGAGTGTAGGAAAGAGGGTAGGGGGAATGCGGGGAAGGAAGAAGGGGAAGAAAATGACAGGGAAGAGTTACTACGTAGGTCCATTCAGGATTAGTGTGGTCCAACGAGAGCCACCGTATCCATTCAGGCACACTTAACTCTTTGGTCCCGATGTCCTAAGTCCTCTTCTGTTTTTTTTTTTCTCACAAACATATTTATATGTGCAAAAGCTTTTCTTAAGGACGAAGTTAAAGTTATATCTAACATCTCCATTTCCAAACTCTCTCCCATATTGAAGGAAAGCCTCTGAAAGATCAAGAGCAAAAAAATAGCGTTCTCGGGCTAAAGGAGTTAAATCAGCTCAGATCTAATTGGGCCCACTTAGGTTCATTCAGAGAAGTAAATGGTTAGTATAGTGGATCGTTACCAATATCTGTGATAAACAAGTTTCCATAACAGATTGCTATTATCATTTACCATTATCGTTTATGGAAACTGCAGTTTCAGTATTCGCACTTTTTTGAGTGTAGAGTGTTTTTTAGCTGCGTGAGTCATGACAAACTTATTTCTTATCACTCAGCAGTCTATCAATATGGCCTCTGGCCAAATCGGGCAAATTCAGGTTTCCTAAGGGATTATAAACACTGTTTTGTGATGACTAATATGTCTCATTCTAGCTATCTTCAGAAGGTTTCTCTTTTCTGAGGTGACTTTTCCAAATATACGTATTAGGCATAGCCTTCACTGACTCTGTGATTGGCAAATGCACAAACTTCTTTATTCTTAGCCCAAATGTTAATCACTAGAAAAGTAAAATCATCTCACATTGGCCAAGATAAAAACCAAAGCAGGTATTTTGCTGCCAAAATGTTAATCCCTCACCATTAGGGTCTCTCATCTGATGAAATGATTCGTCTATAAGCAATACAGTTAAGTAATATAGACGTGTTGTGACTGAAGGCGTTGAACCACGCTATTGTAAATTCAGAGGCATTTGGGTTAGAAATGTTTTTTGGCGCAGAAGTGTTCTTGGCATAGAAATGGTCTTGGGTTTGGCCTAGTAATGGTCTTGATGTAGAACTGGTCTTGGAGTAGAGATGGTTTTGATATAAAAATGATCATGGCATTGAAGTGACCTTGGCGTTCAAGTGATCATGATGTAAAAGTGGTCTTGGCGTTGAAGTGGGTTTGGTGTTGAAATGACCCTGGTGTTGAAGTTGTCATTGCAGAGAAGTGATCTTTGTGCAGAAGTGGTTTTTAGCACTGAAATTGTTTTGGCGTTGAATTGAATTTGGCATTTAAGAGGCTTGGCAATGAAGTGGCTTGAGGATGAAGTGGTTTGATTAAACACTTGGTTGAAAGGTGTGACCCAGGAAGGGGGGGGATGTGTCGACGTCGATATGAAGTCCATTTCACGACATGAAACCAAATGTCCAACCTAAGAAGAATAAATGGTAAATAAAGGCAGAAAGAAACACGGAAATGTCAAGAGGAGAGATAAGACACAAGGAAATTGAAGACAACATGAGTGAAAGACCGGAGACAAAAAGGCTCCTTTTAGTTGCCTCCTACGACAAGCGGGGATACTGGGAAAGTTTTCTTTCTCCCCTTCCCAAGGGGGTCATGGCTAAAGTTTTAAACCGAAAAATATGAAATTTAATATTCAAATACATGTTCACCCCCGCCATGATTTGGCAAAGGTGGAACCACTGAAGGAAAGAGATGAGAGTCAAGGATGGGTTGGCTCCGGTACCTTTTTAGGCCTTCCCCTTGTTGTGAACAGCATTAGAACAAGTGCATTAAATTATTATTATTTTTCTCTAGTCAAAGGATATGAAAAAGGAATGTATGCTTCCATGCCCGATAGAATAACCTCCATAAAATGCAAGGCACACTCAAATGGCTGTTGACCATGGAAGTAAAAATCATTCCAGGGAAAACCAAAGAAGTACTGCCTGAGGGTCTCCCAATCTACAACTCCAAAGTGCCACAACTGGCGCTTCTTAGGAGGGTCCACAGGTGTTATTGGAGTGATGGGGCAGGTCATGGTGATATGGTTGTGATCAGAGGAGTCCAGCGGAGAGGAAAGAGAGTGTAAGCAGAAGGATAATGTTGTTTGGAAGAGGTCAAGTATGTTGGAACTCTCTCCAAGGCAGTCAGGGATAGGGGTTGGGTGCTTTACATGTTGCTCTAGGTCATTGAGGATAGAAAAGATGTAGGCTTGTTCATCAGGTGGATCAGTGAAAGGAGAGGAGAGCCAAAGGTCGTGGTGAAAATTGAAATCCCCAAGAATGGAGTTGTCAGAGAAAGGAGAAATTGTTAGAATGTGTTTCATTGTAGAAGTTAGTTAGTCGAAGAATTTTTCATAGTCAGTAGAAACAGGAGATAAGTAAACAGCACAGATATATTAAGCTAAGTCAGGGAGTAACAGGAAAACCGAAGCCAGAGAGTAGAGAATGAAGATTTAAGTTCAGAAACACAAGAACAAGATAAGTCGTTGCATACATGTACACAACAGCCATCCTTAGCTTTGAAATGAGTAAAGAGAAAGTAGTTTACAGAGATGAGTTTGCTATCAGTCGTCTCAGATAGCTGAGTCTCAGTCTGAGGAGGTGAGATTTTGAGGAAGAGACGTGGTGCTCAACAGAGGAAGTTTGTGGAAAGGCCGCGAATGTCACAGAAATGAAGTGAGTCAGGCAGTAGTTCCAGGCATCTCGCTTGGTTGTCACCGGGCTGAGTCTTGGTTTTGAGACCCATTTATGGTATAAATTTTGAACAGGATGTGTAGTGTGTAATGTGCATGTAGTTTGGTGTTGACAGTTAGAGGTACTTGTACTGGAGAGCATGCTGGCCTACGTTTTGTGTTACTGAAAGACTGAAAAAGTTCAGCAAAGAGGGATGGTCAGAATCTAGTCCAGAGGGCTGATGAAATGGGAGCTCCAAATCTCCCTGTCATCAGCTTTACATCCAACGTGTTCGGTCTAGATCGGATGAAAACTAAAAGTTAAACTTGCCATATGACCTTAACCTTCGATGTAGCATTTTCAAAAGCAATTTGTTTACTACTTTGCTAATGTTCAACCTTTCAGCCAAGTCTGACTGAAATAGGATCAAAGCTGTTCGAATTATATTGTTAACCATCACTTGCACAGAACGAACTTTGATCTTGCCCTGTAATTTTGACCTTTAATTACTTGCTCTAAAAATTTACTTCATTCATAGATTAACTTAAACACTTTCACCAAATTTTGTCAGTATCAGACAAATTGTATTTAACCTGATATTGCAAGGTCAACGTTTGACCTGTCCCTGTGTCTCTGACTTTATCTTAGTGTTCTAAGAACAATAAAGTTTTAATGGCTAACCCTCCACAATTAAAACAGATTTGGTTAAAACTGAATGGAAACATCTGAATTTATTTGTTCGCACATACACACACACACACACACACACACACACACACACACACACACACACACACACACACACAGGAGGACTAAAGTATAATACTCGCTCTCTCCCATAGGTATAAAACTATAGAGACGTCATGTAACTAAAAGAGAATAGTCGTTGTCACTATTATCAGTTAAGATTCCACGGCAGACCTGAGCACCAGATCATGAGCCTCTCTTGAATTATTTTTGGCAAAAGTGCAATGGAGACAGACATGAAACTAACGAAGATAAATTTCAGATTTATAGCAAAATTGGCCAAGAATCCAAGGAAGATTTTTAAAATGATGTCAGGAACAAAATGGATATACTTACCTTAATATCATAACCGGTCAAGAATCCAGAGCAGATCTGAGCACCAGTCCATGAGCCTCTGTCGAACGTCGAGGACGTCACCTCCCCGGTATGCACGCCAGTCGTGTTACGGCAGAACAGCTTGATGGCGTTCACGCTGGTGTCATCATCAGAAAGCCCATGCTCCGGCTCCACCTGCGGGAGAGGAAGACCTTTCTCTTATGTACTGGAGCTAATATGATTTGGATACATCATAAAGTTGAAAATTCTCGCCAGATAGCAAAAGTAAAGACAATGGCAAAACTAAATACTAATGAAGACTGATAATATCCCAACGGGAATGCAGGATGGTTTCAACACAGCTATAACACAATGACAGACTGCAGCGCAAATTACCGGTATGAATGATGATCATACAAAAACAAAGTATCCCAAAATTTGTGTTTGTAAGGTTTGGCCCTTGACTCCATTAAGCTACTGATATCCACAAATGGAAAATAAAAACGGTCTGGGAGTACTTGCTCAAGGAACAATTGTGCCGAGTCTGAAGCGAACTGGTGAAGAAATATTAGAATGGTACCGAGTTGAAAAGTGAAAAAGAAAGAAAGAAAATACAGTGGGCATGCACACTATGCTACATGAATCTAACTACAATTGTCATGATGTTCAGAGACAGCAAAGCCTCGCCCTGAGTTTTTACTTGAACTTTGAAATGTGATCCTTGCTCGGTCTGCATCAAAGCTAAATCAGGTCTTCCAAAACCCACAAATTTTTATTAAGATGAATTATGCACTGATGAGATATTTCGTTGACATATATTTATACTTACTACAGGGTGATTCTCTGCTCTGTGGTCCCAGAATAATGTCAGTATTTTTGTTTTTAGTGTATCGATTTAACTAAGACTTGGAACTTCCCTTTTCACTTCATTACAATTTATCTAGTTATATAAAACTTTCAAAGCGGTCTCGTTCAGTGTTAAAACATAATCTAATACGGTGTTCCAATCCAGCAAATTTTCGGTGCGGTTTTTTTTTTTTTTTGCTAGGAAGAAGGAACCAAAGGCCACGAGCCCGCAATAATCATTCCCTCCAAGAGAAAAAAACAAATACAAGAGAGAGCCAAACTCAAGATCCGATCATTTCAAGATGCCTGGACACACTGCGTTTGATAAACTGGAGATCATAGCTAGCAGGAAATACAGACAGAGGGAGACAGTTCCAGAGTTTACCTGTTCCATAAACGAAAGACTGGGAGTAACGGCAAACTCTTGCATTAGAGAGCTGGACAGAAAAGGGATGAGAGTTTGCTGCTAGACGGGTGCCACGCTCCCGTCGTAGAGATGGAGGAATGCAAGCAGACAGTTCAGAGGAGCATTGACCATCGATGTAGCGATAGAAAAGAGATAAAGATGCAACAGTGCTGTGGAGAGACAGAGGTTGAAGGGAGGCAGAAAAAGGAGGAGAGTTAATGAGACGAAAAGCCTTTGACTCCATCCTACTATGAAGAGCTGTATGTGAGGAGCCTCCCCACACATGAGAGGTGCACACCACACAGGGGCAGATATAGCCCGTGCATAGAGTCAACAATTGTGCAGGGGTAAAGAAGGAACGGAGACGGCTTTGCACACTCAATCTATCATAAGCAGATTTTACAAGAGATGTAATATCATCTTTCCAAGATAAGTCCCGAGTGAATGAAACCCCAGGCATATTTAAGGATGATGCAGGATTAAGCTGAATATTATTAAACATTACCACTAATGTTTAAGATTTTGTAGGGTTGATAGGTGTAAGAACTGAGTCTTTGATGCATTAAAAACAAGATTATTGTTACCCCAGTCAGAGATATGAGCCAAGTCAGACATTAGGTGTGCCATAGCCTCATCCCTTGTTTGTTGAAGTAACTGCTGAGATGGACGTTGCGGGAACCGAATTGAAAGAAGGGTGGAGTCATCAGCGTATGGGTGGATAGGGTTAGATGTACAGCTTAGAAGGCCATTAATGAATAAAAGGAAGAGAGTTGGTGATAGGACAGGGCCCTGAAGAACACCACTGTTAACAGATCTAGCAAAAGAACGGTGGCCGTCTACAACAGCGGCTACAGAATGACTAGAAAGGAAGCTAGAGATGAAGGCACAGATAGAAGGACAGAAAGCGTAAGAGGGTAGTTTGGAAATTAAAGATTTATGCCAGACTCGATTGAAAGCCATTGAGATGTCAAGTGAAATGGCAATGCTTTCACCAAAGTCCCGAAAGGAGGATGATCAGGAGTCTGAAAGGTAGGTGAGAAAATCGCAAGTGGAGCGTCCCTAACGGAACCCATACTGACGATAAGAAAGAATGTTGTGATAGGAAAGATGGTTTAAAATTTTTCTATTAAGAACTGTCTCGAAAACTTTTGAGATACAGGATGTTAAAGCAATTGGACGATAGTTAGAGGGTTGGGAATGGTCACCCTTCTTTGGGACTGGCTGAATGAGAGCAAACTTCCAGCAAGAAGGAAAAGTACAAGTTGACAGACTAAGGCGAAAAAGAGTTTACCTAGGCAGGGTGTGAGCAAAGAAGCACAGTTCTTGAGGACAACAGGAGGGACTCCATCAGGCCCATATGCCTTGTTCGTACTGAGGCCTAAGATGGCAGAAAATACATCAGCTGGAGAAATTTTAATGTCAGCCATGAGGAAGTCAGAGGGGGGAAGTGATGGAGGAACAGCACTGAAATCGTCTAAGGTGGAATTGGAGGAGAAAGTCTGAGCAAAGAGATCTGCTTTATCAGTAGAGGAAATAGCTACAGAGCCATCAGAGTAGAAAAGAGGAGGGAAGGATGATGAAGTAAAGTTGTTAGAAAGGTTTTTGGCAAGGTGCCAGAAGGAGCGGGAATAATTGGAGTTGGAGAGTTGAGAGCATTTATTACAGATGAAATTAATTTTAGCAGAGCGAAAAACAGAATTAGCATGATTCCGGGCAGAAACGTAAAAAAGATGTGATTCAGGGATGGGTTGGCTCCAGTACCTATTATAGGCCCTCTCCTTGTTGCGGACAGAATTACAACAAGCGTGATTAAACCAAGGCTTTCTCTCATTAGTCAAAGGATATGAGAAAGGAATGTATGCTTCTATGCCCAAGAAAATAACCTCCGTAATGCGCAAGACACACTCGGATGGCTTTTGGACATGGAAGCAATAATCATTCCAGGGAAAATCAAAGAAGAACTGCCTAAGGTCTTCCCAATCTGCAGCTCCAAAGTGCCACAGACAACGTTTCTTTGAAGGGTCCACAGGCCTTACCTGAGTGATAGGACAGGTTAAGGTAATAAGGTTGTGATCAGAGGAGCCCAACAGAGAGAAAAGATTAACAGTGTAAGCAGAAGGATTAGTTGTAAGGAAGAGGTCAAATATGTTGGAGCTCTCTCCAAGGCGGTCAGGGATACGGGGGAGGCGGTGGCGGTGGCGGTGGCTCAATCGGTAGAGAGTTGGCCTGCAGTCCTAACGGACCCGGGTTCAAATCCCTCTGGGGCAGTGATCAGTTTAAAGATTTGAATTTCATAAAATCAGACTTTACTGATCTATCAGAAGACCCGCCGACATGTCGTAAAAATACCCCCGCTAATACCAATACACCAGTCCTGTACGAGACAGCCCTAGCATGTATTCAGTATGGAAGGTGGGTATTAGCCCCGAAGTCGTGACATGTAGAGGTGTGTGGTACATAGGAGGACCACTGGGCCTTGAAAGCAGGCTGTGAAGCCTATGCCCAGAGTCGGACACATAAAAAAAAAAAAGGTGCTGTACAAGTTGTTCTAAGTCATTAAGGATAGAAAAGATGTAGGCTTGTTCACCAAGTGGATCAGTGAAATGAGAGGAGAGCCAAAGATGGTGGTGAACACTGAAATCTCCTAGAATGGAGATTTCAGAGAAAGGAGAAATTAATAGAATGTGTTCCATTGTAGAAGTAAGATAGTCGAAGAATTTTTGATAGTCAGAAGAATGACAAGAAAGCCGAAGCCAGAGTGTAGAGAATTCAGAAGAATCGAGTTCATGAACACGAGAGCAAGATAAGTCATTGCGTATATATCCAGAACAGCCACCTTTGGCTTTGAAATGAATATAGAGAAAGTAGGAGGATACAGAAAAGAGTTTGCTGTCAGTTGCCTCAGACAGTTGAGTCTCAGTTAGGAAAAGGAGGTGAGGTTTGGAGGAGGAGTGGTGATGCTCAACAGAGTGAAAATTAGAGGAAAGGCCGCGAATGTTGCAGAAATGAAGCAGAAGTGAGTCAGACAGTGGTTCCAGGCAGCTCGGGTCGTCACCGGGAGAGGGGCGGAAGGTGGGGGCATTTATGGACCCCCCCCCCCGTGGACTCCGAGGCTAGGTGTTCAGATACCATGATTGATTTTTGAATTTTGGAAAAGGCAGTGTAGTGTGTACTGTGCATGTAGTTTCGTGTTGATAGTTAGAGATGCTTGTACTGGAGGGCATGCTGGCCTACTTTCTTGTGTTACCGAGACACTGAAAAAGTTCAGCAAAGGGGGATGGTGAGAAACTAGTCCCGAGGGCTGATGAAACGGGAGCTCCAGCTCACCCTGTCATCAGCTTCCCATCCACCTTGGGAGTACAGCCTTACACGACTAGTGCTACAGTCTACTCCTCCAGTTTGTACAGGGATGGTTGCATACTTGCATTCACCATGGGAACAGTTTCTTTTATCTGATCGAGTGTATCAGGCTTTTTTTTTTTTTATCCTTTTTCCATAAAGTGACGCCACTCCCTGGACAAAATATCTTGTGTTACATCAGGAGTATTTAAACACGCGGTTAGTTAATGATTATGGCACTAATGCTCGATCAGTAAACCTGAACAGTCTGATGCCCACTCAGTGCCGCGGTGGTCAGAGAACAACAATTAATTTCCAGCATATGTCTTTTATTTCAGATGTCGAGGAATTTCTTAGACGCAGTACACGATTGTCATAGACTGAAGTTTGTATGCATAGGATTTAAATTTAATCCATTCATTAATAACTGACACATGGCATTTTTATGGGATGTCATAGTAGTGAGTCATCTTACACTCGTACAGATACTGTATATGAACAGAATCAGATGCTATCACAACAGACACGCTTTCTCTGTGGCTGATTACACGAATTTCACATGAACAATGTAAAGCCACACACATACAATAATTGCCAGTGACATGAACTGTGCCCCTTAAGAATGTAAAATGGAATGGTTGAAAGAATGGGAGTGGTGAAATTGTTTGATAATCCACAAGGCCTCATGGACGATTCTTTACCTATTATGGGTAAATCCTTTGAAGTAATTTAGCGTATTCTTGAAATCGCCCAACAAATATATTTTTCCAAAGAGAGACTTTTTGAACTTGACGAGTTAGTTATAGCCTATACGAACCTCTTCACTACTTGATATCTTCCTTAAGCGAAATTAAAAGCGTCTTCTGGCAGAAAGAATAAACTAAAGGGTACGTTACCGGACTGAAAGGGTTGAAACTAGCACAGTACATTGTGGACGTTTTTATTACACAACCAAAAAATCTAGTCTTCATGTCTGAACTTAAGGCAAAGTAATATAACCAATCTACCAAAAATTTATCAGTTGGCAGCTTCACACAAACAGCACTTTTCTTTACCTAAACTAAGTTATCTTTATTACAAAGATTAATCACTAATCTTGGTGCTTTAATGTGTGATTCACTCGATTCTATTTTTGCATTCCGTTGTAACTACTTAGTATTAGAGTAAAGCTTGCTTAATTCAATGTAGCCTGACCTAATTTAGCGCATCCGAACACTGTCATGATGGGGGCAATTTTCTTACCCTAACCTAATATCCATTAAGAAAAAAAAAGTCATGTGAGTTTCTTATTGAAACCTAATGGCTTTAAATTGGCCAGATATGTAGCGAAAATAGTGTCACAGTGGCGGCCTCCTCCTTGCCAACTTAAACTATCATGATGGTTAGAAAGGAATTAAAAATTAGTGGCGTGTAAAGTGTGTAGAAGGATAAAAGTAATGATTTTATTTGAAAATTACATTGCACGTCATAAAAACGGTGAAATTTCTGCTTCTCTGAAACTACAATTTTTTTTTTTTCTCCAGACTGAACCCTAGTTAACTAAACTTTGGCTTTATTTGATATATGCAATCAAAAGCCACGATTGGTTAAGTTAGGCTAGGTAAGGTTAGAGAATGGCTGGCTTAGGTCTGATTAGAATGAGTTAGGTGCTGGTACGATTATTTTTTTCTTTAATCTACTAATATGCTGCCATCAGGTAATTCTAAACCGAGTGACAAACCAAACTGTTTCCTGTAACCAGGAATCATCTACTGTTCTATATAACCAAATGCCGCATGGTGGTCGTATGGGGGTTAATGTACTGCAACTGCATGGTGCCCATAAGGATTTACAGGGTAGTGGTGGTTACTTTGCGGTTTATTGCTCATATAAAGCCACCCAAGGAAGAGCAAAACGGACTCATCCACGTCTTAATTGCTAGGACTGAGAAACCTTGCCCAAAGCTCTTACGGTACTGATGAGGCAAAAAGGATGGGGTGAGAGCCGATTAAAAAATTATATGCACATCGCGTTGTGGCACTTTTCATTGTTGGATCCCAGCTGCAAAAGACCTCCCCATTTAAAATCAATGTTAAACAAACTGTGCAGAAAGAAAGAACAGTGTTTATAATGTGTTTGGGTAATAAAGGAAACGAACAATTAAGGCGGAATGAATAAGAGAGGGATCAGTGTGGTACAGTGAGCATCTCGTAATACTTGAACCCTGAGTCTAGGGCTCGACCTTACACAATGACAGACATTCAGATAGTTCTGGTAGTACGTCAGAATGTTTGCATGCGTCACCACCTTGTTAGTTTCCCAATGACAAGGGATGGAAATTCATTTAGTCACAAACATTGCCAATACAATATACTTTTATTACACATCACTCTTGCCACACGTAGCTATTCTTCATTCCTGCTTTGATAGCATGGGAAAAGGCTAATTATGTCTATCACTCTCCATGCTAGGAGAAGGTTCGGCCCTGCATTTACGTATTAAGAACTGATGCAGTAACATATACACGGTAGAGTGCATACCCACATCACGCTGACCAGACCATCTGTCTAATAATTTTTCCATTTATTGCTTGACGCCCCATCTTATGACTGTTTGCCTGTCAAAATAAAGCTCAAGGCATTTCTATCCCGTTTCGACGACAACGTCTCTTGCAGTGACACACTAAGCCCCACACATCCTCCCGTACCTTGTCCCTCCAACACATTCTTCGTCTTGATATTTTAATAAACAAGTATACTATTGCTTACTCACCTTCTTGGATATGCTAACCAATATTTAATTACTTCATCCTTGGGTTAATGAGAAAATACAACCTCTCATCATGATCATTCCATTGTTATTCAGCTGTGTGCCACTTTATCTTCTCTCTCCTGACTTTTTAAAAGTATATTTTTCATTTTCCTCCTTTTTAGAACATTCTGTAGTTCTCTCTCATTTGAGTCTTTGTTCAGTTTCGTTACTACCCACCCATTCCTAATATTCTACCTTCTTCATATTCACTACTATACTAACTTCTTCATTGAAAGAAGTTGTCTCTTTTACTCCCCCGCTTCACCTCTGCAAACCGCTCTGCATACAACACACACTGCATCCTTGAATTTTCTTCATACTCATTCCAGTTCACTAACGCCATTTTCACTCTTCTTACCTAACTTCTGTCACTGTTTCACTGAACCTCTTGTTATACTCTTCTTTCCATTTCTGTACTCTGAGCACATCCTCATCTTTCTAATTATTCTTTTCATTTTACCGCCTGTCCACATCACTATTAATAAAAAAAAAAAAAACTACATATTGGCCTGATAGTAAACCACCTATTCTTTTAAATTTTCTCACACCTAAAACTTTCTTCAGTTGCTCACCCCAGTTCACTAAGTCAGTCATTGCCTTTTGCTCCTTTAGTCGACGTTACGTTCTCATATCGACCATACTATACGTGTGTAGCTTCTTTCAATTTGCGCTGATAAAATATTTATTAAAATAACCAACCTCTCTCAAGCATAAATGCCCGCCAAAAAATTACAGTTCTCATTCACTTCGGGCACTGCTAAACTGTCAAGCAACCGTTTCGTTCTTTCGTTTTTTATTCATGCATTCAGATCACCTAACAGAATCATCCTTTCAGTCGGAATACGACCATCCAGAAATATTTCAACATCCACGCCAAGCCTTCCCTCATTCCTGCTGTCAAATCATAGGCTGGGGCTTATGTACGCAGTTTAATCTTGGCTTGGGATGCCGTGCCTGGTTTGTGCTTGCTGCTACCATGCGACTTTACCTTAGGAAAGACATCTTGAGTTGAAAGGGATTAATTAAAGCCGTGTCATCCCCTCCAGTTCGAGAAGAATATCCCAAGTTGAATGAAATCGTCCGGAGATGGACAGAGTCGAAGAAGATGAAGAATGAGGAGGAACAGCAGGAGAAGAAGAAAGGTCTCGGGCTGTGCGCAAGAACAAGAATGATGACCTTGGGTTAAAGGATTAACTGAGATTGTTTGTAACCCTTGCAGCCCGAAGACGTCTTTTCTGTTATATCCTGGAGTGTCCTAGCGAACCTATTCAGTAAACAGTAGGATAAACTTTTCGGTGGCGAGTCAGTAGAGGAGTTGTTTTTTAATTGAGGCGAAAATGCACTTGACAGGTTGGTGATGATTAGCTGAATGCAACATTATTTCATAATCTCTTTAATCGTTAGCATTATTACTTGACAACATATATCTCAGGGGGAAATTTGGGTTAGTAAAAGTTATTTGGACATGCTGCATTCTGCCAATCATCACCAACCTGTCAAGTGCATCTAAGGCTCAGTTAAAGAAAAATCAGTATAGGCCTCAGGGAACGTGCTGTTGAAGCCTAGGCCAAGAGTCGGAAACATAGAAAAGGAAAAGATACAGTCAGCGAGAATTTAATATAAAGAGTGTCACTCGGCATGAAATGGTTTTGGTGGAAACTTACACTAATTTCAAATCCATATGCATATGATCCGTTGGCGCAGGCCTCAGTCAGCCCCCAGTAGCCCCACGTGGTGGCTCCCAGGGTGTGGATGAAGTCGTCAGGGTCATAGGCTGCGGGAGGGACGTGGTTAGTTAGATCATCAGTTACCCTTTACCTCATAGTTCGATTAATACTGCTAGGGACGCGACACTGTTAATAATGTCCTTATTTTACCATACGACATAATAAGTATTGTATAGTTGGGATATTGCCATCTAAAAGAATTGGTTTCCCAAAACATCCTTGCTAAATCATACTTGCATGAGCTTCAGAGAGAGAGAGAAAGAGAGAGAGAGAAAGTCTTCGGTAAGTTCATAATTACAAAAGACTTAATGAGCCTGTAAAAAATGTCCCAGGAGTAGCAAGAATTTACTGATAAAAGACAAAGGGGTTTAGGAATAATATGTTTGAAATTTCTCCACACAAATAAAATCTGTCCGAAGCTTAATAATCTTGCCTGGGTACAGCAAGAACAAGGCGGACAGTGCGTCTTGGGAGATGGGTATGCTCATGTTTAACCCTCTGAGTGTGCCGTTAATGAACCAAAAGAAGGGTGGTCAGCAAAGTACAACGTCCCGCAATTTCCATCATTCAAGAGCTTCTCACAGGCGAGGGGTAATATGATGATGATGTCTTTCTTAGTTTTAATCTTGACACTTCTACGATGTTTTGTCAACCTCCACTACGCTGAAGTATTTTTTATTCCTGATTTATATATATATATATATATATATATATATTTTTTTTTTCAAGCTTTGGAGACACCTTTTAATTCCGATATAGCCTTCAACAATCCCTCCACTACAGGAGGTACCTCAGAATCTTAAAAAAAAAAAAAAAAAAAAAATAAAGGGCTGGACAGAGAAAGAATAAAATAAGAAATGATAATCTGACATAGGGGGAGGTTAAAAATATGTAAAACCTGCTGCAGCGGTGGGATTAGTGACGAATACTCGTACATAAAGCTCGCACAGCCCGAAATCTCTCCAAAGCCTGAATAAAATTAAACAAAAGCATTCGGAGGCCGAATGCTAATCGTCCGCCAAAATATGTCGTTGGATAAGGTAATATTACCTACAGAATACATTTGAAGAAAATTAGCAAAACTCTATGGAATTCAATCACCACGCTCCGGAAAAAAAGACCATTAACCCCTTAACCGCGGGGCGTCACTTTTGTGACGCTTGGGAGCAAGGGATCATACCGCGGGGCGTTTCTTTTGTGATTCTGTGTTATTTTGAATTCACCCGGGCTTCCAAGTGGGGGCTTGTATCATCTATCAGTACTGCCAATGTCCAACACTAGTCAGCACTCCTAATCTCATCTGTACTCCCATCCATTGTTGACAATTTAGCCATTTCTCCCCGTTCTTGACTCCCCTCCCTGCCCCCCCTCCATTACCCTATCCTCTCGCCTGCCTGGCCGTGCTACGCTAAGTAAATCTTCCCTGGAATTTTTCACTGATTTCACCCATTGAAATAAGCCCTATGTCCTATTCTTATACCAAATAATATATACAAGAAAGAAATAAGGTAAGTGAGAGTGCCATTCACCTGGAATTGGCTAATTATCACCTGACAACACCTCACGTGAACTCGTTCGCTAATTTTCGCTGTTTTTTCCCCTTGAAATATGCCGTATAATCTATTTTCGTAATAAATATACATGTAAGGAGGGAAGGGAGAAGCCTAAGTGATAGTTACATTCACCTGGAACTACCTAATTTATAATGTATTGTCTAGATTTCCTGCCAATCATATTAGTGCTAGACAAAGCTGTTTCAAGATCTAACATTGGTAGCTCTGAATATATATCTCCTAAGTAGGCCTCTAATCTATTTTCGTAATAAATATACATGTAAGGAGGGAAGGGAGAAGCCTAAGTGATATTTACATTCACCTGGAACTACCAAATTTATTATGTATTGTCTAGATTTCCTGCCAATCATATCAGTGCTAGACTTAGCTGTTTCAAGAAGTAATATTGGTAACTCTGAATAACCCCCAAGCAGGCCTCCACGCTGGCCCTCCGTTATCAGTTTACTCTCATCTTCCGAAGCGAGGGTACGTATGTTTCTTCTTGCTGACTTCAAGGCCTTTTTTCACCCCCATGCAAATGGCCCTGTGACCTTTACCCCCTACTGAACCTCGTGTGGAAAGAGGTAAAGGGCTGACAATTGATAAAAGAGTGACTACGATCTTTCTATTGAGTAAAACAGTGCAAGTGGAATTGTAAATAATGTGTAAATAATGTGTAAACAGCAAGTGAAAGTAATGAATGTAAATATACGTGAACAATGGAAAATAGTTTTATAAGTTATTTCAAGTGACAGTGCACAACACAGTGTAAATAAAATAGAAATGTAAATAACGTAAATAAAATAGAGAACGTAAATAGAAATGTAAATGAGTAGTATTATAAGAATACGAGTATATACCCTAGGAGTAATGAAAGTGAAAGTTTCACTCTAGCATGTCTGAATGCTATGAGTTATGAGAGTGAAGATGAAAGTGACATTCACTCTCAATGCCAGTATAAAGGACGAGAAAGTGAATGCTACGTATTTTACTGAAAGAAATTGAATCCCTACAGTGACAATAAACTAATACTACTGAAGGAAACTTATGGATAAAGACTGTAGATATATATAAGTGTTATATAGTAATAGAAATATAAAGTGTGAGGGGTTTTATGAATAATAAATGACAGACTACCAAGAGCGAACTAGTGCCAGTGCGACGATCAGACGCGCTCGTAATTTCCATTGCTTTCACAGCGGTTTTTTTTTTTTAGTATGGAACCCAAACTACTTGAAAATTGTAGAATAGTGTTTATAGTGTTTGTATCTGGCTGTGGTAATCATATTACGGGTTGTCGGGAAGTGTAAAGTGGAGACTTCGTTACCCTATTTCAGAGGTCTCCACAAGTCCTACGGTAACCGAAGAAGGCTCAACAATCATTCCAAGAGAAAGTTGAAGGTATGTGCCATAAGCATATGTAATTTTATTATTCTAGGACTAATAACTGATTTTTGGCAAATATTTTTTGAGAGTCTGTCGGAGCCCAAATAACCCCGCGGCACACGCAAGTCATTGGTAAACAAGCCCGCGGTGTAGGGGTTAAAAAAAAAAAAAAAAAAAAAAAAAACAGGCTGCTGGCATTCGACCTTCTTTGATCAAATCCACACTAAAAATAACAGGCTTCTGCACATCCACATAGTTGCTGTTTCCTGAAGATTTGGTGAAAATTCGTGCACAACTTTTCTAGATACGTTGGGAGCTGATACACACACACACACACACACACACACACACACACACACACACACACACACACACACACACAGAAAAGCTGGCAAAAACATTATTGCTTCGCCTTGCTAAAGGAGGGCGATAATAATATAGTAGCAATGTAGGGAAAACTGTACAACCATGGACTCATCTTACTGAGCAGATAATCCACTTCAAGCGAAAATTCTCGCTATCTCCTGACAATTTCATTCGCCTCAGACTAAACTTTCTGACTGAAGGGAGTAAATGGAGTCCTCATTTTCCCTCTGAATTAGAAAAGTGTTTCCTAAGTCAAATAAAATCGTATGTGAGCAGAATGAATAAATCAATTAATCCCGGCACTAAAATGAAGAAGCCAAATTCCACTCTAACCCTCCCAGCCCACTTATTTCTGGCAATGAGAGTTATCATTCTCAAGGTCATGCGACTAATAGGTAACTGATTAAAATCGTCTGGCGTCTGCTGAAACAGAATACCGGAACTGTACCGACCATGAGAGGGTTCCTATGATGCTCCCTAAGGCTGCTATGATGCTCCCTAAGGCTGCTATGATGCTCCCTAAGGCTGCCAAGATGCTCCCTTAGGCTCCAGTGATGCTCCCTAAGACTGCAATGTTGCTTCCTAAGGCTGCAATGATGCTCCCTAAGGCTCCTATGATGCTTCCTAAGGCTGCAATGATGCTCCCTAAGGCTCCTATGATATTTCCTAAAGCTGCAGTGATGCTCCCTAAGGCTGCAATGATGCTCCCTAAGGCTCCTATGTTGCTTCCTAAGGCTGCATTGATGCTCCCTAAGGCTCCTATGATGCTCTCTAAGGCTGCAGTGATGCTCCTTCAGGCTCTTATGGTGCTCCCTAAGAATCCAATGATGCTCCCTAAGGCTTCCATGATGTTCCCTAAGGCTCCTATAATGCTCCCTAAGGCTCCCATTATGTTCCCTAAGAATCCAATGATGCTCCCTAGGGCTCCTGTGATGCTCCCTAGGGCTCCCATTATATTCCCTAAGAATCCGTTGATGCTCCCTAGGGTTCCTATGATGCTCCCTAGGGCTCCTATTATGCTCCCTAGGATTCCTATGATGCTCCCTAGGGCTCCTATGATGCTCCCTAAGGCTCCTATGATGCTTCCTCATCCAACTGAAATCGTCTTGCGTCTGCTGGTTTATAACATGTCCCAAGCGTGAGTTACATTATGGTGACGATATTAATATTCCCTGGCTCTTGTAACCTACTCTCACTCTGATATATCAGTCAGGCATCAGCTATAGAGGAATACAAGTGCTCGTGGGCCCTTCGGGCCTCTCGCACTTGCTCCTGCAGAGGGCTCTCGCGTTTATGTGCTGTTCTAGTGTAACGCTGTCACTTGGATTTTTTGCAGGTAACCAATTGATCGTGTTGTTTGCAGCCTCGGGAATGGAACCCAAGTTGTCCGAACTCAAGTCCGAAATACTTTAGTTGTACCTGTGGGCAAAAAATTCTACGGAGATCCTATGCCGGGCACCAGGAACTGTGTTTTTTGGTCAAAATGTAATCGCTCATTTAATATAGTAACAGTTTTTCAATCGTGATGGGACGAAGTTTTTTCACATCAGCGAATTTTTTGCAATTTCTGTGCCAATTTTGGTGCGATTTGAATGTGTAGTTTCGCCTGCCCAAAATACACACACACACACACACACACACACACACACACACACACACACACACACTCTATCACGTGTTCTCTCGTTAAAGATTTTAATAAAACCTATTATAATTCCGTTGACACTTTAAATATCAACACTGGCTTTTTTCACCGTCCATGTTACCTTCAGACGATTTTATTCAGCTTATGAGAAACGATTCTAATAGAGGGAGGGGATACATTTAGCCTTTCTAAACCCTGCCGTTATACTGGTCCTTCCTAACTTGGATACCATAGCCTGGTGATATAGGGCGGTATTCTGGTGTCGGTAGGAAGCTTACTGACACCTCTTCCTTAACGATTTAATTCTGATTCTGCTCTGTGTTATTCATGCATTTAATTGTGACCCTGGAAAGAAAGAAGCAAATCACAGGATATTAATTAGTTGTTTGCAAAATAAATCATTAAGGAAGAGGTATCAGGGAGCCTCCTTACCCGACGAGAACACGTACCATAGTCTTCAATAACCATGTCACACGAGAGATTTTTTTTCACTTTAATACAATAGTATGGTGTTATAACTTTCATACCTTTATCTAATCTCATCACGGAAGGGAGTCTTTCCTGCTTTGAATGTAATTATCAGATTATATAGTTTCCCCAGACCTTGTAATTATTAATAAAAGTCCTTCCTTACTGCAATAAATTGCTCTGACACCCTTATCTAACCTTATCACTAATGCAGGTTATTCAGTATATTAATGTATAGTAAGACGCCACAATCCCGTAAGGGGTGGTCGTTTGTCTCTGAGGTAGTGGTATTACGGGGAGGGGCACTAGCCCTCCGCTAATCCACTTGTTGACACGTACACTGGGTCACAAAAGTATCGGTGCACAGGGGGTCCGATGCCTATCGAAAACATTGGAATAACTGCTGTACATTACCAACAACTCATTATGTATTAACAATGTCTGTTTATGTAAACATAACATTTGCAATATATTTGCAAGAAGACATTGCTAGTTGGCGATAAAATGACACCTCCCAATATGAGGGCTACAAGCAAATGGTAGGTCGGACACTAATATTTCAGTGACCTTCGTACTGTGTTCCCCAATGTCGTGCATCCATACTTTTGTGACCCACTGTACTTAACACGTGTGGGTTGGTTATATGGTTACCACCCAGCGTTTAAACCCTTTCCTGGCCTACAGGAAACCATTAGGTTTGTGACTCAAGGTAAAGCCACATGAAAAGAAAAGATGAGTCGTAAAAGTTAACAGGCAAGATGGGAGAAACAGGTAGAGAGGAGAGCAGACACAGAAAACGAATGATAAAGGTGAAGGAAGAAGTAGGCAGCACCAAATCAAGTGAGTGGACGATGTAAACAAATTAAACTTATGGAAACAGAACTAATTTGGTATATACTTCATCGTAGCGTACCAGACCGTCATAAAAACATTTCACCACATATCAAGAACTGGTTCGTAATATCGTCAGTTGAGAGAGCTCCCTAACATCTCTTCCTCAGCAATAATTTCTGGATATGGCTAGTTAATACCTCTTTATACGCTGTTTATGTACAGTATGGCGATATTGGGAGGGTTTATGTAACACAGAAGAGGAGAGCAAGGTGTTATAAACCAAATAAATCGCTTAGGAAAAGGTGTTAGGAAGCTTCCTCAGCCTATTAGAATACCTGCCTTTGAGACTAACCTTATATAGGCTACTCTACTAGGCTTAGGTTGTGAAGAAGGAGGTTTGTACAGTATACACGTTTCTCTTCACTCATGACTTTACAAAGCACTTCATTATTGTATTTGCTGAAGAGAAAAGGCAAAAACTGCAGGCAGACAAAACGACTTACAATAATTATTAACTACTACCGATCAATAACATACAACAGGAAAATATTCAACAGAGGTTAACAGATTCTAAAAGTTATTATGATGGCATATTTTCGCTGTCATGTGAATCAGTGTCTGAGGGTGCTGAAATGAAGAGGAGGGTGTTGGGCAAAAATACTACTATAGGATTTTTGACTTAATCTTATATGGCATTAAAATTAAGCATGACAGAATTTTATGTTTAACAGTCATTTTCCCGTTAAAGGTAATACATTATTAATAATCCATAAATTCACTTGGCCAGTTCATTTGCTAGATAGGTGGTAATAATGAACATGGAATCTACTAGTGATTCACTACTTATTAATGTTTTATGCTTAGTCTGGAGAGAGGGCAGGCTCATCTATGGATTTTCTCTATGAAATGGCTAAAGGGATACAAGTCGGTTACGAAGGTGCAGATTAGCTAGAAGAGTGATGGCTTCGACAGATCATGGAAACAGGAAAGTGAGGATATAGAATTATATGGGATAGAGAGGTCAGATATAATGAGATCTGATGTAGAACTTTAAGGCTGGGTGGAAGAGGAACAGAAGGCACGTAAACACAGACTGGCAGAGTAGGGTTATCTCATGTTAACAAATTCAAAAGATTTAGAGAAGATTAAATTTTCATTAGGTGGAGCTGTGACAAAATCTGTTGGACTGGTGTAGAGGGGACATCAATTTCATCCCTTATGTAGCACTATCAGAGATGTGGTGGCAGCCGTGTGAGGTACACCCCAACCTACTCAAACGAGGCGACATTTGCACACGATGGTGGCATACACCTCCAAGTGGTCAATCCATATGTGATTGATGTCGGTAGTGCAAATGTGTCCTGCTTGGCTCCTGTTTTCTCCGGCGGTGAGTGCAGGAGAAGCCTGTGCACATGCATAACAGTCCGTTTCATGTGGGGATGATATAGAAGGTGTTGGCACATTTGAATGAATCTCATATGATCGTTGTGAGATGATGTTGCACAGAAAGAGTCTCTTTAGACCACAGTGGTTTAGGTTTAGAAGTATTGATTAGGCTAGTCTGGGAAAGGGTGGGGTGGCCAGAGTGCGGGTGAGATGGTGTTGGGTAAAAGTTCACAGGTGTAGAGGCATGTCTGCCAAAATGATCATGGAAGGTAGATTGCTCGTATAGGAAATAACTGTTGTGATGTTTACCACAGTTCAACATCACTGGGTTGGGAGGATGGAGAAGCATAGTGGGGAAGGGCTTGCTGTGATGGTGTTTTAGGATGGGGTGAGTGGATAGGAAAGTGTAGGCTAGTTGGTGGGCTAGGTGTTTCGATTGGGGTAGGTAAGCTTGGTGGACAGCTTGGGTTTTTGCGTGGGTAGGACGGTTAGTTGGCTTTGGCGATTGGGGTAGGTGGGAGAGAGGGTGGATGCATGGGGTGGGGTGGGTTAGTGATGGATGTATGGGTGCACTGGGGGGGGGGGCGTGGCAGGGTAAGTGGGTTTATATACATGAGTGTGGCTGCGCGGTTGATTAGGTGGAATAAATGGACAGGTAAATTGAGTGGATGGGAGCGGTGGGTGGATGGCGCGGTTGGGTAGAGGTATGGGCGAGGCTGGTGGGTGGGGTGGGTGGGGTAGGCAGCAGGAATGGAGAGGATGAGTGGGTGAGGCTCCTGTGGTGTATGTTATGGGTTGGGTGGGTGGGATATGTGGGCAGATAGGTGGATGGGTGGGATGGGCAGGATTGGTGTATGGATGTGTAGGTGCGTGGAGTTGGCAGAGTGGATAATTTTCTAAGGTTTTGTGTGTCAGTTGGGTTGAAGGGGTTGGGGTGGTGGGTGGATAGGTCAGTGAACGGACAGTGGGTGAGGTGGCTCGGTAAGTGAACTGGCTGGGGTGACCAGGGTTGGTGGCCAGGTTTGGTGGTTTGATGGGTTGTGTGGGCATGCACGGAGGGTGAGGTGGGTGGTTTTGTAAAAGATGGGTGCACAGGCCATATGGGTGCGTGCCCAGGGTAGGTAAGTGGGTTCGCAGGAAAGACAGGGTGGTGAGCAGGGTTGGTAAAGTGGTTAGAGTCAGTTAGTTGGGTGGATGGGATGGTCGAGATTGGAGTGGTGGGTGGGATGGTTCGGCACGTCACCGGGGTGGTTGGGCAGGTTGGGTGGTAGAATTGGAATGGGGTGGGTTGATTGTGTGGGGTGTGTGGAGGAGCTTGTGTCGGGTTGCAGGGTGGACTGGGTTGCTGAGTGGCTGGATCTGTGGGTGTTCGGGGAGGTATGGGTAAGTTAGATTTGGATGGGATAGGTTAGGTGGATGAGTGGGGTTCGCATGGGTGAGTGGGATTGGAGGAGTGAGTGAGACTGTGATGGGGGAGGATTGGAGGTTTGAGTACGAAGAGTGGTTGGGCATGTGAATAGGTAGGTGGGCAGGTGGGTCAGTGGAAAGGATGGGTGGATGGGATGGTTGGGTTTCCATGATGGGATAGGTGGGCAGGGTGGGTGATATTCAGGGAATGGTGAGTTGGTATGGTGGGAAGGTTGGGTGGGAAGATGTGATGGATGAAACTGTTGGACAAAGAGAGTGGGTGGCATTTCTGGGTGGGTGGGTGGTCAAGGTCGGTGGGCAAGATGGGTCACCGGGAAGTGTGGGCATAGTGGGTCGTCAGGGTAAGTGGGTGCTGTGGGTTGCCAGGGTGGCTGAGAAGATTGTGGGGCCAGTTTGCCCTGGGTGGGTAGTTGGGTTGGTGGATTGGGTGGTTGGGCAAGGTGGAAAGGTGAGTGAGTGGGTGTGTGGGTGGCATTGCTGAGTGAGTTAGATGGGTGTTATTCGTGGATGGGCATGGTGGATGGCCGAGATTTGTGGACAGGGTGGATTATCAAGAGGCTGGGCAGAGTGTGTGTCCGGGTTGAGGTCGGTGGATTGAGTTAGGTGGGCTGAGCATGTAGGTGAATGAGAGGATGGGCAGATGCGTGGCTCCTCAGAGGACATTGCAGGAGAGCGATATATAAGCTCGTCATTATTCGGCGCTTTTGTTTGGATTTAGTATATCATTAAGAGGATGTTGGATAAATATTTTGGATTGCAAGCTCTGTACAGGGGATCACTTTACTGAAATCTTTTAAAACTTCAAAGTAACTACTTCTGATGGAACTAAAGGAGGATCTATATACATACACCTAATAGTAAGATAAATGGATCCAGCATTACATGCTGCAAGAGTGTGAGTGGGCATAATTTCAGATCCTCGATCCATCCACTTGGCAAACAAATGCTTTGGTGGATGTGAGGATGTGTGTGATTATCTGCCCTCTCTCTGTTCCTTTATTAGAGTTACTCGTTTTACATTGATTCGATTTACGATAATTTGCTACAGTGATAATAGAAAAGTTCCACCCCAAAATCCGATTTACGATAAATTTCCCGCTATAACAATGTTGCCATCATAAAACGCCAGGCACACGCAAGGTGACCGTCGCTTGTCTCAGGCAAGATGGCGGCCCCGGTGTGCAGTGCATTGTTATGCTTCAGGTTCCATCACACCTTCAAAGCCCTGTCTTTTCAACTTGTTCATGTGTGCCCCCCTGTTATCGTCACCTCTCAGCAAAACATTGTACTGCAGTAGACATCGTGTAGCACCAGGCCAACTTTATGCAAGCGTGATTACTGTACTGTATTGTGTTGTTGCAACAATTTACTGTACGTGAGTAACTCTGCCTGTACTGGTGTGATAGTGTTTCTTTTGGTGAATTACTGTACAGAACTGTGGATTTGTGTGCCCAGTGGTTAAGTCAATGCCAGTGTAGGCCCCAGTGCTATGGTTGGTGCAGGTAAGGGCCCCAGTGCTAAGGTTTGTGCAGGTATGGGCTGGATTCCCCTCCCCCTAACCTGTTCCTGTCTGACTCAGAGGCTGACCACTAGTGCCTGTAAGCACAAACTGTCCCCCAGCCTCGGGAGGGAAGACTTGGAGATGACATGGACCAACACAGGAAGGAATGAAGGTGGGTTGTCATTTATGGTTCAGTCTTGGTTAGGTGACTTTGGGAAGTTGAGTTGATGTAACCACCCTTTTATAATGGGTTTCATTCTCCCGATTTACGATAAAATCGGTATACGATAAGGCATGACCTGACGTAACCCTATTGTAAAATGAGTAATGACTGTATTTGGAGAATAAAGACAGTGAACTTAACCCGCCCCATCCCGACGTTTTCTGGGCAGTGGTACGCCCCAGTCCCGACATTTTTGGACCTTTTTTTTTTTTTTTGGCTCAAACATCCGCTTTTGGTGAGAAACATCTTACATCATCCTTGACCATGCTTGGGGTTTCATTTACTCGGGATTTATCTTGGAAAGATCTTACTACGTCACTTGTAAAATCTGCTTCCAAGAGATTAGGTGTGCTAAGCCGACTCTGTTCCTTCTTTACCCCGGCACAATTGTTGTCTCTATGCAGGAGTTTTATCCGGAGTACAAATCTCATGTGTGGGGAGGCTCCCCACATACAGGTCTTCTCAATAGGGTGGAGTCAAAGGCTTTTCATCTCATTAACTCTCCTCTTCTTACTGACTCCCTTTAACCTCTGTCTCTTCGCCACATTGTTGCATCTTTATCTCTTTCAATGGTCACTGCTCCTCTGCAGTGTCTGCATGCATTCTTCCACCTCTACGACGGGCATGTAGCACCCACCTAGCAGCAAACTCTCATCCCTTTTCTGTCCAACTCTCTGATGCAAGAGTTAAGAGTTAACCATTACACCCAGTCCTTCATTTATACAACAGGTCAACTCTGAAACTGTCTCCCTCTGTCTGTATTTCCTGCTTCCTATGATCTCCAGTCTTTCAAACGCAGTGTGTCCAGGCATCTCGAAAAGATCGGATCTTGAATTTGGCTCTCTCTTGTATTTTGTGTATCTCTTGGAGGGAACAATAATTGCGGGCTCACGGCCTTTGGTTCCTTCTTCCTCACATATGTATAATATATATATATATATATATATATATATATAAAACTCTCAGTTATCCGTTGTCACAATATTCAGCCCAATACAGTATCCAACGGTGCTGGCTTGGCACTATTAAAGCAATATTATGCAAAATTATGCAATATCTGGCACCTAAACAGGACAACCGGGGCATTTATGCAATATCTGGCATCCAGGTATATCAACCAGCTCGTAAACAGTAGCCAACCAGCACTGTTTTACTGTATTGTAATATTACACTATTGTATTTTGTGCTTAATTTTCATCTTTTCTTAATGCGATAGTTTTTAGGATGAACGACTGAGACAGATAGTAAGGAAATGTCCAGCTCGACACTGAATACTGAGCCGATAGGGGCATCATGCAATATCCAGCATATTATTCGGCGATAGTCTTGGCTAAATTATGACTAATAACTAATATATATATATATATATATATATATATAGTAGAGAGAGAGAGAGAGAGAGAGAGAGAGAGAGAGAGAGAGAGAATTTAAGCAATTGGGGATCCATTAGGGAACCGGTTTGAGTATATAAAACTGAAGACCAGGAGAAGGAGATGAGGTACTCACACCATATTCTTGATTTACTGATGTAACCTTGCTAGGATTCCACTCGTCATCCTTAAAAAGTGGTTAAAAGATTATGTCCTGAGCTACCAGTGAGAAGTCCAGTGTTGTTAATGTAGTCGGCGATATGTAGCAAGTGCCAAGACGAGTCTGTATAGATTCGGGAATGGAAGATCCAGTATGGAACCAAATGGATAATATAGAACTGAAGACTACTGCTACGATTACTACTACTAGTACAGTGCTACTGCTTCCTCTCTCACAACCAGAACCAGAAACAACTACCACACCCACCACCACTACCCCCATAACTTCTACCACAATCACCACCACCAAAACCACCACCATTATCACTACTACTATCACTACTACTATCACTACCACCACCAATAACATTATCACTGCTACGACTATGAACCTCCACCAAAACTACTATCAACATCAGTACCACCTCCACCACCACTACCACTACTACCACGAAAACCACTAGGGTACCACTAGCACTACCACCACTACCACTACTAACACGAAAACCACTAGCCTATCACTAGCACTACCACCACTACCACTACTAACATGAAAACCACTAGCCTATCACTAGCACTATCACCACTACCACTACTAACACGAAAATCACTAGCCTATCACTAGCACTACCACCAGTACCTTTCCCTTTACCACCATAACCATTACCACTAATGCCACTACCATTGCTACTACCAGTGGGGTACCCAGAAAGTTGAAAAAGGGGGGGGGGTCTTTTTTATCTTTCCGTACAGCTGGGGGGTTGGGGGCGCTGGTAGCCCCCCCCCCCCCGAGAAAATTTTGCATTTGGGCCAATTTATGATCATTTTCAGGCCGTATGAAATGTGTATACGACATAAATATAACATGTTCCAAAGTCATCTTTAAGTACTCTGTGCCAGCGAGTTATGATTCAGACTCCTCAATAACCTTATACTGCTAAAATTCAAACACTCACATTTCGATCGAACAACGTTACAACTGTAATATATATATATATATATATATATATATATATATATATATATATATATATATATATATATATATATATATATATATAGCATCATCATCATCATCAGCCTCAGATGAGGTCCACTGCAGGACAGGCCTATCCCTACTGAAGCAGGGACGATACAGCCAATGTATCTCTACCCAGCGGCTTAGGCTGTCTGGTACAGACTGTATGCAGGGTGAGAAGTGCTTGTGAGTGTGATTGTAGTGTTGTAGTGGCTTTGGATGTGTTTGTAGTCTTTGAACCAAGTGTAATCGGCCCGCCTTAAGCCGATTGGGTGCAAGCATATTAGTATGCAACACTGGTTCAACCACAGCACCCCTTGTGTCCGCCAAAGTAGAAAGTGGCTTGGTGAGTGCTTCCCAAAGTTTTTACAACTCTGGTGGGAGGCGAATCCGCGCTCACCAGCGTGCGAAATGCACACCCTACCACTGTACAATATATATATATATATATATATATATATATATATATATATATATATATATATATATATATATATATATATATATATATATATATATATATATATATATATATATATATATTTTTTTTTTTTTTTCTTTTTTTTGGAAAAAGGGAGGGGCCATGGCCGCATGGCCTCCACCCCCTCGCTACTCCACTGGCTACTACCACCACCACTACACCAATATCACTGCCACCACCACAAAGGATCACCACCACCACGACTATCAGCACCACTGCTACAACTACAATGACCACAACCACCACTACCACCATGAGTACTAGCCTACCACCACCACAACTACCACCACCACCACCAACCCCACCACCACCACCAACCCCACCACTACCACTAGAATTATAGCCTATGAGAAGAGCCTTAGCTCTTGAAAGTTCGCAGCTGGTTGGCTGTTACAGCTGTGTCCAAATCCTCTCTTCGGTAACAAGACACTTCAAATAGTCTTCTTCATGAGCGTTATGATAGCCTTTTCTGACGAAAACTATATATACAGGGTGACTCAGAAAAACCTCCCACATTTCAAAGGTGAATAAAAAAGAAAAGTTAAAGATAATCAAAATATTATTTGCATACATGAAACTTCATTCAATACAGTTTTTATTCATCATGTTTTAAAGATGACATCCTCCAAATGGTGGCCGTCATTGTCTATACACGCTTGGAGGCGATTTCTGAAGGCTGCCATGGCTCGACGGGTCATGTCGGGTGGAACAGCGGTTATCTCCTGCAGAATAGCAACCTTAAGGGCTTCAAGAGTTTGGGGTCGATGAATATGCACTAGTGAGTTAAGGTAGCTCGAAGATCATCGCCAGTGCTGAGGGAAATGTTTCTGGATTGGGTGATCTCGTTGCTTGGCGATGTTGGGTGGCCGGCCCGTTCCCCTGACCTCGCCCCTTGTGATTTTTTTCTGTGGGGGTGCCTTATATCACGAGACTATACTCATCGATCCCAAACTCTTGAAGCCCTTAATGTTGCTATTCAGCAGGAGATAGACGATGTTCCAATGGTCATGACCTGTCGAGCCATGGCAGCCTTCAGAAATCGCCTCCAAGCGTGTATAGACAATGACGGCCACCATTTGGAGGATGTCATCTTTAAAACATGATGAATAAAAACTGTACTGAATGAAGTTTCATGTGTGCAAATAATAATTTGATTATCTTTAACATTTTTTTTTTTTCATTTACCTTTGAAATGTGGGAGGTTTTTCTGGGTCACCCTATATATATATATATATATATATATATATATATATATATATATATTTACATGGAAGGACATTTTAAACTAGGCCTCGTAAAGCTTACCAGATAGCCTAAATAATTATGCGTCTACTGTTTAGCTTTGTGCCAAATCAACACGTCCGAACAAAGCTATTATAAATTACTTGATTATTTCCCCGTATTAAGAAAAATTAATTCAATTATACATCAGTACATCGACAGTATATTTGATTTAACCCATCAAATCAACGGAATTAAAATACTTATTATAAACCCCCTGACTATTTGATGAATGAGTGGTGGACGTGGGGGGTAGACCGCTAACGCCAGTAGCAGGCATAAGGCGTGGAGTGTGTACACTTGTTCTAGTCAATTTCCTCGCAAGTTTTTCTTTCAGAGGTCAGCCCATGCTCTCTCCATTAGAATTTTATATTAATTCTCGCTTAAGTGTGGCATCACCGCTTACGAAAGTGACTGACTATATCAAGATTTTCGCTTGTCCGCTGTAACTGCCAATCGGATTCCAACCTTCAAAAGCTTAAAGCTCTTCTCTTCTCACATCAGCTTGGCTATACCACCACCACCATCAGCTCTAGCACCACCGCAACCACCACCACCGCAACTACTACTGCTACAGCTATTACCACCACCACCTTTACTACCACAACCACTACTATAGGTTACAGCTACAACTGCAGCTACAGATACAACAGCTGCAGCAACACTAAAATACAACTACAGTACAAACTACTATGAAACTACGTTTCCAACTACAAATACCACCATCATATTTTGCATCTTTTACTACTACTACTGCTACTACTACTGCTACTACTACTATTACTACTGCTGCTGCTGCTGCTACTACTACTACTACTACTAAAGATAATATTGAGTCTGAAGAGAAAGAAACCAATCATACGCTTTGAAACAATTATATTTTGTTAAGTATCAGGTGATTAATTGCACTACTGGACAAATTTCAACATTTTATCTAGTTCAGAAAAGAAAATGTGTGATTTGGGGTAAATGAACGGTACTAATTACAAATATATTTTTACTTTTTCTCTGTCACGTACAGATTTTCTGAAATCTGTCCTTTAAATTTTTCTTCCACTAGTCAGAAATCATTATGCTCCTATCACCTGGTTATTCCAGGAATATATGCTCCTTTGAGAAATATTAATTGGGATGTAAAATAGTGGCAGGTGGTGGGGACCATCATCCACTCACTTGATGTAGTGCTGCCTACTTCTTCCTTAGCCTTTATCATTCTTTTTCTGTGCCTGCCCTCCTCTTTTCCTATTTCCCCCATCTTTCCTGTCACTTGTTTTTGCTTTTCTTTCCTTATCAGGTGGCTTTACATTGAGTAACAAGCCAAATGGTTCCCTGTAAGCCAAGAAACCATTTACAACGCTGGGTGGTAACCATATAACCAAATCATACGTGCTCCCTACGTGTCAGCAAGTGGGTTGGTGGAGGGTTAGTGCCCCTTCCCGTGAAACAAAAAGCTCAAAGTCAAATGGCCACTCCTTACGGGCTTATGGCGTCTAGCAATCGATAGATAGATAGGTAAAAGTAAAATGCAGAAACAAAATCAAATGTATTATTCCATCTCTGTAAATTTCGCTGTGAATATAGGTACTGATAGTATGGTTTTTTATTATTTCTTTTTGTGCTTTACATCGGTTTTCCGTGTCAGCATCCAACAATAGTGCTCCATCATACCAGCGACAATTCTACTTTGGTATCTTTGTTCCATTACCGCATTATCCTGGTGAAAACATTAATCCTGTTCGTCACTAACATCGCCCAAGTTTGTTGAAAAAAAAAAAAAATCTGTGAGTTAAGACAATAGATTTTAAGGGACATGCGGCATCCAAGTTCATGGTACGCAAGCAGAAGCTCTTCAACGATTTCCACGTAATCTTTACTACGATAACTGCCCAGAAAACCAGCACAATTTCTCTCAAGAGACCTTCAAGCCTTAAGTTCGTCTGCCTCGAGGGTTGCATCAAATTTACTATCTTTCTACAGGCTACGAATCTTTGGGCCAACGAAAATTCTTTCTCTCATTTTGGCATCGCTGCTCTTAGGGAAAACTTTCTTCAGGTGTGTGAAACCTGCACATGTCTTATGCAAGGCTTTGACGAAGTTTTTCATCAAGCCTACCTTGATATGAAGAGGCGGAAGTATGATATCTTCCACTTGGACAAGTGGTTCGTTCCGTACGTTGTGTACACTGGCTTGGTAGGAATTTCGGGGAGGCCACTCACACTGGATGTAGTGCTGCTGCACATCATGGCCGTCCCATACACACAGGAAGCAACAGTATTTCGTGAAACTTCCTTGTAGCCCAAGCACCATGGCTACCACTTTCAAATCGCTGCAGATTTTCCATCGAAATTCGCCGTACTCAGTTAAAACGAGGAGTTTTTGCATCGATTCGTTCGTTTCCTTCATTTCAGGAGCTAAAACAAGTGGTTTACTGGGTAACAGGTTCCCACTATGGAGGAAAACAGCCTTCAGACCTAATTTGCTGAAGTCAATAAAAAGTCGCCATTTGTCAGAATAATGAATCCTTTCCAAGGCTTCACACAGACCTACGATGTTGCCACAGTAGCATACTCCTCCGTCTTACTTGCAAAACTGTTCCAAATTTCTTTGCTGCTTCCTGAAACTCGTCATCTTTGTATCTGGATTCAACAAATTCAGATCTTGCAGTCTCGAAGCGAATAGTTCTGACAACACGTACAAGATCGTTATGGTCACCTTCGGTGAATAGATGCGGTACTTTGCCAGACGGCTGACATTCGAAGTCAGAATCAGGGGCAGCTGCTCCAGTTGCCTCTCCATCTTCATTCTCATCTTAAGTCTGGAATACACGTTATTTGTTGGTAGTCTTGAAATGGGAAGGTCCTCAGTGTGATCGACCGGTCTTATTGCCGACGGTAAATTTGGATAAACAATGCTTTTTTTTTTTTCTTTTTTTTTCCGTTTTTTTAAAGAAAATATCACAACTTTTGTCATGCAAAACTAGCAGTGAGTTGTGAGGTCACTGGGTTCTCTCCACACCAGGGGGGCTGCAAAAGGCATACCTGTTTCCTTCCTGCCAGCCATTCGCGACGAGGGTTGGAACAAGTCATGCAGCAGATATGGGGCGCCCATTGTCTGACTTGCTCAACAATCTTCACGCCGAAATAATGTAGATAAACTGTCTTTACAAGCTACGTGATCTTCGTTTCTGCTTCTTTGGAGTGAAACTTCCATATATTCCATATATTTAACATAAAGCATTGGGATCATTCACACATCCACGAGGCATTGCCAACTCATTAATCGGAATTATGAGTTATATAAAGCATAATCCATCTTTTCTTCCATCCTCTTCTGTCTTTCTTTCATTCTGTCCTTGTCCTGCCTACGGGTGACTTTACACTCCCTCTTCTGTCTTTCTTTCCTTCATTCTTTCCTCTTCCTTCTGCCTGTAGGTGACTCTACACTGAGTGACAAGCCAAATGGTGTCATGTACACCAGAAAACCATTTACTACGCTGGGTGGTAACCATATAACCAAATTTTGGCTCCTGGTGGTTTAGTGGGTAATTACGGCACTCCAGTCGGATTCAACCGGTGAAGGTTTATATCCAAGGGATGGTTGGGGTTTATTGCTCACGTAATGTCACTCAGGGATGAGTGAGGCTGGTCACTCTCATCTTAAATGCCAGGATCAGCTTGCCTAGCCCGGGGATCCTACGCTCTTCATAGGGCGACGTAGGATTGGATGATGGATGGATGGATGGATTAATTTACATAGACATAATTTAGATTGTGGATGTAAACAATTGGCAATGTACAGTATATGTTGGATATTGTACACTGCATATACATAAAGACGTGAAAAATGCACGAATAATGCGATAGGGATTCGTGTGAGGGTAGTGAGTACAGAAAAAATTGTACGTGCTAGAGCAAAATGAACATCATATTTGAAATCAGCGCCACGGTATTTCCCTGGGATATCGATTTTTATCTCTGAACCGAAATTCTTGTTGAGTAGTGTTATACTCGGCTAAGTAAGCCCAGTTAAGGTATAATTTCTACACTCTCCCAACAGAAAAGTTGTTGCCTTACTCCTCGTCAGCACCCATTCTTTTCCCACAGACAAACACCTGCACTAACACACCCCCTCCTCTCTCCCTCGCGCTTCCAAATGCTTCGCTACACGCACAGTGGAGTTCGGTTCAAACCTCAGGGAGAGAGAAGTTTGGCAACTCTTAAGTGATAAACTTGGGAATGGACCCAGCTGTATAGTACAGTATCCTTTTTACTCTTACGTGGCCAAAATTATCATCTCTCCATCTTAAATCCGAAGTGATAACAACAGATAAATACTACAGAACTGTGCTAGTCACGAAGAATGCTATGGAAAAGGTGTAGACCGTAGTGCTATCTTGTTCTACCGCTGAGTTACGAAGATCAACTCACAAAAGGACAAATATCTGGACAAAGTTAAGGTAAAAAGAATACAACGCTTACACCACCGGGTCCCCCGTCCCCTTAAAAAAAAAAAAAAAAAAAAAAAAAAAGTATAAACAGATGTAAATGTGGTACTGTGGGTCATACATAACATGACATATGAGGCTTTGTAGTACTTCTTTCTTACCAATTTGTTTGACATATTACGCCTTAACATTCTCTTGTATGTTTTTCATATGGCTTTGACATAAACATGATTTGAATTCATACCAAACAAGGGAAGAGTGAGGTGTAATATGCTGAATAAAGCCCTAAGGATGATGGTTACGAAGCCTCCAATGCCAGTCATAATTTGGCTCACGTGCAAGCGCTCTGGTCAGTTCTTATATTTCACAAAGCCAGTTTAGTATTAGTATGCCGCAGAAATTTTATTCGTGGTATGTTCGAAAGCTGTCATTTACCTTAGAAGGGATTTATCGAAATGAAGAGGTTAGGCGCAGCCCTTTGTGAAGAGAAAGTTAAAATTGAAAAAAAAAAAAATGGAAGGTGGCAAGAATACATCCCCCCAAAAGTCATCAGAGTGAAGAGGTAAATCAGTAAATCACTGAATACTGTGGTGTGTTATTCATTCCATTCTTACTATTGCCTGATGATCTTATTCAACTTTGAAAAATTTTGGGAACTGGAGGGAGAAAGTCAATTCCGACTTCCAACCAGAAGCCCTAGATAAGGGTTGACTACAGAACCGGTCCGGGAACCAAACTCCTATTCCTTTAGGTGTGTTTTCAGCCACGTCCAACCGATATCCCAGGCACAAAAAACGGTTAGAGCAGGCACCTTTACTCTCACTTCATCTTACCCTGAGCCTGATGTGCCCATAGGAGGAGGCAGGCGAGATAGAGGAGGCGAGACATGGCGAACGGAGGGAAGGCAGCAATCAAGTGAGGCGGTTCTGTGTGCGAGGCGACTGGGAATTGAGTTGTGGGTGGAGAAGGAAGGCGGAGGGAGAGATAAAGGGGGGGAAACGATAAAGACACGGAGGGAGGGACTGAGGAGGTGGAGGAAACGAAGAGACAGAGAGGAAGGTGGGCGATGGGACTGAGGGGGGGGGGAGATAAGAATGAATAGGAGTGGTGAGTGTGAGTAGTGTGGAGGAAAGGAGGCTGAGGAAAGTAAAGTGGTCGGATGGGAAGGGGAGGTATGGCTGGAGTGCAGGAGGAAGGAGGGGAGGAAGGTAAAGGAGGATGAGATGCTAAAGAAGAGGAGTGGAGACGAGGCTTGAGGATAGAAAGAATAAGGAAAGAGGGTTTGAAGGAGGAAAGGAGGAGTAGAGAGAGAAAAGAGAGGGAGGAGTGAAACAGAGGAGGAGGGGAAGAGGTAAGATAAACGATGACGAAAATGGAAGTGTAGGAGAACGGGGGGTTGTGTGATAATGAAGACGCAGATGTGTTAAATGATGAGAAGCATAGCGAGGAAACGAATGGGTTAAGAAACACAGAGAAGAGGAGGAGGAGGGAGAAGAGGAAATTAAAATAGGAGAAAGAGGAAGAAGGAGGAAGGAGAAGAGGGAACTGAGATAGGAGAAACAGGGAGGAGGGGAAGAGGCAAGAGTATGGGAGACAGCAGGGGAGGAGGGCCAAGGGATGGAAGATAGGAAGGGGAGAGAGGTAATGAGGAGGAGGGAGATGGGGGCAAGATAAGGTGCGGTGAGATATGGAAGATGAAAGAGGGAGAGAGGGAAAAGGTAAAAGGGAGAGAGGAGAAATTAGGAGAGGAGGAGGAAGCGAATAAGGACAAGAAGGGGATGAGGAAGAAGGAAGAGAAAGAGAGAGAAGAGAGAGAGAGAGAGAGAGAGAGAGAGAGAGAGAGAGAGAGAGAGAGAGAGAGGAAAGGATAGGTAGAAAGAGAAGTTTTAGAAAAAATGTTGAAAGTAGGAGTACCAGAAGTTAATGCAGAATTTAAGTGGGGGAAAAGCGTAAGGAAAGCATTAGGAGAGAGAGAGAGAGAGAGAGAGAGAGAGAGAGAGAGAGAGAGAAACAACAGCATTCTAAGCAAAATATCGTCTTGATCTAAGGTACGCATACAGAGAGACCTAAATAAGGGCATGAAAACTGATAGACAGACAGAGATAGCTAGCTAGATAGGTAAAGATACCCACCTCTGATTGTGACAGATAAAGACGGACAGATGCAGACAGATAGACTGACAGACACGAAGCCTTACCGAAAGACAGAAACAAAACAAAACAAAACAAAACTATACAGACCGACAGACAGACAGACAATACAAAGAAACAGACAAAAGAGCATACAGATAGACAGACAGGAACACAGACAGGTAGACAGGTAGACGAACAGGAAAGAATAAAAAAACAAAAAGAGAGACGATGATACCGACAGATAGAGGGAGAAAGAAGTGTCGGACAAGCAGGTGGACAACTAGATGGACAATCCCCAACCGGCGAGCCAGCCAGACAGACAGTGAGTTTATGTCATCGTAAAGAGCTTTTACGCGAGGGCAATGGTCGTACGATGCAGAGAAACGAATAAAATAGACGTGGAAAGAAATGCCTACTGAAGTAACCCTTTTCATGTTTCTTATGAAAACTCGTAAAAATGATATGGATTTTTTTTTTTTAGCTTCTATCAAAAAAGCTTGCAAAAACTTATGTACATTCAACAACTTGTATAAAAATGCCACTAGCAGTGCAACATACTTTCCCCATATTTGCAACGATTTGAATAAAAAAGGATGCCTAAGACTTCAAAACAGATTAAAGAAAAAAAAATGTATTTCACAAAATATATTCCCCCTCAAATTTAAAAACTTGTGTAAAGTGCCCTCCGGAAAGATCCTTTCATTCAAAGTTTATCCTTAATGTGTTGTAGAACGTATTATAGGCGCCTGCATAGAATCAAGAGTGAACACTAAACAGACTGTGTAGAAATGCATTAAAAACTACGCGTTACAGCTAAGGAGAACGTCTGTAAACCCAATGTGCATGAACCTTTGACAAAAGTCTTATGAAAACCATAGTGAAAAACTGTGGAGATTTTTTTTTTTTTTTTTTTTTTGCATAAAAAATGAAGACGAAGGATGTTCAAAAATATCTTCTTCTTTTTTTCCACATAAAATACTTTCATCAGTATCTTGTAGCAAAACATTAAATCTGACAAAAAGAGATTTTTTTTTTTTTCAAAAAACGCCTATAAAAAACAAAAAACAAAAAGAGGCTACGGTAAGCAATTCTTCCTCCCCCTTCCCCCCCTCTTTTTTTTTTGGGGTAAGACCACTCGAGGTACGGGGGTTTAAGGCAGGGGTTCCATCTCAACGCCTTTGGGCTAAACAAAGGTCACATTACATATGACTCGAGATTTCTTTACACCTTTTAGCGATTTAGTCTGCCATCTAGATTTCCAAATCCTGTTCCACGATACTCATGCAAACTAGATTGATATTCAGCGATATAAATAACATGCAAGAAAATTATCATGTGTCATGTACAAAACTGATCGACATGGAAAAGGTATGGTAGTAAGGTATTTCTTTAACCCGCCCCATCCCGACGTTTTCTGGGCAGTGGTACGCCCCAGTCCTGAAATTTTTGGACCTTTTCTTTTTTGGCTCAAACATCCGCTTTTGATGAGAAACATCGAAAATTCATAGAGAAATCGCTCACCTGAGGTTTAAAATACTCGATCTAGGTACGAGTACCTCCTTACTTGACTGGGTTTTCTAACAGGCTGGCACCAAAGAAAACGAGTTCTATGGGAGGGTAGCTATTTTATCCACTCATAAACAGTATTTATTTATTTACTTGGTACGAATTTATATGTAGTACAAGAGTATATTGGTTTTCAAACAGTAATATAGGCATTATAAGCATTGTTTCACTCACTAACTCATCACCATTCATGACCCTTTTTTCCCACATTAACTGATCATCATTTCTGACTGTTTCTTCCTCTGCTATATAAACTTTGTCGTCCACATTGTCATCAATTGGGGAATCACTCTGGCCCTGAATGTCTTTATTGGCCAGGTCACTGGTAACAGGTGAATTGCCGAGACAATGGCATGCAGGGGAGGGGGAAAGGTTATGTGGTGTAAGGCATTGTCCCTGCTTGGCATCTTGTAGAGGAATAGAGGAAGGTGTCCCGTGTATACGTGCCAAAAATCACTCGCAAAATCACTCGCGAAAATTGAAAATTGTGCAAATTAGAGACCTTGCAATGTTGCTGCGTTAATTCACGTCTCCGGGATATGAGTGCACATCAATTGTGAGGACGTGAATTCACGTCTTAGGGACGCGGGGGGTTAAAAAAAAGGTGTGGCGATTCCACCAATATTATAACAAACTCACGATCTCAAGGTAAGTAATGTTGGTACATATGCAACACAGTTAACTGTTGAATTGTGACTGCAAAAAAAGTTTGGAAAAAGACAAAAAATACCTGTTTTGGGGTAGTTAACCCGCGGCGTCCCGGGGACGTACTTCCACGTCCTCACGTTTTGTCACAGCTAATCCCGGGGACATACTTCAACGTCCTGCAATTGCAAGGTTCATAATTTCCACAATTTTCAAAATTCGCGCAAGATTTTCGTTTCGCCCGGGTACCCAAGCCTCCCCTACCTGCCGCCAGGCGGGCAGCGTCCTAGACCCCGCGTGACCCGCACTCGCCCTTGTCTCGGTCACTCACCTGCTAGCAGTGACCCAGGTCAGACATGGCGCAGAAAGGTCTCTCAGACGGGGAAATCGCATCTGTCCTGGAAGCCTTCACTGGAGACAGTGATTCTCCACTCGATGATGATGTGGTGGATCGCGATTACGTCCAGCCAGAGGAAGAAATAAGTAGCAGTGATGAGGAGGTCCCTTCGCCCCGAAAAACGCGGTATGTGACATACCATAAGGCAAGGGAAGGCCAGCCTGCTCCCCAACCACGTGCAAAGCTATCTCTCCATCCTGAATCTGATAAGGACAAGGATGAGGATGATGAGGATGACGGAGGCCTAGGACGTGATATCGCCGCGTGGTTGGGAAAAGAGAAAATATCACCACGAGGATCAGAAGGTGGGGCGAGACGACACATAAGGTATGGTGAAAGTACTTTGTCTGGGGAAGTGGCAAGTGGTGTGGTGGGCTTGCTGGGAGAAAGGGAAAGTGTTGTGGTGGCAGCGCGGGGTGAAAGTGAGAGTGGTGTGGGGGTAGTGCGGGGTGAAGGGGCAAGTGGTGTGAGGGAGGCAGCATGAGCACATGATGCTCGTAGGCCTAGGGGAGAGGAGGTTGAGTCACTCCCCAGCACTTCTTTCGCCCCTGAATATTCCCAAACTTCCTCCCCACAGCCCCAGGATGTGGGGAAAGGAAAGAAAGGGAAGGGAAAGGGTAAAGGAAAAGGGAGAGGGAAGAGAAGTGCGAGTGATGAGAGGCGCCGCTCTCCACCTCCCCAACCTCCCCCACCACCCTCACCTCCCCACCCTGACGAAGGGGACGATGGTGACGTGGTTAGTGTAAGTGGAAAGAATTGTTATCAAAACTACACCCACTGTGTAAATCTGGTCAGTAAATATGTGATAGCAAGGAAATAAAGTGGAAACGGGTGTAATGTTTGCATGAATAAAACGTATAAGTTGAACATTACTGTACAGTAAGTTGTCATAATTGATGTCACGAGTACACCCACATTCTGGTCAGTAAGTATGTGATAGGAATTATATACAGTGGAAGATGTTGTAATGTTAGTAGTAAGGTATTTTATAAGTTGATTACTAGTGTAAGATGAAACAAATGATATCGCGATAACACTCCCTGTGTAAGTACGCGCAAATATGACGCTCAGATCCATCGTAAGTTCAAAAATGATGTGATATCAATTATATCAAGTGTTTACGTGTGCAATGTTAGTGGAGAATTATTATATAAGTACAAAAATAGGTTGTAAGTTAAAATAGTTGTCATAGCGACTTCACCGTGTGTGTTATTATGCGCTATTATTACGCTATATATTTACGTAAGGCCTGAAATAATCTCAAAACAGTTCTATAAAGTTGAAAGTGTATAATAATATTAGAAAAGTATTATGTGAGTAGAAAAAGCACAATATGAGTTGAAACAAGTCACAGCGAGTTCACTCACTACGTAAATAAGCGCTAACATTACGCTAAATGTTATCAAAAGGCCTGTGAATACGTAAAAACAGTTCAGTAAAATGTAAAATGGTATAATGTTATTGTAGAAATATTATGTAAGTAAAAAAAATTATATGTATCATGATTTTAGAATGTTAGCGATTCATCGTGACCAAGTTGGCCGATTTTGCTCGTTTCGCACGATGGTACAATGCTTAGTTCTGCTCTATTTTTGTATAAAATCCAGTATACTCTTTTATCACATGTTTTTATGTTTGTAATAAATTCATTTCTACTTACTTTCATTGGTTTCCCAGACTTATAATACCATAGAAAACGTTTGAGGCTCAGACCGCCTAGGGAGAACACGGGGCCAGGTGGGACCAAGGCATACCTGGTTAAGCTAATTAGGGACCCCGGGGACCAATTTCTTTGCCACCGACCATTGTTTCTGACCAAAAGCGAATGTTTAAGCAAAAAAAAAAAAGGCCGAAAAATGGTCGGGATTGGGGGGTACCAGTGGTCGAAAAGTGGTCGGGACGGGGCGGGTTAAGGAGGCTTCCAGGTCTCCCCAGGCAATGGTTACTGACGGTTTCTCCGACTGGCTGAGTTATTTACCAACCATCGCTCCGACTACACGCATCAGTGCATCCCGTTTCAAAGCAAAGGGAAACTTAATGATTATTTTTTTTTTCTCCATTTGTTTTTCCTTCCTCCGTTCTGTTATTTAAAAAAAAAAAAAAAAAAACATAACCAAACCTAACCTAACGAAACCAAGCCTAATCCAACCTAACCTCACTTGCGCTGACAGCCAGCTTTCATCTTTAGAAAAATGAGCATTAGGAACGTTAAATATGACCAGCTACTGGCAGGCATCGGTGGAATATTTACGCATTCTAAATCCTCATTTATAGCTTTCAGAAGTAAGTTTTTAATAATGCCCAGTAGCTGTGGGAATCCTGGAATAATAAGTAACCTCTGAAGATTCATTTCAATAGAAAATACGGAAAGGCTGCGCCCGTTTGGTACAGAATTAATGAAGGAATTATGAAGCATCCTGTACCACTTTAAAACAAAACACCCCGAGACCTAGAAAAAACTGATGTATAACTAGCTCTATATTTTGGTGATATCTAGTGATAATTTGCTTTTTTTTTTTATTGCTTAGGAGTATTTCAAAGAGCTCACTTTTTTCTTTGCCATTCTTTTAGGCTTGTGTATAAAGAAATATTCTTGTTCCATTTAAAATATATACTCTAGTTAAATGCCATCTCCATCACTCCCTTCCTTATCCATGCAGTGCGAGGAATTGTTTCCTTCTTGTGCTCACTAATTACAAGATGTGTTGTGGAGATGGCTTGGCTATGTCTATACGAATATCTGCTCTCAATAAATTCCACTCCACATAACTCTTTTCTCATTTTATGCATTCTTTTAACCCTAGATATGTAACCGAAGTGTTTGCTACCCCTGGCCATCGTGTTTTCACTTGTCGTACTGATGCCACGTGTCCCTCCGGCCTGGGCCATTCAGTGTTCGTCAAGACATTACAGGAGGGTGGAATGTCAAGTGGCACTCTCCATAGGTTTCCTAAATATGGAGCTCCAAAGGCGATTTGGGGTAGAAACTACCCCGGTTTCCTAAATAGTGAATTTTTACTAACGACATACTTTGATGAATATATATATATATATATATATACAGTATATATATATATATAGTGATACACAAAGTGACAGTGACGATTGATTATTGCATCAGAGATGTTCAGTGAACCACTAGTAAGGACGCTCCCCCTCCCCCCCAAGAAATTTGTTTCATTCATTCATTGCCGGACACCATGTATCCCAAACGGGGTGGCCAAGGGCTTAGAGTTAATTGTTTTACAGGGAGGGGCACTAATCCTCCACCAACCCCACTTGACACGTAGGGAGAACGTTATGCCAACAGCATCTGGTGTTCCCAGGCGGTCACCCATCCAAATACTAACCAGACCCAACGTTGCTTAACTTCGCTGATCGGACGGGAAGCGGTGTACTCAACGTGGTATGACCTAAAAAATTACTAGGTGTAAATTTCTGGTCGTTTTTGGCTTCCTCACCAGAACTTACTCTGCATCCTTTTTTGGTTGTGCTCTGGGCTACAAGACGTGTCAACCATCACCAATCTGTGCCACTACCGGGATTGGGCCTATCTAAGCTTGAACTTAGAAATAATTTAATTTCAAAATATTCTTGATTTTTCTAAAAATAGTTTTTTTTAATGAATTCATGATAGTATTTTCATACTTCAGTTCACAAAGGTTTTAGGAAAAAAACTTAATATAATGGTGAAAGTTTATTACTGTGTTTTTTACAATAATATATATACAAAAACTCTGTTTCCACATTTTTTTCCCTCGTCGGGTTAATTTTACCCGAGATTACCTGATGGTCTCCACACATTTAGGGTTTCCTATCTAGGGTTAAACGTCCATTGAGTCCAAGGTTGATAACTAGTTCAAGAAGAGTCAAACTGTGTTCACTGTTCACACAAGCAGCCTGAGCCGTCCTCGCAACAGAAAATTGGACAAGGCAAAATTTTTACCATCCTAATTCAAGCACCGTAACGTATTCTTTCCTATAAAGCTAATATATATTTTCCCTAACTATCACTCTGTAGGTGGCAAATATCATATAAATAAATGCATCATCGTATACCTGACTTCAATCATTTTGGCCCAGTGGCGTTATTTGTACTTTTTTCTTCCCGCAACCAGCTTCTAATATTCAGCTTAGGAGAGCACCATAGATGTGAAGGAAGCAGCGAAGGCCATATCTATCCCTATTGCTCAAAATTCTCTCCTGAGTTGAATTTAACCATCTGGAAATAGTAAGAAAATGGATTGAATGAATTAAGGGTTACCTCTTGGTGTGGTGGTTAACAGCACAATTTTTAAGTATTTTAATTCTCTGTCTCTGTCTCTGTCTCTCTCTCTCTCTCTCTCTCTCTCTCTCTCTCTCTCTCTCCCTTTTTCTATCCGTCTCTTTCATTTCATTATCACTGGATTGATGCTGGACAGGGAAGCCTTGTGGTGGCATTAATTTAATCGGGAAGTCCAATTATCTGGTCATATAAATACCCCCCCCCCTTAGCTCTCTCCCTACCAACCGAAACGAGGGTAGTGAGCTGCAGCAACAGAGCGTCATCAGCCTGCAGTCCACCGGGTTCCTGATTATTTGAACCTGGGTGTGCAAGTACTACTACTCTATTGCATTATCGCTAGACGATGTGGTTCAGGTTAACGAAGGAACTTTCATATTACAAGCGTTAGCATTAATCTTTCACAGGAAGGAGGGGGTCCTTGGCTGAATAAAATAGCCTGGTGTTAGCTGCTGTGAAGAAAAAGAAGAGGTCGTCAGCCTGCAGATATTATTTCCTGATTCTGGTAACGTCTTTTTTAAAACTTTACTTTTGCTCACTTTAAACATTTACTTCCCATTTCAGGAAAGATTTATTGTACTGAACAAGTTAATGACCAGTCTTCCCAGAGGTGAATACAGCGTCTGCAAGCAGCAAGAACAAACTGGGAAAGAACATAACTGAACTGAAGAGATTATGGGTGGCGTAACTACTGTATGTAACTATCTGTCTGTCTGTCTGTCTATGAGTCTATTTAGCTACATTCCTTTCTGACTACCTGTCTATCTATCTATCCATCTATCTATCTATCTATCTATATGTTTGTCTGTCTTTCCCCTCTGTCTGTCTGTATGTCAGTCTGTTTATCAGTCTGTAATATGTAATTCATCTATTCGTAAAGATCCAAAGCTGTATATTCATTGCAGACCATGAAGGCGAGGATGAGCAGCCGATTGCCTCTTCAGTATAGGGCACTCTGTGAGCAGTTCACTCCACCCATCTCGTGGATTTTTTTGTTTTTTTATGCGAGGAAGAAGGAACCAAAGGCCATGAGCCCGCAGTAACAGTTCCCTCCAAGAGAAAAACAAAATACAAGAGAGCCAAATTCAAGATCCGATCATTTTAAGATGCCTGGACACACTACGTTTGAAAGACTGGAGATCATAGGCAGCAGGAAATACAGACAGAGGGAGACAGTTCCAGAGCTGACCTGTTGCATAAATGAAAGACTGGGAGTAACGGTTAACTCTTGCATTAGAGAGTTGGACAGAAAAGGGATGAGAGTTTGCTGCCAGACGGGTGCTACGTGCCCGTCGTAGAGGTGGAGGAATGCAAGCAGACAGTTCAGAGGAGCAGTGACCATTAAAGTAGCGATAGAAAAGAGATAAAGATGCAACAGTGCGGTGAAGAGACAGAGGTTGAAGGGAGTCAGTAAGAGGAGGAGAGTTAATGAGACGAAAAGCCTTTGACTCCACCCTATTGAGAAGAGCTGTATGTGGGAAGCCTCCCCACACATGAGAGTTGTACTCCACACAGGGGCGGATAAAACCCCTGTATAGAGTCAACAATTGTGCAGGGGTAAAGAAAGAACGGAGTCGGCTTAGCACACCCAATCTCTTGGAAGCAGATTTTACAAGAGATGTAATATGATCTTTCCAAGACAAGTCCCGAGTAAATGAAACCCCAAGCATGTTCAAGGATGATGCAGGATTAAGCTGAATATTATTAAACATTAGTGGGTATACCTGTGGAAGATTTTGTCGGGTTGATAGGTGTAAGAACTGAGTCTTAGATGCATTAAAGACAACCATATTATTTTTACCCCAGTCAGAGATATGAGCCAAGTCAGACATTAGGTGTGCCATAGCCTCATCCCTTGTTTCTTGAAGTAACTGTTGAGATGGGCGTTGCGGGAACCGAATGGAAAGGTGAAGGGCGGTGTCATCAGCGTATGAGTGGATAGGGTTAGATGTACAACTTAGAAGATCATTGATGAATAAAAGGAAGAGAGTTGGTGATAGGACAGAGCCCTGAGGAACACCACTGTTGATAGATCTAGGAGAAGAACGATGGCCGTCTACAACAGCGGCTATAGAACGACCAGAAAGGAAGCTAGCGATGAAGGCACAGATAGAAGGATAGAAACCGTAGGAGGGCAGTTTGGAAATTAAAGACTTATGCCAGACTCGATCGAAAGCCTTTGAGATGTCAAGTGCAATGGCAAAGCTTTCGCCAAAGTCCCGGAAGGAGGATGACCAGGAGTCTGAAAGGTAGGTGAGAAGATCGCCAGTGGAGCGTCCCTGACGGAACCCATACTGACGATCGGAAAGAAGGTTTTGATAGGAAAGATGCCTTAAAATTTTTCTATTAAGAATTGACTCGAAAACTTTTGAAATACAGGTCGTTAAAGCAATTGGACGATAGTTGGAGGGTTGGGAGTGGTCACCCTTCTTTGGGACTGGCTGAATGAGAGCAAACTTCCAGCAAGAAGGAAAGGTACAAGTTGACAGACAAAGGCGAAAGAGTTTGCCTAGGCAGGGTGTAAGCACAGAAGCACAGTTCTTGAGAACAACAGGAGGGACCCCATCAGGCCCATATGCCTTGTTAGTACTGAGGCCAGTGATAGCAGAAAATACATCAACTGAAGAAATTTTAATGTCAGCCATGAGGAAGTCAGAGGGGGGAAGTGATGGAGGAACAGCACCGGAATCGTCTAAGGTGGAATTGGAGGAGAAAGTCTGTGCGAAGAGATCTGCTTTATCAGTAGAAGAAATAGCTACAGAACCATCAGAGCAGAAAAGAGGAGGGAAGGATGATGAGGTAAAGTTGTTAGAAAGATTTTTGACAAGGTGCCAGAAGGAGCGGGAAGAATTCGAGTTGGAGAGTTGAGAGCATTTAGTATGGATGAAATTATTTTTAGTAGAGCGAAGAACAGACTTAGCACGATTCCGGGCAGAAACGTAAAGATTATGTGATTCAGGGGTGGGTTGGCTCCGGTACCTTTTGTAGGCCTTCTCCTTGTTGCGGACAGCATTAGAACAAGAGTGATTAAACCAAGGCTTTCTTGCGTTAGTCAAAGGATATGAGAAAGGAATGTATGCTTCCATGCCCGAGAGAATAACCTCCGTAATGCGCATGGCACACTCAAATGGCTCACGGCCATGGAAGCAATAATCATTCCAGGGAAAATCAAAGAAGTACTGCCTGAGGATGTATACCCTTAGGTCTTTTGGGGGCAACATCCGGTTAGAGTTGGCAGCCAGCACACGTACCGGCAATTATCCACCTACCTCTCCATCACCCATTCCCTTTCTACACCATCAGGAGCACAGGGGCCCCAGACTAAGATACTCATTTAAGGAAAGGGTGACCACCTTTGTATTTCCCTGAGCGGCATTATGAGAACAATAAAACTCAACCATCCCTATGCGTTCCCCCCCAGCAGCTTTAGACCACTAGACGTAAAATGATGGTATATGGTTACTGCCTTGGGAAGTAAATGGTTCCCTGGGTTTCGGTAAACCATTTGGCTTGTCACACAGTACAGGTTCACCTAACGGCATCAGTACATCGAATGAGGTATGGTACTGGAGATGCCCCGACCATCACACGGGATAAGTTTTCCATCGTCTACTGGTGTGGCTGTGGTGTAATCAGCAGCATACATGGCCTGTAACCTAGTACTCCCCGGGTTCTGGTCCCAGCTGACCCATATGAGACTTGGGGAAGGGTATATTTAGCCCAGCGCGTTCGTACCTAAACCTGAAAGAGGGATTTGGGTTGTAAATTTGATGGTTGTGTGTCATAGTCTGGAAGATGATTAAGGCCTGGCATAGACTAGATAGTCTGCCTTAATGATCTCAGTTGATGGCCGTTAATCTTCGTGCATTAATCCTCCTATTTTTTTTTATCTTTCTCGTGTATCTCTGTCCTCTTTTTTCGGATGTCCTACAATATAACCAGAAAGATCGCAGGATAAGATAAATAAGGAAATGTTTAAATAATGCTGCAGTAAAAGCAGCAGCACACCTGCAGAAGCACCACCACCACCAACAGCATCAACACCAGCGCCAACTCACCATCACCGTCAGCAGCAGCAGCAGTAGTAGTAGTAGTAGTAATAGTAGCCCCCGAGTTCATCTGAAGCATGAACCTGCTGGACAACAGCATGGAGAAGCCCTTTACCGATAGTCCAACATCCTCTTCTCGAGAGATAGGAAGCTGAGGCACATTTATTTCACTAAGTCATAGAACCATCTGGTTATATCGCTGCCACTGCATGATAGCGTACCTCTCTAGCACTTGAGTAAATAATGAAATAGATAAATGATTTAAATTCTAAGTATAGTAAGGCATACTCTTGGCAATATTATTTTATTTTAGAATATCGAGGAGCTTAGGAAATAGAAAGGCCCAATCTGAAGTACGGCCTTCCCTCAGTTAGATCCTCAAGACATGATTGAAGGCTTTTCATAATATGTCACCATGGCCAGTAAGCTGGTCGTCAACCCTTAAATGTAATGGAATATATCAACCTTGCCTCGGGCCCCTACACCTCGAGGGGAGTAAAGTAGGATTGGCTGTTACCCTTACTCTCTATACAAATTTTTGAACGTATGGGCATTATACCTAAGACTTGCATGAAGAGGGAGAAGCAAACTCTCTCTCTCTCTCTCTCTCTCTCTCTCTCTCTCTCTCTCTCTCTCTCTCTCTCTTTCATGAAAATATCTAAAGCATGTGAAAGTTTCTTAAGATTAAAAATATTAAAATATGTCACGTGAATGAAACCCTACTTAGGCAGATGACCATTTTTTCAAAACTACAGTCATCCCCTAAAATACAACACACAATAATCAGATATACCCAACTTCCCATTTGTATTGCTGGGTGAATGGGAACAAGGGATTAAAACAGCCTTTGTCCATGAGTCTGACCGGTCCAGAACTCGAAATCGTGTCTTTCAGTTACAAACTTGACATCCCACCACAACTCCAGCTCCGTCATGATGTGATCACATGACGAAGGTAATTATATATATATATATATATATATATATATATATATATATATATATATGTGTGTGTGTGTGTGTGTGTGCGTGTGTGTGTGTCATTGTGTGTATGTATTATAGAAGTGCTGACTGCGTTCTATGAGATGAAATGCAAGCTGGTCACAGGCGTTCCACAAATGTCCTAAAACAATCACAGACTTGTCTTTCCCCTCGCCATGTATTATAGTGACGTCTTCATTGTTTTATTGATAAATCCATAATGCAGTCGTTTTCAGCCTAGGAAGACTTCCCAAACTAAAGTGGTTAACTATAACTCTCATCACCATCAATAATTTGTTCATTGCTAAACTTATTAATATGATCAGGTAATCGTACGAATGGCCCAACTAGGAAGAGTGGGTTAACAGTGTGGCTGTATTCAATATTATCTCAAGGAAGGTAAATAATAATAATAATAATAATAATAATAATAATGGCTACTCCTCTGGTACTACGTATCTGTCTGTTTACTCCTCACGATATCGTAACATCACCAAAGGTCATGCTTTTAGTTCACACAGTTTATCAATGTCAGTATCTGCCGCAGGCATGTGTATTTGGGCATACAGCCCATTGTTCATCCCGGCCGCATTTCTTTGAGGATGGGGTGTATGTGTTCTTCGGCGTTTCTTTCTTTATTTATTTGGAAGTCTGTGCATCGGTTATTTATTGAACCAATGAACGGATCATCTTCAAACTTTGCACAGGTGTTGGGGTTTTGGAATTGAGGATGTGATTCGATTTTGGTGAAATCCACCGGAGGTAAGGATGGGAAAGGCGGGCCCCAAATTTGGGGTCCGATGATAATGATAGGGAGCAAAATTTTCAAAGTGCCGTAGTAGGCAAACGATGAGAGATAGATACATTGTTACTCTTATCACTGATAGGAAGCCATATGTGGGTATTCTATTGGCACTATTACATTTGACCTTGGGTGACCTTGAAAGGTCAAAGTCAAGGTAACATATTTTGACTGCTTAAATCAGCCAAACGGTGAGAGACAGGCACATGGTTACTATTAATCACTGATATAAGGAGATTCTGTTGTAACCAGGTGTGACCTTGAATGACCTTGAAAGGACAAACTTAAATTCGTCCAAAGTTTAAAGTTTTAAATCTCAGACACTGCCATTTCTTTTAATAGTACTATTATCAAGTAATAAGACTTCATTTAACCCCAAATCCTTTTGCCCTAACCCGGAGTGGGTGGGATGTTGTGACCTTGGGTCACTTTGCCGTAGTTTTACCCACGAGAACAAGGCCATCTGCCACGATTCATCTGAGGTGGTGTGTAATGCAGCCAAAGTCCCTGTGACGTCTGCCGGCTAAGGAGAGATAAACAGCTGTGTTTTCGTGGGCTTAAAAGATTCCCAGGCTCACCGTCCTTACTCTGAACCTTTTTACTCTGTTTTGGCCTAAAACTGTTACCTTTCCATCTTGAATGCTGACTTAAAACAAATGACTAGTACTATGTTATGTTACTTGTCACGAAGAAGTGTTATGAAAAGGATGCAGATCTGTAGTATTTGTTTTTCTTCCACTGGGCTATGTGGAATATACTTCAGAAAGACATATTTGAGCGCAGTTAAGACGGAAAGAGTATAGTTTACTCTTGCAGATAACATTTTAATATTTTCATTAAAGTTTTATGGTACGGGAGAGAGAAGCCCTTCCTTTTAATCTGAGGAATGAAACCAAATTTCGGGAAGAGGACCGGACGCTTTTTTTTTTTTTTTTCTTCTGGTACACTTGCCATTCAGTCATACTGGCATCGTCAGAGCGAGTTCAACGAGAATGACTCGGCAACGTCCCGCCTTTGCTTGGGAATAGATGAGACAGTTCGGCTAATCAAATCATAATATTATCAGAAAAGCCGTGTTTTGACATTAAACCAACCTATACCTAACCAGTGTAGGCCTAACTTAACGTTAACTTAGCCTAATACCTTACTTTGCTTGGGGGGGACGAGCAAGGTGCAACGTTGCACGAGTCTTTGCTCAAGGCACTCGATACAACGTTGCCAGCATGACTGGATGATCAAGCAGACCGGGAAAAAAAAAAAAAAAAAAAAAAACTGCGGCTGGACAAACATTGACTTGCACCTGCTAGGCTTAGGTCATGTCTTCCTCCCTCCCCCCAGCCAGAGAGCAGGGTCGGGACAAGAGTAGCAGATGTGGCCTCGCGTCGCATGATGAGCACAAAAACCTTCTTGCTGCCTCATTTTACAACATCGATAACGCGAAAGGCAGAACAAAAGACCAGGTTCTGGCCAGAACAACAAACAAAATCGCCTGGAGAAGGGAAGTGAAAAAACTTTAACCATGAAAATCGTTTGGGGGTAGAACCATAACTAAAACAGACGTCACCATATAGAACTGGTTAAACATAAATATCGACCGGAGGTAGACGTATAGTGATAAAAGGCGTCTCCATAAGGGTTAAATATGAAAATCGTCTGGGGGAAGGAATATAATGAAAACAAATGTCACCATATCAAAAGCTGACTATAAAAATGCCTGCACATAGGCATATAATTAAAAAGGGCGTCACCATAATAATAGGGTTAAAACAAAATTGCCCGTAATTCAGAACATACCTTGTAAAGGCACCTCCATATTAAAAGGGAAGACATCACTTGAAGGGAAGCCAACGCCTAATAACTGACAGTCACTTGTGTAAAGCGTGCGGTTAGGCCTACTGGGTGCGATAAGCCTGCCTTCGACATTACACACTATGGTCTGTAATGATACAAAAGTCCAACACGTTATAGTTCTTCACATAGTCCTGAAAATATCGTCCTACCTAGAGGCTTCATTGTCCCTTTTCAAAATAAGAGTTTTTACATCACAAACATTCTTGCTACCTCCGACGCTTTAACCTAGTACTGGAAGGACTTTCTAAGGTAAAAAGGGGTAGATATAGCCTGCGCTAACCCTTTATCTACGAGGGAGGTGTCCTAAAGCTAATATAATGGTTGCACGCAAGCAGAGCAGTACGTTATGAAAATAACGCCATCGAGGTGAAAGGTTTTAGCAAACAGTCTTTATGACGCAGGGAAACAAAATAATAATAATAATAATAATAAATGAACAGCATATTGGTTGAAGGTTGACACTGGTCAAATTTCGAAAGTCTGAACTAAAACAGATAATTTTAAAAATCTTGAAACAAAAAACACAGCACAAAGAAGCTTAAAATGAGTGCAGTTAGTCATAAGATGTGTCGTTGACACCTTGCAGGAGACAAACATCCATCACAGACAATGGATACAGTATTAGCAAATGCACGATGATGCTACTCCACACTTGGCTTTCAGGATTTGCTTTCTAGAGGATGCCATTTATTGTTCGCTTGTGACTTTGTGTGTGTGTGTGTGTGTGTCACGAGTCGGCGCGATTAAGTATTTGAATGAAATCGTGACATTAACTTTGGTGGGGAACCGCGAATTCTAGTGGAATCCCAGTATTTATCGCTCAGTTTAACCGCCACGTATTCACGTGATCGGGAGTGTTTTCAGAAAAATTTTTCACTGTGTCATAAATGACCGTCTTTGTGCGCGACTTTAGCACCTCCGCTGAGTACTTTGTTATGGGCGTGTTTTGCTCATTCTAGCCATTAGCAAGTGTGGCTCGACACTTGCCTTTCTCTCACGATTTGAAGTCAGTCAGGATTTGATCGTCGTGGAAGCAGGTAGTGTGTGTGGCAGTGTCCTTCCTCAGCAACGACGCCCAGTTCCCACTGCCGCTGTTGAATTCCAGAGGCTCAGAGTGTGCAGCATCCTTCCTTAGCAACGACGCCCAGTCATCCGCTTGGTCCACTTTTCTGACCAGTATTTCTTTTCGTTTTTCCTAGGTTAAAGAGTTAGCTTTTGAGTGAGCGAGTGAGTGCAATCTCCTTATTTTGAATTCATTTTGAAATGTAACGTAAATTTATTTCTTTGTAATCAATAAATTTCACAGTTCTTATTCTTGAGCCTAATGTAATGTAAACTCGTGTTTTATTTCTCTATAAGCTTATTCTAGTTGCAGCTCCTAGCTTGCATAAACGCTTTGCTATTCATAACTGGTACTTAGGCCAGTCCTTTTGTATTAAGCTTAAAATCCGTTGTGCAACCAGGAGTTACTTGCATCAGGAAGAACTTGTTTATCATTAATAGCTTTAGTTATTGATTGTCAGGGGTGGAGTCACTTTCTCCAGAGGCCAACAGTACTAATAAACAGCACATGTGAATAATTAGTCTCTGCTGTGTACTGTTGAGAAAGTTTATAAATTCTCGTCCTTAGAGAATCAGCGAAGAAAGGCAACATTAAGTAATCATTGCTTGATTTTCACAAGACAATTCATTGTCCTGTTCTTAAGTATTATTGAATATTACCCTTTAATACTGTATACTCTTTAAAAACCCTGTGACATTTGGCGACCCTGCCAGGATATTAACTCCTATCTCTAAAGTTATGCACGAGATAATATTCACTCACTCATACTTAGGTATTTATCATTAAAGTCTATAGGCACTATCTTACTGGTGTTTATTTATTCAGTTCTATTAATTTACGTAATAGTTTTCACAGTCACTTGTTTGTTTAATTTTCTTTCTTTACAAGTTAATTAGATAAAACTGGTCACCACTAACCTGTGCCTATATTCTTTATTCTTGATCATTGGCATCTTTCTTTGCAAAAATCGCAGTCAGTACTGAGTCGCTAGTTTATTTAGATTGAGTTAGCATCATGTCTACCAGCGTCTATGTACAGGAAGCCAAAGATATGGGGCTTACAGACCCAACAAAAATAAAGGACTTTGTCCTCTCTCAGTTTAATTACAAGCAGCAGCGCGAGAGTGATGCTCATGAGAAGCATCGAATTCAGCATAAGGACGAGAAAACGAGCGGAATACGAGCGAGAACAACGCGAACACGAGCGAAAACAATGCGAACTTGAGTTAGAACAACACGAGAGAGAACGTGAACACGAGTTAGAACAACGTGAGAGAGAACGTGAGTACGAGCGTGAACAATGAGACAGAGAACAAGAACATGAATGTGCCGAGCGAGAAGCACGCGAAAAACATGAACTTGAAATGTTGAACCTCAAGCGAGAATCCTTGGCTTCAGACACATCTGGTGCAGCTGGCCCAAGCTCCACGAGCACTATCACTGCACATATTATGGCGACCCCACACATCAAGCTTCCCCCATACAAAGAAGGCGAGTGAATCGAGCCATACATAGCTCTTTTGAAGACATGGCTCAACTGTACCAGCTGGATGATGCAGCTAAGCGGCTTCAGTTTCTTAGCCTGTTTGAGGGCCCTGCCCTCGATATTCTCCACAGAATTCATGGAGACAATCTCACATGAGAGATGATTAAGGCCGCACTCGTTAAAGCATATGGTCTCACAGTTGACGATGCCAAGAGTCAGTTCATGAGGGCGCGTTTACAGGAAAAAGACACTGCCGTTCAGTTTCTTGACCGGCTTACTGCTTACTTAGATGAGTGGATGGAGAAAGATGAAACTCCTTCCACGCGTGAGGGGATAATTGACCTTATGCTGCGCACGCAACTAGAAAAGTCATGGCCTACTGAACTTATGGCTCAGCTTAAGATCTGCCAGGTAAGAGATGCCAGCCAAATGGTGAAGAAGGCTTACGCATTGTTCACTGCATACGGGTATCAAACTCCCAAGCAGCATACCTGGAACAGGAAACCTGATAAATCTGGGAAACCGTCTCAGACTGAACCCCAGCAACAAGGCCGTTCTCAGAATAATGGCCAAGGTCCAAAACCGCAGAAGAAGGACCAGGGGCAAAACACTCAAAAACCTGAGTGGAAGCGGTACGATAAGCAGAACCCTAACCAGCAGCAGTACCGGTACTTCAAGCAGCAGCAGGGCAAGGACAAACCACATAACCCTCAGTCAGGACAATCGACTTTAGTGTATCGGAGGCATGATGCAAATGCGGACTTTTATATATATATATATATATATATATATATAATATATATAACGATAGATAGATAGATAGATTGATGTATATATATATATATATATATATATATATATATATATATAAAAGTCCGATTATTCAGCAGCTGGTTATTCGGTAGATCCGACATTTCGGCAGTTTTGAGAAATAGTCCCATTTACGAAAATCTTTGATTGTTCGGCAGATGTCTCCCAGTGGGCAAATGTCACATTTTTCACGTGGAAAAGATGTGGACTGGAGATGTCTAAAAGATGTGGATATCTGATATTTTTTTATATGTTTGTTTCACAGAATCTAAACACGTGTAATAGACGTGCTGAAATTCATCTAAAAGATGTGGATATCTGATCTTTTTTGATAGTTCGTTTCACGAGAATTTAAACACGTGTAATAGACGTGTTGAAATTCACGAGTAATACACAGTAATATCTGGTGGAATAAATCACATGCATGCAAATTAGAAAGGGTCTCTAGAAGCCAAATGGATTTAAAAAAATATACATTCACTCCCTAACTCCAACAAGTTCTTCCTATGCTGAATAAAAGTAATAATTTAGCCAGTATAAATTGTCAAATTCATCAATCATCAAAGCATTGTTAGCTTATAAGTCAATTAACTCATAGAGACTATAATCAGTTCAGCTTGGGAAGAACTTGTGGGATCTAGGGATTGAATGTAAATTATTTTTATCCATTTGATTTCTAGAGAGCCTTCCTAATTTAAGTCGTATAAACTTGTCTAATGAGAAATAAAATAAACAGTCAAGATGCATCATAATCATCAACAGGTTAATTTTCAATAATGTGCAAACTATATAAATGTCCTGCAAGATTCATATACTGCATACAGTACTATAACTACATCAGTAGTGTTAAGGTATAGTTAATTGTGAACGGAACCCATGAAACTTGTTGTGACTATAAGGTGCAATACATCAATAGTCTGCGCAAAGATTGGACACTAATGAATATAGGTATGTTTTAAATTAATACACAGAGTAGTTCTTTAATATATATATTGTGTATTACAGAAAAATCATTCACATTGCTATCTTAAAGAGTTGATGAGGTGAAAAGCTTTGGACTCCACCTTCTGCAGAAGAGCTCAATGTGATAAAAAAGTAATTATATGATAAAAAGAAAATAATTAAGCAGAGAAATTAATTGAGGCAAGTCATTAGGGAAAAAAGAAAATGCCATAGGGGAACTTAACGGTATACTAAAGATTAACAGGAGATCAGATAGGATGGTAAGGATAGAAGACAACCAACAACCATCAGCACATTCAGCAGTGTGTTCGTTTCAGTAGCCAGATCCATTGCTCCTCTTAGATTACAAAAGAAAATATAAAGACTACAATCAATTAATCAGAAACCCTGGGAGCACTGTGAAAAACAAAACCCTGCTTAGGTGCTACCACCAAGAATAATAATGTACAGTGTAGGTTCTGTGTGACAAATGGAGAAGCTGTCCACCATCCTCTTAACCCACCCCATCCCGTCGACGTATGGGTACGTTGCAACGTTTTGCATTTGCCAGTCCAGGCGACGTACCGGTACATCGTGCAATTGCAAAGTGCATAATTTCCACAATTTTCAAATTTCGCGCATCATTTTCGGTACGTATCCTCGCTTGACCTTCCCCTACCTGCCACCAGACAGGGACACTCGGCAGCCCCGCGCGACCAGCGCTAACCCGCAGCTCGTTCACTCACCTGTTAGCAATGGTCCTGCTCAGACATGGCTACGAGAGGTCTCTCAGAGGTCGAAATTCAAGCCGCCCTGGACGCCTTTACAGGCAACAGTGATTCCCCACTGGATGACGAGGTTGTTGACAAAGATTATGTGCAGCCATAGGAGGAGGAAACCACCAGCAGTGATGAAGAAGTCCCGTTCCCCAGGAAGCGGCAGTACATGACTTACCGTGCTGCTAGAGAGGGGCAGCCGGCCAAGAAACCACGTGAAGCATCCTATGCCCAGCCCCATCGTGATGTGGAACCCGAATTTGATGACGAGGACGAGGACGAGGAAGGAGTTGTGGGCCTAGAATTTTGTTTGGGGAGGTAGGAAGTGCCGTGGAGGGAGTGGGGAGTGAAAGGGAAAGTGCAGGGAGGAGTATGGAAAGTGAGAGTGGCGTGAGTGAGTCATCGCTCTCCCTAGGTAGTGTGAGGTGGCGGGGTGTATCATGTGGGCGAGTACGGGTGCGTTCTGTATCACGTGGGGTTGTGATGGAGGGGGAAGGTGGGGAGGAACCACTCCCAAGCACGTCTTATGCTCCCCAATATCCCCAAACACGTGGGTGAGTTAGTGTGCATGAAAAATCACGTGGTGTTGTGATGGAGAGGGAAGATGGGGAGGAACCACTCCCCAGCATGTCTTATGCTCCCCAATATTCCCGACATTCATCCCCACGGCCCCCTAATGTTCCTCAAGGCCGTAAAGGTAAGGGAAAGGGAAAGGGTAAAGGCAGAGGGAAGAGGAGTGAGAGTGGGGAAGCCTTCCGCACTCCTCCCCAACCTCCCCCAGCAGCGTCTCCTCCCCACCCAGACGAAGGCGGTGATGGGGATGATGGGGACGAGGGATTTGTGGGATGGAATTGGGAGGATGGGAGTGATTTTTCTCCCCTCATTCACCCCTTCACTGAGCAGGGGCACGCTGGCTGCATTGCTCCTGGAATTCACCGGAATTCCACTAGGTTGGATTTTTTCCTCCTGTTTTTTAGTGAGGCATTCGTGAAGCAGATTGTTTACCAAACCAACCTTTTTGCAAGCACCCAGCGCCTTGAGAGTGAAAGATTGGGAACAAGGAATAGGCATTCTATCATATATGATTACCCTGTCTCCCTTTCAGAAATGTTCCTATTTTTTGCCCTGGTCCTTTTGACGGATATTATACGAAAGAACAGAATTCCGGCTTACTGGACAAGGGACCCTGTTATGTTTACACCAATATTTGGGCAAGTCATGAGCCGTAATCGCTTTCAACAAATTCTAAGTCGCCTCCATTTCTATGATGCTCATGATCCTGCAAATGCGAATGCCACAGATAAGATGAGGCGAATTGGGTTGGTCTTTGATCACCTGAGGCAAACCTTTCGTTCGTCATTTTATCCCTATAGAGACCTCGTCATAGACGAGAGTCTCGTGTTGTGGAGAGGTAATATTTCATTTAGGCAGTATATACCCAGCAAAAGGCACCGTTTGGGTTTAAGATCTTTGTTTTTGTGCGACTGTAGGACTGGATACGTGCAAGACATAGTCTTGTACACCGGTGCACAGACAGACATACTAGAAGATCGGAGTATTGGACTGTCAGGAGCAGTGGTAAAGATAATGATAGAAGACTACCTTCATCGTGGTCACGTCCTCTACCTGGACAACTGGTACACCCTCTTCTCACTCGTTATCTTCACATGCATGAAACGGGAATCTGTGGAACCGTGAAGGTGAACCGGAGTCAGATGGCCAAGGTAGAGTGGAAACTTGACAGGAATGAGGTTGTCTTCTTCAAAGCCAACAACATCCTTGCAACTGTGTGGAACCATAATAGAGAAATAAGCCTCTTGTCAACGGTTCACCGCCCCTTGATGCACCATACTGATTCCGTTGATTACCAGAGCGAGAACAGGCATCACATTTGGAAACCTGAGTGTGTCATGGACTATAACATAAACATGCGCCTGGTGGACCAGTCAGACTCCATGATATCGACGGTAGAGTGTGCCAGGACCACGATGAAGTGGTATAAGAAACTGTTCTTTCACTTGCTAGACATCACTGCTCTGAATTGCCACCACCTTCACGCCATGACAACAGGAGTTCAGGAAACCTTTGAAGGGTTTGTGAGGGAGTTCACAAGAGAGATGTTTGCACAGTATGCTGTTGAAAGGCCCCAACATCGCATCCGCACTGCCCCTATTGCCCAAACTCCCCTGAGAATATCCGGCTGCCATTTCCCCACTCCTATCCCTCCCCAGCCAAACAGACCTAGGCCCCAACGCAGGTGTCACGTGTGTAGCAATTCCCGGGTGAGACTCACCACACAGAGGAAGGACACCCACTATGAGTGCGTCGAGTGTGACGTGGGTCTCTGTATTCACCCATGTTTCAGCGAATATCACACCTTGATGCAATTCTACTATGGTGTGAATGCGATAGGACGCTGAAACTATGAAGTAAATGCGACAGACAGACGCTCAGTGAAATTATCAGTCATGTTGATCTGAAAATATTAGTATAAAGTGCATTCGGGTATAACATAAGTGCAAATTGTATGTAAGTGTATAAATATGGTGTAAGTGGAAACATACCTAGCAAGGGTTTTTTGATGCGATATTCTGTCGCTCAGTGCAATAAATAAGGCCCGTCGTAAATATGTAAATATTATTATTGGAAATACAAACGGGTATAATATAAGTTCAAATTATTGTAAGTGCTGAAATATATTCTAAGGCAAATTATTCCTAGCGTGTGTATAGAGATGCGATATCCTGACGCTCAGTGGAATGAATAAGGCCCGTAATTATGAAAATAGAAGTCAACAAGTGGGAAAGTGTGTAACATATGTGAAGAATTTGTATGTAAGTGTTTGAGTGATATGTTGGTAGAAACATTCATTGCGAGGATATTTTCATGCGATATTCTGACGCTCACTTGAATAAATAATGCCAGTAACTATGTATAGTGCAATGTACGGGTGTAAACGTGTGTAATATAAGTGGGAAAGTATAATTGGAGTGAAAAAATAAAGTAGAAGATGAAACACGAGTGTTTGAGATTGTGCTTGCTACGTGAATATGCACTACGATTTCGCTAAATGCCCTCGTAATGAATGTAAATAATTGAAATCATTTACAATGTTGGAGGAAAGGTTCTACGTAAAGCAAAAAATAATAGGAAAGTGATAAAACAATTGGGTATGTTGAAATACGATTCATAGCGAGTGCACTTTAGTAAGCCGATGTGTGCTAAACTTATGCTGCATGTCATCATAATGAATGAAAACATCTGAAAACATTTACAAACAGTAAAAATAGGTAAAATGTCAATGAAACGGAAGTATACAAGTAGAAAAAATGATATGTTGACTGATACAAGAAACTTAGCACATAGCATGTTACCACTCGGACCTAACTCGCTATGCTTGCGCAAAGGTACAATGTTTATTTTTCATATATATGTGTTTGAAATCCATTATATTGCTACTCTTATTGTTTATTAGTTTAAATTCAATAAATGTAGAGGTGTTGTTTGTTGTTTCTTCCAATATTTCCTACCATAGAAAACGTGAGTGCCTCACGTGTCAATGATAGAATACAATACCTGGCGTGGGGGACCTCACCTGTTCCGACCACTTATGGACCATGGTAAGCCCTTTCTTGATGATTTTCCTTTGTTTCTCAACCAAAGCGGAAGTTTTAGCCAAAAAAAAATGTTTCCAAAATAGCTCGGGATTGGGGGATGTCGGAGGTGCGGAAAACCTCGGGACGTGACGGGTTAAGGACAGTGCTGGCTGCGTGGTATGTGCGGTTCTATACGGTTCTATACATGCAGGAGAATTACAGTGTTATATTATCTGAAAGAATAAAACATAGATATTAGTTTCAAGACAACACTAAGTACAGTAAATTAGGGATTTTTTTTCGTTTAGTTCATAGTACCGTGGCCTCACACAGAACATGAGTTCACAGTATGCGAATCACATAGTATGCAAGTGACAAAATAATCACCAAAAAAACTTTACTGCATGAGTTTAGCTCACAATCCGTGAGGTAGAGGCAAGGAATGGCCCAAAACCACTATTTTCCCTGACTAAGCGACCCCCTTCCCTGCACAACGGGCCCATTGCGACTTCAGAGGCTCTTGGGGAAGGTGCTCAACAGGAGGCTACAGTAAGATCTCGCCAATAACGACTTCGACAATAATGTTTTCGGTAATAACGGTAAGTTAGAACAGAAACCCAGTTTCTTTAATCTAAGTCTACTAATACCAAGTCGGTTCACTTCCTTCTAAAACGGCTCCAAGCTCACGCAGGGAGTGGAGCATCGAAGTGACGTCTACTGGCTCTGGCACGAAACATCAGCTCAGTTGACTCCTGACCATGATGGAGGATGGAAGTTTGCTCCACTACTCAGACCATAACATATTTTTCGGTTCGGTGAAGTGAAGGAAGGGACTGAAATGTGTGATGGAAGGTTTAGGGGTGTGAAGGAAGCACTTTTTCCCCTGCTTCAATTTCCCTTGTTATAAATGTTTAATTTGAATCTGCAGTTTTATACATTTTCTGTTACTTAAGCCAACTGACGTCACACACAAGCCACACCTCCCTGCGCCCTGATGGAAAGTGAACCGACTTGGTATTAGTAGACATAGTCTTTAATAATGTTTGGATTCGATGAATGACAGTTATTTCGTGAATGCCAAATTGTTATACAGCAAGTACGTCCATAACAAGATAAGGAATGATGCAGACAAACAAGAAGAGATGAAGGAAATTGCCAAAAATGTGAGCAGAAGTGAGGAGATGGAGGATCCTCCCCTCACCACCTCCCATGACTCGTCTGCCACCGTCCCCTCCACCTCCACTGTCCCCCCCTGACTCACCAGCCACCTCCACCTCCACAGTCTCACCTGCTTCACCTAGCATACCTGCAACCCTCACCATAATGACTTGCTGCATTCTGTAAGAAATATAATATTCAAAAGGCCATAAATTTCTTCATCAAAACCTGGAATAATACAACACTGGCAACTGTTAAACAAGCTCAGTCTGGGGGGTGATGCAGCTGGGGCATTCTAAATGTGCTGCGTGCCTCGGAACCCCTGTTATTTACGTCCATCAGGCATGTTGTCTACTGTTGTTAAGGTGACTGACCATATTTTTGTTATCGTAGCTACATCTGCAGTATATGTCTGAAATTTTTTCCCTTTATTATGTCTCTAAGGGTCAAAAAATGTCAGGGTATGAGGGGGGTAACGCCCACATGTAATGTGTCTCCTAAGATTATGTATTCACAGTGCACAATTTCAAAGTGCATGAGGACAAGGATGGCCCATCCACTCTTGTACTGTGCAAGCCCACTGTATATTATTTTTATTTTTTTTCAGTACTGGTAAGAAGTAACCCTTTTTTGCATGATTTAGGAAACAATTTCCACGGCAAACAAATCCTAAGGCCTGTAATTGGGTGAAGTCAAATTCGAAATAATATCCTTAAACTGGTACTAAATATATATATATATATATATATATATATATATATATATATATATATGCAAATTAAATTTTTTTCTCTGGAGAGAGGATTTTCCCATATTTTGATTTTAATTGACAGTACTTAACGGCCATACCACGTTGAGTACACCGCTTCCCGTCCGATCAGCGAAGTTAAGCAACGATGGGTCTGGTTAGTACTTGGATGGGTGACCGCCTGGGAACACCAGATGCTGTTGGCATCCCTACGTGTCAAGTGGGGTTGGTGGAGGATTAGTGCCCCTCCCTGTAAAACAATTAACTCTAAGCCCTTGGCCACCCCGTCTGGGATACATGGCGTCTGGCAATGAATGAAAAAAAACTTTCAACCACATATGATCACATACCCAAACCTGTCCTAGCTCCCATTAAGGGGTTGAAGTCAAATACGAGCTGAAAACTGTAAAATCGAACAAATTACCTTTTAGTATTAACCAAACCTAGTCTAATCTAATCTAACCTAACCTAACCTGGCCTAATCCCTGTGCTTGGTTGAAGTCATATATGAAATAAAAAAAAGGGAAATAAAACTGAATGAAGTGCTTTTTAACCCATTAACAGTGGCATTAGGTTTCACGGTCAATCCCCCAAGGAACATAAAAATGGGATTCTTTTTCCTTCAAAAATAATTTTTGGTCTTGTAAACGAAAGAGTGCATGGAAAAGAATAGGAAACCAAATATGAGTTCATTATTTACCTTTTGTTTGCCTGTGGTACGCTATTTGCGGACATTTGGGTGAAAAATGTAGCATGCATTTTTTTAAAAATAAGAGCGTGAGCATATGATGTATGCAGCAGTCGCATGCTATTCTTCATATGATGTACGTAGCAGCTATTGGGTTAGATTAAACTAACCTAACCTACCAAATCAGACCTAATCCAACAAATTTTAACCCCCAACCTAACCTACATTAACTGCAAAAGCATCTTACCTAACCTAACCTGGCCTAATCCCTGTATGTGGTTGAAGACATAGATAAAAATAAAAAATAAAAGTGCTTTTTAATTAAACATAACCGACCAAATCGTACCTAATCCAACCAAATTTAATCCTCAATCTAACCTATATTAACTGTGAAAGCTCATAAATTTGAGAGCAGGGACGGGCTAACATCGCCCTCCCCAAGCCATGACTATACAGTGAATTGTTACTGCACAAACAAAAACACCTGAAGGACATATTTGCGAGAAAAATGTCATATATCAAACCCCCCCTAAGCTGAGGAGTAAATATAATTGGAAAGGCTGGAAGTCCCCTAGAGTGTGACTAAACGAAATGTAATACTACCTAAATTAGCACTATACAGGCACCTGACAGAATTAATGCCTAGCCTATAGGCTACCCTAGGCCCTATACATCATGAGGATAGGCTAGGCTATTTAGACCGAGCCTGTGTGGTTGAATAGGTTTTTTAAGACAAATTTCTTCAACACACTAGTCTTCATACCTAAAGCTTATATATGATTAACTTTTGATATTGAAAATTGATAAAGTACATCAAAAATCTTACCTTCCCTCAAAGCTTGTGCCTTTGTACGTATGGTAAACGCAGGATTTGAATGTTTGTGCAAGGTTACCATTGAAAATACTCAAACTTCGCTATAGGTAGCAAGATGGAATGGCAAAATATCTAGAATAATGCCACAGATATTTAAATATCATTTAAAATGGCTCAAATAACTATAACATTTATAGAATGTCATTAGATGTAAAAAGTAAATATTTATACATGATCAAAGTAAATTCCTCTACAGTGGGGCACCAATTTTCGCGGCTAATTGGGTCCAAAAATAATGCGCGAAAGTAGAATTAGCGAAAGTTGGGGCATTGTCTTTATGGCAAAAAGGCTAATTGGTTCCTGGTTATCCTAAAGTAACATCAGATTTTCATTTTCACTTGCAATACAGTACATCAAATCACTATTGTACATTGCATTGTGAGATACAAACCTTAAAAACTGTACAGTACTGTACACATTATATGAGGAGAAACATACCACAGAGACCAGGTTGAGGTGTTTAATGGATGTTGGGGGTAAGTATCCGAGGCGCGTGGCGGGCTTATTTAGCCACGCCAGACGTATTGGCGCCACCTCCCGACTTTGAATGTCCCGGCCACTTTTTATCACCACCACTGCCTCCCGGCCCTCCCCCCACACCACCAGGCTCTCCCCCCACACCACCAGGCCCTTTCCCCACACTACCAGGTATAGTAGAGGCCATTGAAACGTGAGAATCCAACACAATGGAGCTAGCACGCTCGTACACAATGGCGGGAATGGGTGGACAGAGTGTTGACATGACGTCATTCAAGATGGCGGTGGGTTGTGGGCGGGCAGTGCAGGAAATTCAAAGTTCAAAATATTGTCCCAAACCCAAAATTTGTGCGCGAAAATCGATTTTTTTCAAGCGAAAGTGGAAGTTAGGGAATATTTGGTGCATGCCGCGAAAGTGGATTCCGCGAATCCTGCTGTAGCGAAAGTTGGTGCACTACTGTATATCTAGTGAGAAAGTTTGGCTAGATTGTACGAACATGGCAACATTGTGTTTGAGGCGTGTTGTTTACGTCGATGATCTAGTATTATTTCGCATTCGTTAAAAATGATAATAATAATAATAATAATAATAAAGAAAATGTTTAATAAGCACATAAAAAGTATTATTTTGAATATCATGAATATCTACTGTACCATCATTAATATCGCTTAATTAATTAAGAGAGATGATCATTTTAGGTAACGAATTATCCACAACCACTTCAGTCTGTCTATCTGTCTGTCTCAGATATGGAATTCATGGAGAAGGTTTGGGAAGGCCTTTGTTCAGGACACTAAATGGCTGATGATGATATATATATCATCATCATTAGCAGCAGCAGCAACAGCATGACCTGCCCACCTCCATTTCTGTTCTTTTATAACTACAATAATATCTTTTACTAATTTAGTCTGCTCTCTGACCAAAGATGAAGACGGCGGTGTGGCTCAGAGGTAGAGCGTCCGACTCGCAATCGCGAGGTTGCGAGTTCGAGCCTCTCATGGGTAACCAGAGGTGTATGGTATGTAGGAGGACTGCTGGGCCTTGATAGCAGGCTGTGAAGCCTATGCCCAGAGTCGGACACATAAAAAAAAAAAAAAAAAAAAAAAAACCGTTGGCGGGAGTGGTAGCGCGCTCCTGTAACTTAGTGGGGCTATATGGCAATACTTACCTAGCTCGAGGATGATGATCAAATCACCAAAGATGACGTTTTTCTGTCCCTCAAAGATATTCCCAAAGAGCAATAGAAACGACAATGTTGGGAATATCCTGTTATATATATATATATATATATATATATATATATATATATATATATATATATATATATATATATATATATATATATATATATATATATATATATATATATATACTGTATATGTGTGTGTGTATCTTAATTACCAATCAATAAATATTATAAAGTGCTAATAGGCAGGCTACAGAATTACTTTCATATATACCAAAAAAGGCATAAACTCAATCGGAACTAATCTATTTCATGTGAATTCTACCACCACATATACATCTCATACTATTCTGAGAGAATTCACATGAATTCTTCATCCAGTTTTACACGAGATCTTCTCAGCTAAGTTTCCACGTGGAAAAGATGTAGAAATCTGGTGAATACTGGTGTACACGAGATTTCACCAAATATCCATGACTAAAAGATGTGGAATTCACGAGCTGTGCTCACTGGGCTGGAATCACCTCGGCAGTCCAGGAGGTATTATCTGTGACTTGTAGGCTTAATGTTTCATTACACTTCTATATGTTCACTAGTTTCTATATTTTTCAGATTCAGGTATAGAATTGATTACAATTTTGCACAGTATCATACGGTATAGTAACCAGTTAACCACCCCCACAAATTAGCGAGGGTTACGTTCCAAGCCCCCACATCAGTTCTTGAAATTCGCTCATTCTTGACGTCTTCCTGAAAATGACATTTACCGGTAATTGCGTAGCCCATGAACCACTGATACTGTAATGCATTACCCATAAATAACTGTCACTTGTTAAATCAGTTTCCCCGTTGTTTTTAGCTGTACGGCTGTGGCAGCTCTTGTATTTTGATTCCTCAGCATAATGGTGGAAGGGACTGTCCTATAGTAAGTGTTTAACTAAACCTAACCTAACCGAGTTTAACTGTACCTAATAATTTAACCAAATCCAACCTAACCTAAAGTCGGAAAAATACATAAAATAAATTGGAGGAACATGAATTGCTAAGTTCCGACGAAAGTTAAACGTACATTTAGCGCTGATTCTTTTGTTCTTTTTTTTTTTTTTTTTTTGAAAGAGAGAATATTGATGCAAACAGTAATGTATTCCATTAAACCCTTAATAACCTCGGCATTGAACAACCCTTTACACTACCGATGTCAGTGATGTCAAATTAGTGTGAGCTATATATAAAAATGTAAAAAAATGGACAATTATGGAAGGGAACGAAGGTCATTGGTATGTTTACATGTCTCTACGCTACGATTCCAAGAAGTCAGGCGGTCGCTTTAGCTCAGATGTTTTCGCTCATTTGGTAAATGCACCATAACTATCAATTCTTCCGTGACTCATAGCAAATCATAGCATGGGTTTAGGAAGCTAAATAACACATTACTAGGTGTGCCAGAAAATTATTTTCACATCTTTATGAAGAATAAATTGATTTCAGAAGAATGGAAGAAACATACTCAACTTACTCAGAGAGAGATTAAATTTCTTTCATTTTCTTAAAGATGTGGAGATAATCGCCTGGTGCACCTATCAATGTGTTATTTAGCTTCCTAAACCCATGCTATGATTACGGGAGAATTGATAAAAGTTAGGGTGCATTTACCAAATGGGCGAAAACATCTGAGATAAAGTGACCGCCTGACTGCTTGGAATCGTAGTGTAGAGTCGTGTAAACATACCAGTGACCTTCGTTCCCTTCCTATAATTGTCCTGTATTCATAGCTCACGCTAACTCGACATCACTGACATCGGTACTATAAAGGGTTATTCAATGCCGGAGGTTATTAAGGGGTTAATGGAATACATTATTGTTTGCATCAATACTCTCCCTTTCACATGCAAACAAAAAAATGAACAAAAGAATGAGTGCTAAATGTACGTTTAACTTTCTTCAGAAAGACCTTACCAACTCATATTCCTCCACTTTATTTTTATGTAAATTTCCGACTATTTTATTTTGTGTTTGGAAAAAGTACTGTGCACAGTAGTCACTCCAAACATATCTGTAATAATGTAAGTAGTGATGACAGTGTTCACCAATACAAATGATTTACTGAGCTGGTAGGTAATATTCTGTATCATTTCGACCATCCAGGAAGTGTTATCTGACTTGTGGGCCTACTGTGTCATTACACTTGTATATGTTCACTAATTTATATTTATATTTCAGATTCAGGTATAGTACTGTATTGATTACAGTATTGTACAGTATACAGTACTCTCTCCAAACAGCTGTAATACCGTAAGTTATGATGACAGTGTTCACCAATATATTTAAGGTACTGAGTGGGTAGGTTTTTTTATTATTCGGCAAATCCAATTTCTCGGCATCAGCCCGGTCCCATAGATGCCGAATAGTAGGATTTTTACTTGTATGTATGTATATATATATATATATATATATATATATAGCCTCCAGTATCCGATGTAATAAAGCCAACGGCATATCCGGATAGTGATCCTGTCCGGATATTGGGCCCAAGCCTTCTGAACTTGTACTTATGGACCCTAACTCAGAAAAACACCTATACAACTCCCTCTGGACATGCAAAGCACCTATTCAAGACCCAAATCACACCAATGAGGGACATAAAAGACTGAAATAAATGCAAAAGAGCCATAAAATGAGGTTTTTGAGGTAGGTTTATGCAATATTAAACATTCTGGTTACTTATAACAAGTCCCTGGGTCCTGGACTGGTAGTTATGGACCCTAACCTAGCCTAACTCAGAAAAACACCTCCCTACAGCACCTGCATAGCACCTAAGACACTATTCACACCAATAAGGGACATAAAAGAGTGAAATGAGGTGTTAGAGGTAAGTATGGAAAAAATAGTACAGTACAATATGAAACATTCTGGGTACTTACAGCAAGTCCCTGGCCATCTCGATGAATAACCCGCCTCCTCTCAGACTCTGACAGTAAGAAGGAGTTCCTGAAGCACTTGTAGTACACTGTTCATGAAGTCTTGCACAGAACTTACTCATTTGCACTCAGAATTCCATTCTCTTAACACTGTGCACTCTTGTCTTACTTGCGCTCCATTGTACCTTAATGAAATAAGTGTTGCACTCTGCACTTTAAGTCTTTCCACTCTTAAAACCATTTTCTAAACAAAATACACTCAAGTTAATTTACGTTACATTTACAGTCCATTAGATTTGTGTCTTTTCACTCGGAACTCTAATTCCTTAACACTATGAATTGTTTTTTTTTTTTCATTGCACAACACTGTAAATTCCCGTGTGGTCTAGTGGAGAAGTTCTTGGCGTCTAATCACTGTCAGAGTCTGAGAGTAGCACATGCAGGTGACCTAGGGGTGCTTTGCTGGGTCGTGATGATGGCATACCCACTGTAGACGACTCTGAAGAGAGGCGCAAACGCACATCGAGTGGTGACTCCACCGTGCCTGATGTGCTGGGCTGTGGCTCGGAGCATGAGGGCCTGTCTTGGGGAGGCAATGGAGTGGAGCCAGGGCTGGGCACAGCAGGGGTCGTGGGCCTGAAAAAGCTGTCAGTCATTGATTGACACAAGGAACGACGATTTTGATGATTAATGATGCGCTGCCTGAAAGTGCACACTTCCTCCACAAGTCCCAAGGGTCCCATTTCCCTGTCGCAATCTGGGTGCTCTAGGTAGTCCAGAACGAACTCTAGATGTTCCCAGAGTGCGCCCAGCTTGGGGATGGCTGGAGTAGTGTCATGCTGAGAGGAGTCCACATCATCATCGCCGTCCTCGTCGGAATCTTCAAGCTGGGTACTGACACCTGCAACTGAAGATGTGATCTCGATATCAGACATGGTCTGACACCCAGGATTGCCCTCGTCGTCATCCAACCACTCACACACTTCGTCCACATCAACATCGTTGCCATGCGCATGTAAATATGCATGGAAGTCATCCACATCAAAACCTAGGATATCGTACTCCACATCCGTTCTGAGAAGCAGACGCGACCAACCATTTTCTGGAGTCTTGACAGGGATTTCCTTCCATGCACTGGCCCAGTTGTAGGTGGGAGACTTGATGATGTAGCGGCGAATGTTTTCCAAAGTCCGCTGGCCTCGGGTGTCCCGTCTCTCCCTGCGCTCGTCCTCATCCTCGATGACAACCATCACCTCGTCCAGGAACTTCCGCCGGTACAGCCTCTTCATTGCCACGATCACTCCTTGGTCCATTGGTTGGATGAGAGCAGTAGTATTAGGTGGCAGAAACATGCACCTAATGTACCCATTCTCAGCTACCAACTCCTTGTCGCACGGGTGGGCAGGTGCATTGTCGAGGAGAAGGAGGGTCTTTACCTTGTCACTTGGGATTCCCAGTTCTCCGTCTGGTAATGGATGACCTCCTTGACGAAATGGCAGTGGAACCAGTCTTTGAAGATCTGGGCTGTGAACAATGCCTTCAAGGAATGGTACCAGACGACAGGAAGGACATCCATCACCCCACGAAGATACCGAGGCTGCTTTTCACGGCCAACAATAACGGGCTTGAGCCGGTGCATGCCGTTAGCATTGGCACAACACAAAGCAGATATCCGTTGCTTGCAGAGCTTGCGGCCAGGTACATGCTTCTCCGTCTCCTCGGCTAGAGTGTTTGTAGGCAAAGAGCGATAGAATAAGCCAGTTTCGTCAGCGTTGTAGACCTGACCGAGAGTTAAGCCCTCTCTGTCGATCAAGCCTTTCACCTTGTGCCGAAACTCATCAGCTCCACCCTCGTTGGTGTCCAAAGCTTCTCCATGAGACTTACGGTTGGTAAGGCCATGTTGTAACTTGAACACGAAGAGCCAACCTTCGAATGCATTGAGGTCTAGGGCGTCATGAAGCCTTGCTAACTTCTCAGCAGCATCCTTCAGCTCTCTGCCATGCACCATCACATCAGCAGCATGTTGCTGTCGATGCCAAATCAACACAGAGCGGTCGACTTCTGCATACTTGGGAGTATACATCACCTTCCTCTCCACGTTGGATTTGCTTTTCGACAAGAAGTCAGCCGTGTACTGCATGAGTTTGTCACGGAATCTCTTGATATCAAACAAAGTAGACCGGGCCAGGTTGAATTCATGGAGGATATGTGAGGTAGACCATCACGCATCCACCTTGTCCAATATCTCCCTCTTCTTCTCCAGAGTCAAAACCACTCTCTTCCTCTTCTCAGGTGGCGGGGCCATCATCACACACATGAAGGAGAGGCACGAGAGCAGCAGGAGAGCCTGCGTCAGGTAAGGCACCACCACAAAAGCGATCTTGTCGGCGGCCATGACGATGAGCGTGCACACACAACAAGAGATGGGCGGCAAGTGGGGAGGATGCAGGGGCACTCTAGGGGATGTCAGCGGAACAACGCACCAAAACACAGCTCACCCACGCCGCGCATGCCAACTTCTAATTATGGGCGGGAAAAAGTCGGATTTTTTTTTAATTTTGGGGGGTTTTTGGCCCATTTTGGGAATATTCAATCCTGTGATGAAAATGTCGGGTTATTGTGGATGTCCGGAAAATGGGCGTCTGGATATTGGAGGGATTACTATATATATATATATATATATATATATATATATATAACCATCATCAGCCATTACAAGTCCCCTGCTGAACAATGGCCTTCTCCAACCTTCTCCACGAATTTCTTGACTGAGTCATCCTTGCCACGTTTTCCCTGCAAATTCCTCAATCTCATCTCTCCACCTCCTGTTTGGCTTTTTTCTGCTACGCTCAAAATTTCTTTGTGTCCAGTCAGTCAGCCTCTTTCTCTGTCGGTTATCCCTTATTCTTGCTGCCTTTCTGCTAACCTCTATTTCTGTTCATTTATAAATCTCTAATGTCTTTGACTTTGGTCTGCTCTCTCACCCAAGGTGATCTTTTCCTGTCTCGTAAAGATATTCCCAACATCGGCCTTTCCATCGCTGAGAACGGATTGGTTTATATTCCATCGATTTTGTCAGTTTCCTGGTTTCACAACCGTACGTCATTGCTGGGATTATACTTTCGTTTTGTACTTTCTGTCACAAACATATTGGCAAGCTACTTTTCATGATATCTCCGTATTTACTGATAGTTTTCCATCCAATTGTAATGCGTCTTCTTATTGTGCTACAATGGTCTTTCTTTAATTTTAGTATTTGCTCCAAGTAATTCTATTCCTCGTCTTCTTCAACAATTTCTTCACTTTTTCTGATGACGCACTTTCGTATATGGCGATTAAACATTAGTTTTACTCCAGTCCATCAATAGCCCTACTTCGAGGCTTTCTCTGTTCAGGTTGTTTAACATTTCTTGCAATGTCTCGACTCTTTCTGAGATGAAGACAATGTAATTTGCAAATCTTAGATAGTTAACCTTTTCTCCATCTATGTTTGTTCCTTTTGTTTTCCCAGTCTAGCTTCCTCAAAATGCTTTCTATGCATGCTGTATGTAATTTTGATGAAACTGTATCTTCCTGAAGCCCACCCTTCTCAATTTTAATTTTTTCCGAATCTTTATGTCATTTAACTGTAGCAGCTCGCTCTTAATAAATGTTTTCGAGAAGTGTCACAATGTTCTCATTTATTCCTTGCTCTGTTCTCCACTGAGTCAAAAATCTTTTTGTAGTCGACGGAACCTAAGCACAGTGATTTATTATATTCTGTAGTTTTCTCAGTTAGCTGATTCATTGTGTAGATGATCAGTAGTCGAATATCCACTTCATAATCCTGCCTCTTCGCGAGAATAGTTTTCTGCCAAATTTGTTGTTATTCTGTTCATAAGGACATTAGTGTAGACTTTGTAATTATCGGATAATAAGTTAATGGGACGATAGTTACTAAGATCTTTTGAGTCGTTTTTTATGGAAAGTAAAACGACTATTGCATAACACCATGTTTTGGGAATTTTCTTCTTTTTTATACATTGAGTAAATAAGTAATCAAGCCAGTTTTGTACTTCTACTCCTGCATCCAAAAGTAAATCTGCTACAATTCCATCTTCTTCCTTCTGAACCTTCCCTCTTTTCTTGTTCTTAAGAGAAATGTTTGCTTTGTCTGTTGTTACCACAGGTATTGCACTTGTGTCAACTGAGAAGATAGCTATTAGTACTACTGCCTTTGATGCATACAGTTCTTTGTAAAATTCCACATCTCTCTTCTCCATCTTATCTCTGCGTTTATTGACTTCACCGTTTTTGTCTTTTAGTGATATAAGTTGTTGTGTTCCTTATATGATTAAATTCAGACCTGTTTCAGACTTTTTCCTTTTTTGATGGTTTCCTTAATGTAATCCATGTATCTCTTTCCTTTTTCTTCTCTTAGTCTCGTGCACATGAGCTTATTTATTTCCGCTGCTTCTATTTCATCTTTTTATTTTTGTTTTTACTTTCAGTTTCTTTTTTTTTTTTTTCTTCATGAGCTCCAGTGTCTTTTCCGAGTACTTCTTGGTTTTGATTGTATTAAGTTTCTCTACTGCCTCTGCTGATTCTCTTAACGCTTTTGTTAATCCGTCATTCAACTCACCAGTGTCATAGTCAGCATTACTTAGAGCCTGAAATCTGTTATTTCCAACTGAAAGGCTGCTTTCTTTTTTATTACTTTTATTGGGTATATCTAGTTATTTTTAATTATCCTCGTACTTTCACTTTTGAAATTGAATCTGACTGTGCAACTCACCATTCTGTGATCACTTGCTATATTTACTTCGTTGATAACTGTGACATTTGTGATCGTGTTATTATTATCTGCTATAATGAAGTCGATTTCATTCTTTGTTTCTCCATTTGGACTTCTCCAGGTCCATTTTCTCCCTTTTCTTTTGTGAAACAATGTGTTCATTATTCTCATGTTATACATTTCAGCCAGGTTTACCACCATCTCTTCTCTTTCATTAATTTCTCGCACTCCCAATTATCCAATATATGCTTCTCCATTTTTGGATATCCCAACTTTTGTACTGAAGTCTCCCATGAGTATAGTACATGAGGTCTTTTGTTTTTCCATAATCTGGGAGATGTCATCATAGAATGTTTCCGTTTTTCCACCTGAGCTTTGAGAAGTTGGTGGACATACTTGTATTACTTTCAGGGTGTATGTTTTGCTGTCTTATTACAGTCCATGCTGCTCTTCAGATACACTGCTGAATTTAACAATGTTGTCTGCAGAATTTCTGTTAATTTGAAATCCTACACCACAAATTCTTTCATTTTGCATTCCTCTGTAGTAAAATTGGTGGTTGCTGTCTTTGAGCTAAACTCCATTTTCTTCATTTCTGTGGATCTCACTCAAACCTACAATATCCCAACTAATGTTTTCCAATTCAATCATTAAGTTATCAAGTTTGTAATCTTCTGCGAGGCTTCTTACATTGTATGTATAGATCTTCAGGGATTTCAGTTTGTATATCCAAGTCTCTAATTTGCCGACACAGCACCTACTCACTTTCGGTGGCACACTGCCCATAAACACAGGAGGCAATGCGGTTGGACCTTTAGCAAACGATGATCCAACAGGAATGCCTGTCAAGTCATTTGCAAAAGAATTCATGTTTTTTTGGAAGAAATGTGGCAAGTAATCTCATTTCCTTGCCACATAGTTTCTGGTGAGATGTGATTTTTGTGCCACCTTTTTCCGTATATTTGGTGGAGCCCTACTGTATATATGTACGAGTATAGGGGGTCCCATGGTCCCAGCTGTCCTAGTTGGTACATTGTACGTCTGAAAGGCCTTCCTATATCCACCACCTGGGGATGTGCCAGGTAGCAGTGGGATTCTGCTGACATCCACAAGGAAAGGCAAACATGATATATCCCGAGTGCTTTGGTGCATTCACATCTTCAGGGGATTGCAAAGTCAGTACACGAAAATGCTCGGAATATTTCATGTTCCCTTTTCCTTGTGGATTTTCCTTGTGGATATCCAATTATATTTGAATCGTGCATAATTGACTTATTTGCACATAAATATATATATCTATAGCCATCTACCCATATATATATATATATATATATATATATATATATATATATATATATATATATATATATATATATATCCATGTATCTATGTACCTATCTATCTATCTTCTATATTTTCCTTGTCATTTCTCAAAAACCCTGGCGTTTGAAGGTCAAGGACAGGGAAAACCATAAGGATGACGCACCGCTGCACACGTTCACACAAGAAAACCTCTGTGGATTTATCGGAGGTGAAGCAAACCGGCAGACTTTAGGATGCTTTCACAAAGTTGTCCTGGAGGTGGGCGTCAGTGGGTCCTGGAGCGGCAGTTTGGTTAGGAAGTGGTGGATTACCAGGACAGTGTTGGGGGAAGAGGGGATCATTGAGCAAGGATGGAGCAAAGGAAAGATGAGAGAGAGAGAGAGAGAGAGAGAGAGAGAGAGAGAGAGAGAGAGAGAGAGAATGTGTCAGTTGCTGTGGTCGGTATTGGGGAGTGACGATCGTCCTACCGCTGAGAGGTATTAAAAAAGAAGTTTCCAGAAAAAAATTATGTAATTACTGCAATGATAGATTAACCTTTTGTATGGTACAACGTCTAAATGTAAAGTGCGCTTTGTGAGCTCGTGACGAGCGAGCTTGGGTTTGTACATAAGCCTATTGTCATAGTTTCATCTTGGTGTAAACTTTCAGCATTTTTGATGACATGTTGAACAATATCAGAAGAATAAGTTAACTAAAATATTTACTCTTTCACGTTTTCTCTCTCACATTATCTCTCTGGATGTGCATATAGCGAGACACCATTGCATTAATCACACACGCAAATTTTTTTCAATTCTCTTCTCCCGAACTGCGTCAGAAAACGCTTGGCTATTGATCGAATATTAAAACCCAGAAATGGGACGATTACCCTTCTTGACTTCACCCCCTAAATATAGAAAAAGCGTTCATGTAAAAGGATGAACATAATATCCGATACTTAATTGTTACAATTCATGCAAGAAAACATAGTGTTACAACAGGAAATCTTTTTATTTCGATTTCATAGTGGCGCATGTAAATTGAAGCCCTCAGTACATTCCCTTGGAAAGCTGGGATTCCAATGAATTCCTTTGGTTTCATGAGTAAATATATAGCTAAAAACAAAATTTATTGACTGTATCTACTACCTGCTGAAAGAATCTCTTCTCCATCTCACATGAGAGAAAGGTTATTAGCCTCTGAAAACCATGGAGGTCAGACCGTGTCGTGTTAGGCTGGGCCGGGTCGGGTCGGGCTGCCCATTTCTCAGCTGAATGTATAGTAAACATTACTTCTCAAAGTTTGCTTGCTTCGCTCGCTACGCTCGCTTGCTGGCAATGTCAGGACACTGTTATCTTTTCAAACAGAAAGGCAACTTGTCATCTCCAGTTTAAAACATCAAGGAAACTATGGATATGCCAAGTATAAATACAGAGCTTGGATTTGGAAGGTAAGGAAGAAAGGCTTCGGAAATAATGAATAACCTCATTCGATTTTGAAACTAATTATAAACATAAAGAGTGCAATACCTGCTCCCACCACTACCCTGTACTCTTGACATTCATCTGACCTCCGTCAAAATCGAATTACATCATTCCTGCCTTACCCTGAACCCTTCCACAAAGTTACGGCTAAACTGAACTAAAGCTGTTCTCGTTCACATTTTATGTCGGCATGACCTTTGACCTGTTCTTCTCAAAAGCAAAAAAGTAAACACTTAGGAGACGATCAACCCTTTCACCCAGCTTGGTGAATATAATATAAACATTACTTCGGTTGTTTTGTTTACACACAGACATACAGCTCGAACTTTAACCTTGCCTGTGACATTGACCCTTCACTGATTTTCTGAAAAAACGAATCTGCTCGTTCTCAGCCGTTCCTCTAAGCCCACTGTAAGTTGAAAAAACATGATTATGTTGACCTTCTGAGGTAAGACTTTGGCCTAGTGCAGTGGTCCAAAAAATTTCCTTTTGTTCTCCAAAACAAGAGGTTAGAAGCCTTGGATGACCTTCAGCCCGACCAAGTTTCATTAAAACTGAAGCATCTAAAATTATCGTGTTTACACACACACACACACACACACACACACACACACACACACACACACACACACACACACACACACACACACACACACACACACACAGTAGACTGTAGCACCAGTCGAGCAATGCAGTACTTCCAAGGTGGATGGAAAGCTGATGACAGGGGGAGCTGGAGCTTCCGTTTCATCAGCCCTCGGGACTAGGTCCTGACCATCCCCCTTTGCTGAACTTTTTCGTGTCAGTAACACAGAGAGTAGGCCAGCATGCTCTCCAATACAAGTTTCTCTATCAACGCCAAACTACTGTACATGCACAGTACACACTACACTTCCTTTTCCAAAATTTAAAAAAAAAGTCATGGCAGCACTACACGTAGCCTCAGAGTCCCCAGGGGGGGGGGATCATAAATGCCTCCACTTTCCGCCCCTCTCCCGGTGACGACTCGAGCTGCCTGGAACCACTATCTGACTCTTCTTCTTCATTTCTGCGATATTCGTGGCCATTCCTCTAACTTTCGTTCTGTTGAGCACCGCATCTCCTTCTCTAAACCTCACCTCCGTTTTTTAACTGAGACTCAGCTGTCTGAGGCAACTGACAGCAAACCCTTTTCTGTATCCTCCTACATTCTTTATACTCATTTCAAAGTCAAAGGTTGATGTTGCGTATATGTACGCAACGACCTGTCTTGTTCTCGTGTTCCGGAACTCGATTCTTCTGAATTCTCTACACTCTGGCTTCGGCTTTCCTGTCATTCTCTGACTTAATATATCTGCGATGTTTACTTATCTCCTAATTCTACTGACTATCAAAAATACTTTGACTATCTTACTTCTACGATGGAACACATTCTATCCATGTCTCCTTTCTCTGAAACCTCCATTCTAGGAGATTTCAATGTTCACCACCACCTTTGGCTCTCCTCTCCTTTCACTGATCCACCTGGTAAACTAGCCAACACCTTTTCTATCTTTAATGACCTAGAGCAGCTTGTACAGCACCCTACCCGTATCCCTGACTGCCTTGGAGAGAGCTCCAACGTACTTGACCTCTTCCTTACTACCAATCCTTCTGCTTACACTGTTAATCTTTTCTCTCCTTTGGGCTCCTCCAATCACAATCTTATCACCTTAACCTGTCCTATCGCTCCGGTACTGCCTGTGGACCCTCCAAAGACACGACGTGTGTGGCACTTTGGAGCTGCATATTGGGAGGCCCTCAGGCAGTACTTTTTTGATTTTCCCTGGAATGATTATTGCTTCCATGGCCGGGAGCCAATGGGTGTGCCTTGCGCATTACGGAGGTTATTCTCTCGGGCATGGAAGCATACATTCATTTCTCATATTCTTTGACTAACGCAAGAAAGCCTTGGTTTAATCACGCTTGTTCTAATGCTGTCTGCAACATGGAGAGGGCCTACAAAAGGTACCGGAGCCAACCCACCCCTGAATCACATAATTTTTATGTTTCTGCCCGGAATCTGGCTGTCCTTAATGGGTTCTATGATAGCTGCGCTACTTCTATAAATATTCTCATGTACAGGGGTTCTTAACAGGGGGTAACCATGCCCCTTGCGGGTATGAGGGCAAAAATCTGGGTGTATGGGACTCGTTTTCTGAATAAGAAAAATAAAAGATATAATATCATTTGCCGTTTTGCCACAAGGAAATAAATTACTTATAATCCTGATGCTTTGCTTTCCTGTTCTGTTACTAGTTCTCCACATACGAAGTAAAACCAAAGTACTGGTATCTTTTGAAGTCATACTGGCACCTACTGGGTCTGGTAATGATGATTTCGAGAGTCTGGCGAATGGGGTATGGGGATATCGTGGACAGTCCACTGGGGGTGTGGACAGTGAAAAAGGTTAAGACCCAGTGCACTTGTACTTTAATATAAGTTTCTGTCCTCGAATTGCTGTCATCAGTGCAGCTGTTTCAACTTTGTCAAATGCTTTCTCATAATCAGTAAATGCTATGTACAAGGGGTTTTTGTATTCAGAAGTTTTCTCAGTCCCCTGATTAATAACAGGAGTATGGTCAATCATTGGGTAACAATTTCCAAATCCTGCCTGCTCCTTTGGCTGGTTCACATCTAAGGTTTGATATTTTGTCTTTGTTAGGACTTTCGTGAAAAGTTTGTATGCCGCAGGTAGATGATTAAATGGACGAAAGTTCTTTAGGTCTTTGATATCACTTCTGTAAAGTTGAATAACTGATGCATTTTTCCAAGAACTGGGTACCACTTTAACTTCTAAGCATTTCTTAAACAGTTTTAATGCAAAGCTACCTGTATCCGTAATAAGATCAGCTCTGATAATTTAATCACCTGTTGCTTTACCACTCTTCCTTCGGCATAAAACATTCTTTTCTTCATCAGTGTAACGCTGAGGGTGACTGAGTCCACTAGCTCTCCATCGTCACCTGACTCTTTTTCCACGGTACTACTGCTGTGACTTTTTTTTTATTGGTAAAATACTTCTGCTTTTTTTACCACATCATTTCCGTTGTTATTTATCTCTCACTTAGAGTCTCTCAGAGCAAACATTTGGTATCATCTTATACCAGGCCTGTGCTTGGGTATTTCATGCTGCCACCAATCCTTAAAGTTTCTTCAGTTCTAGTGATATTAAACTATTAAGTAGATTTTTGTTCTTTCTGTGGATAGTTTGCTTCAGCTCTGCTGCTTCAGTGTAATCTCTTTTTGTCCTTAAAATTATGGTCCTTCTTTTCTTTAGAAACTCTTTTATACTAGATGAGAGTTTATTGTTGTTGTTTAGTGGTTGCCTAACATCTGTTTTTAGAGCTGAGTTATAGCATTTTCTATTCAACTGAAGTTTTGGTTCACATGCCCTTTGTCAGGATTTACCTCACCCATCAGCTGCGAGCTTCTCCTTCACTCCTACAAGGTTAGCCTCTCCCTCTCTCGTCTGGAATCGCTACTTAATGACTTTTACCATTCAGCATTCGCTCCCCACATTTGCTTTGTTCAGAGCAGTTACGTTTTCCAAGTACTGGAATGTTATATGTCAGAACAAATTCTATCTCACTCTTTGTTTTACCACTTGGTCACTTCCAAGTCCACTCCCGTCTCTGCTTCCTTTGAAAGAACATGCTCATAACCCTAACGCTGTTCTTTTCAGCAATTCCGTCAGCATTTCTCCTTTCCCATTCCTAATACGCCTTTCAAAATGCTTTGTTGCAGTCTCACCTACCGTACCACTTTTTGCCGACCGCTGCATTAGTTTCCCATCACAAATGTACATTGGGTTTTGTGCATATTCATTCCCCCTTCTACTGCATCACTTTTTCTGCTTCCTCATTATCGTAAGCTGACGTTGGTGCAATAATTATTAGGCCTGCCAAAAGTCACACGGTGTCAGGTCAGGATGGCACCGTGTGACTTTTGGCTTTTCCCTAAATTGTCAGAAAAACTTGCTGGGATCCTCTTCGAAGGGAACAGGACCTTGCCAGGAGGATAAATTCAGAACTGAAGAGTATACCTGTTTTTGAGTACTCGGAGTGCTTTGTTAAGTGGATGACACGGCTCCAGAAGTGTGTAAACCTTAGAGGAGTGTATGTTGATGGAGTGTGAACTTCAATAAATGTGTATCTCTATTAATTTTGCTTTTATTACCCTGTTGCCAAAACTTTTTGAACGCATCTCATATATCTATCTATCTATCCATATATATATATATATATATATATATATATATATATATATATATATATATATATATATATATATATATTACATCGGTCAACCACTATGAATAAAAATAAAAAATATTTCCAGTTCATGTTGAAATTTGGTCATGAACTGAGAAGTCTGAGGCAATGAGAAGCTGGGAGAGTGTGTGGGTTGGAAACCAACTGACGCGCCTCCCACGGTCGCTATCAGTACACACGCCAGCCTCACACGTCGATAGATACTGCAACCACACCACATACGCACTTCACCAATATCAGTGTATTGAATATCCTGAGGGAACATTACTCTTCATAATTTAGTGGTAACTGTATAGTTAGAATTATTGTGGTGGTGATGAGTGTCATGATGATGGTGATGCTGTTGTTGGTAATGGTGTTGGTGTTGATAATTTGATAATGGTCTTGGTGTTGATAATGGCGACGGTGTAGATAATGGTGATGGTGTTGGCGACGGTGATGGTGGTGGGTTAGGTGAGACTGTTGACGATGGTTTGTGTAGGTGTTGAGGTTGGTGACGATGTTGGTGATTTGGCAGGTGAATGTGGTGATGATAGTGATGATGATGAAAATGGTGTTGATTAAGATGACAGTGATGATGTTGATGCTCGTGATGATGATGATGATGATGATGATGATGGTGGTGGTGGTGGTGGTAGTTATGCAAGTGAGGGTATTGATAGTGGTGATATAAGTGGTGAATCTGTTGTGATGGTGATGATGACCGCAGTGATGGTGTTAGTTATGACCCTTGTGATGGTGATGGTGGTAGTGATGATGTTGGTGAAACAGATGGTGAATTTGTGGGTGACACTGATGACGATGGTGGTGGTTATTGTGTTAATGATGGTAATGGTTATGATTATATTGATGGTTGTGGTGTTGGCGATGGTAATGGTGAGGATGATATTGATGGTAATGGCTATGATTATATTGACAGTGGTGGTGCTGGCGATGGTAATGGTGAAGATGTTAGTTATGGTAATGGTGATGGTCTTGGTAATGATGATGGTGTTGGTAATGGTGATTGTGTTGGTAATGGTGATAGTGTTGGTTTTGGTGTTATTGATAGTAATTATTATGTTGTTAATGACGATGGTTATGGTGTTAATGATGATCATAGTGTTGGTTTGGGTGTTAATTACGGTGTTGGTCTAGGCGATGGTGCTGGTGATGGGGATGCCGTTGGTTATGCTACGGTGATAGTATTAGTAATGGTATTGGTAATCATGACTGTGTTGGTTTTCGTGGTAGTGATGGAGATGTTGTTAGTGACGGGGATGGTGATGGCACTGATGATGGAGATGCTGTTTATTATGGTGAGGTGATAGTGATGGTGATAGTGTTGGTGATGGTGTTCGCTGTGGTATTGGTCACTGATACTGGTCACGGTAATATGCTAAGGTGTTGTTGATGGTGCTGGTTATGGTGATGGTATTGCTGTAATTAATGGTGTTAGTGACAGGGGGGATGGTACTGATGGGGATGATGACAGCGTTGATGATACTGATGGTGGAGAGATAATGGAATGATAGGACATCTGAACACTCTCGTAATCAATGCGACTGACGGCCGTATGCTAAAAATTAAATCGCGACGGAAGTAGCAAACCCATACCTTCTTATGGGCTTGGATAATAGATGCGACAAGCCTTCATGCCTCATCACAGAGCGGCGTCAGCAACACCATAAGTGCCCGAATGCTTCAGCCAGGCTTAAGCCGAATTTGGAAGCCAGGTTTAGACGGTCCCAAGCCTAGACTAACGGCTTACTTGGACGGGCTCAGCCAGCTTGGTGTGGTCTTGATCCTGCTGGCCCTGGATCCTGCTCGGTCCTGGTGCCGTTGATGGCGATGATTTTGATGACAACGATGATGTTATTGATAATGATGATGATGATGATGGATAATGACTGATGTTGCTGTTGTTGTTGTTGTTTGCTGATTATGAAGGAGGCTGCTCACGACGATGATGATAATGATCTATGATGACGAGTGATGCAAATGTTGATGAATTAAGGTTAAACTAAAGATTGGAATATGGTGCAAATATAATTTGGCAGGAGACACACAAGTAATTCTTAGGGCACAATACCGACGCTTTAATGACACTGTACTCCAGAAGGGATTTGAAATTTTGTATAATGAATGTCGTATCGAAGCGTTTAGCATAATACTCTTATACATCCTCCTCTTCGTTTATTCATATCGTGTTAATATCGACGAACGACATAGTTTCCATCAGTAAAAATTCAAGAGCATAAATTATGAGGAGATAATGAGCAGAGGATATCGTGAAGAATTGTGTTAGGAATCTTTCAAACCACACAGAATAGTCTACGACCCATAAAACTGTGTATCAATATTAATCTTGGAGTGGCACATTTTGGTGGGAAATATGGATAAAAGTTGTTTTTAAACAAGAGGTTTCCGTCAGGAAAAAATCGTCTGCTGGTAGGAAGAATGGTATTATTTGCCGGCAGACAGAACAAATTATGTGAGGTCCTGCGCTGCATTCGAGATAAGATGTATGACTACGACCTACACTGTTCATACGGTCATACAAAAGTAAGCCATCACAGTGAATGTGCATTTACGACTAGCTGCTACGTGTTCTTAGATCAAGGGTAAAATTATACCACACGGATGCACCGATTCCAACTGTCTCTTTACAGTCTCACGATGTTCCGAAAAGTAGTTTTAGTGCAGTTATTTTTAGACTGAAAAAGTGGATTATATATATATATATATATATATATATATATATATATATATCATCAGCCGTTTGAGTGTCCACTGCAGGACCGCCATATCCCTACCGAAGCAGGGACGATACAGCCAATGTATCTCTACCTAGTGGCTTAGGCTGTCTCGTAGAGACTGTATGTAGGGTGAGAAGTGCTTGTGAGTGTGATTGTAGTGTTGTAGTGGCTTTGGATGTGTATGTAGTCTGTGAACCAAGTGTAATCGGCTCGCCGTAAACCGACTGGGTGCAAGTATACTAGTATGCGACACTGGTTCAACCACAACACCCCTTATGTCCGCCAAAGTAGTAAGTGGCTCGGTGAACGCTTCCCAAAGTTTTTACAACTGTGGCGGGAGGCGAACTCGCGTCCACCAGCGTGCAAGACGCACGCTCTACGGCTGTACCATATATATATATATATATATATATATATATTATGTGACGAAGAAAGAACCAAAGGCAATGAGCCCGCAAAACTGTTCCTTCCAAGAGAAAAACAAAATACAAGAGAGAGCCAAATTCAAGATCCATTCACTTCGAGATGCCTGGACACACTGCGTTTGAAAGACTGGAGATCATAGAAAGCAGGAAATACAGACAGAGGAAGACAGTTCCAGAGTTGACCTGTTGCATAAATGAAGGACTGGGAATAACGGTTAACTCTTGCATTAGAGAGTTGGACAGAAAAGGGGTGAGAGTTTGCTGCTAGACGGGTGATACGCGCCCGTTGTAGAAGTGAAGGAATGCATGCAGACAGTTCAGAGGAACAGTGACCATTGAAGTAGCGATAGAAAAGAGATAAAGATGCAACACTGCGGCGAAGAGACAGAGGTTAAAGGGAGTCAGTAAGAGGGGGAGAGTTAATGAGACGAAAAGCCTTTGACTCCACCCTATTGAGAAGAGCTGTATGTGGGGAGCCTCCCCACACATGAGAGTTGTACTCCACACAGGGGCGGATAAAACCCCTGTATAGAGTCAACAATTGTGCAGGGGCAAAGAAGGAACGGAGTCGGCTTAGCACACCCAATCGCTTGGAAGCAGATTTTACAAGAGATGTAATATGATCTTTCCAAGACAAGTCCCGAGCAAATGAAGCCCCAAGCATGTTCAACGATGATGCAGGATTAAGTTGAGTATTATTAAACAAAAGTGGGTATACCTGTGGAAGATTTTGTCGGGTTGATAGGTGCAAAAACTGAGTCTTTGATGCATTAAAAACAACAAGATTATTATTACCCCAGTCAGAGATACGAGCCAAGTCAGACATTAGGTGTGCCATAGCCTCATCCCTTGCCTGTTGAAGTAACTGCTGAGATGGACGTTGTGGGAATCGAATGGAAAGGTGAAGGGCGGAGTCATCAGCGTATGAGTGGATAGGGTTAGATGTACAGCTTAGAAGGTCATTCATGAATAAAAGGAAGAGGTTGGTGATAGGACAGAGCCCTGAGGAACACCACTGTTAATAGATCTAGGAGAAGAACGATAGCCGTCTACAACAGCGGCTATACAGTAGAACGACCAGAGAAGAAGCTAGAGATGAAGGCACAGATAGAAGGATAGAAACCATAAGAGGGCAGTTTGGAAATTAATGATTTATGCCAGACTCGATCGAAAGCCTTCGAGATGTCAAGTGCAATAGCAAAGCTTTCGCCAAAGTCCCGAAAGGGGGATGACCAGGAGTCTGAAAGGTAGGTGAGAAGATCGCCTGTGGAGCGTCCCTGACGGAACCCATGCTGACGATCAGAGAGAAGGTTGTGATAGGAAAGATGCCTTAAAATTTTTCTATTAAGAACAGACTCAAAAACTTTTGAGATACAGGATGTTAAAGCAATTGGACGATAGTTAGAGGGTTGGGAATGGTTACCCTTCTTTGGGACTGGCTGAATGAGAGCAAATTTCCAGCAAGAAGGAAAGGTATAAGTTGATAGACAAAGGCGAAAGAGTTTGCCTAGGCAGGGTGTAAGCACAGAAGCACAGTTCTTGAGAACAACAGGAGGGACTCCATTAGGCCCATATGCCTTATTAGTACTGAGGCCAGCAATGGCAGAAAATACATCGGCTGAAGAAATTTTAATATTAGCCATGAGGAAGTCAGAGGGGGGAAGTGATGGAGGAACAGCACCGGAATTGTCTAAGGTGGAATTGGAGGAGAAAGTCTGAGCAAAGAGATCTGCTTTATCAGTAGCAGAAATAGCTACAGAGCCATCAGAGTAGAAAGAGGCGGCAAGGATGATGAGGTAAAATTGTTAGAAAGGTTTTTGGCAAGGTGCCAGAAGGAGCGAAGGGTTCGAGTTAGAGAGTTGAGAGCATTTTGTATGGATGAAATTATTTTTAGCAGAGCGAAGAACAGACTTTGCATGATTCCGGGCAGAAATGTATAAAAGATGTGATTCAGTGGTGGGTTGGCTCCAGTACCTTCTATAGGCCCTCTCCTTGTTGCGGACAGCATTAGAACAAGCGTGATTAAACCAAGGCTTTCGTGCATTAGTCAAAGGATATGAGAAAGGAATGTATGCTTCCATGCCTGAGAGAATAACCTCTGTAATGCGCAAGGCACACCCAGATGGCTCCCAGCCATGGAAGCAATAATCATTCCAGGGAAAATCAAAGAAGTACTGCCTGAGGGCCTCTCAATCCGCAGCTCCAAAGTGCCAGAGACGATGTTTTTTTGGAGGGTCTGCAGGCCGTACCAGAGCGATAGGACAGGTTAATGTAATAAGGTTGTGATCGAAGGAGCCCAACGGAGAGAAAAGATTAACAGTGTAAGCAGAAGGATTAGTTGTAAGGAAGAGATCAAGTATGTTGGAGCTCTCTCCAAGGCGGTCAGGGATACGGGTAGGGTTCTGTACAAGCTGCTCTAGGTCATTAAGGATAGAAAAGGTGTACAAAGGAGAGGAGAGCCAAAGGTGGTGGTGAACATTGAAATCTCCAAGAATGGAGATTTCAGAGAAAGGAGAAATGGATAGAATGTGTTCCATCATAGAAGTTAGATAGTCAAAGTATTTTTGATAGTCAGTGGAATTAGGAGATAAGTAGACAGCACAGATATATTTAGTCAGAGAATGACAGGAAAGCCGAAGCCAGAGTGAAGAGAATTCAGAAGAATCGAGTTCAGGAACACGAGAGCAAGATAAGTTGTCGCGTATGTATACACAATAGCCACCTTTGGCTTTGAAATGAATATAGAGAAAGTAGGAGGATACAGAAAAGGGTCTGCTGTCAGTTGCCTCAGACAGCTGAGTCTCAGTTAGGAAAAGAAGGTGATGTTTAGAGAAAGAGAGGTGGTGCTCAGCAGAGCGAAAGTTAGAGGAAAGGCCACGAATGTTGCAGAAATGAAGAAGAAGAGAGTCAGACAGTGGTTCCAGGCACCTTGAGTCGTCATCGGGAGAGGGGCTGAAGGTGAAGGCATTTATGGTCCCCCTCCCTGGGGACTCCGAGGCTATGTTATTTGACGCCATTTTTTGAAAATTTTGAAGAGGAAGTGTGGTGTGTACTGTGCATGTAGTTTGGTGTTGATAGTTGGAGAAACTTGTATTGTAGAGCATGCTGGTCTACTCTCTGTGTTACTGAGACACTGAAAAATTCAGCAAAGGGGGATGGTCGGGACCTAGTCCCGAGGGCTGATGAAACGGGAGCTCCAGCTCTCCCTGTCATCAGCTTTCCATCCACCTTGGGAGTACTGCCCTGCTCGACTGGTGCTACAGTCTACTTCTTATATATATATATATATAT
>NC_136988.1:10298592-10351092 GCF_032717465.1 Coenobita brevimanus | reverse complement strand
CGACTCAAAAGAGCTTAATAACCATCAACCCACTAGCTTATTGCCTGTTATTTACAAACTTTTCACTAAAGTCCTTACGAACAGAATAGCAACAACTTTGGAAGAAAACTACCCTCTTCATCAATCAGCATTTCCAAACAGCTGTTCAACTACTGATCATCTACACACAGTGAATCAGATAACTGAGAAAATTAGAATATAAACATGTAGCAGGTGTCCACACTGAAAATGTGGAACGTGTTCGATCGAGCAAGCAAGCTAGTCAGGTAGTGCTGAATATTGTCTCATGTGGCTCATCATCTTTTGTTTTCCTGACCTGAAAATACTAAAACGAACTTATTAGATTACTCCAAAATTATTACCTCACACTTCCTAAAAGCAACAACCCTCTTGTATTAATTTTAGGTCTAGGGCCAAACAGAAGGTATTATTTGTTTTGAAAAGGCAAAACCTGGTTGCTTTCAGCAATTGTCGGAAAATACTGCTGCGCTACTTACGGAAACTTAAACAGTTAGCCTACTTGCGCAGCCAACTGTTACACTAATCTACCATATAAAAAATCGTTTCCTCGGTTAACGGAAAACTGTTGGGAATTACGGGTTGTCCATAAAATGAAAATAATTGATTATTTTTATGCGATTTTCAAGTTGGTATCTATTTTTTTTGTAACTTCAAAATTGGCCGAGATATCCAAAAAAAAAGCTCGCTACTGTACTACAGAGTTTTCCTCCCGACCCCTGCCCCATTTCTTGCTGATGCGATATATCTTTCGCTCGGGTATTTCTGTCGGGGGTCCAAACTGTGACTGAATTTGGTGTTCTCGCTCGCTTCGTTCGCTTGAACAATAAACAACTGTCCTAAGGTTTTGTTGAATACGAAAAGGCTTTTGACTCAGTAGAGCACAAAACAATTATAAATTCATTGCGGGGAGAAGGAGCAAATGAGAACGTTGTAAAACTGCTTGAAAACATACATAAAGAGGGAACTGCTAAAGTTACTCTACATACAGACTCAGAAAAAACTTAGATTGAGAGGGGCGTTCGTCAAGGAGATATAGTTTCGATATATATATATATATATATATATATATATATATATATATATATATATATATATATATATATATATATAGAGAGAGAGAGAGAGAGAGAGAGAGAGAGAGAGAGAGAGAGAGAGAGAGAGAGAGAGATTCACAGCATGCCTGGAAGGCATTTTCTGAAAGCTAGACAGCTAGAACAAAATTGTAAACATAGATGGGGAAATCCTAATCTCAGAAACAACAGAGACATTGCAAGAAATGTTAAACGATCTAAATAAAGTCTCAAAGTTGGGCTAGAGATGAAATGGAGTAAAACTGGTGTTTAATCCAAGTACAATAACCAAAGAGCATCATCAGAATAAGCGAAAAAAAAATAAAAAATGAAATAGAGGAGTAAAATTACTTGGGGCAAATACCTACTAAAACTAACGAAAGACCATGATAGCGAAGTAAAAAGATGCATTACATCTGGATGGAAAGCTTTTGGTAAACACAGAGACATCATGAACAGTAACTTACCACTATGCATGAAACGAGAATTATAATTAATGAATGTGCAATACAAGCTCTGGCATACAGTTGTCAGACCTGGAAACTGACAAAATCGATGGAAAATTAACTAATCCGTTCTCAAACAGAAATGGGAAGGTAGGTGTTGTGATTATCTTTAAGAAACACGAAAAGATCAGCCTGGGTCAGGCAGCAGACTAAATTCAAAGACATTATAGAACTTATAAAAGAACAGAAATAGAGGTGGTTGGTCATGTAGGAAGAATAAAGGATATCCGATGGAGCAAGAGGCTGACTAACTGAACACCAAGAGATTTTAATTGTAGCAGAAAAAGGCCAGACAGGAGTTGAAGAGATGAAATAGATAAGTTTGTAGGCAAACCGTGGCATAGATTGGTTCATTCAAAGAATTCGTGGAGATGGTTCGAGGAGGCCTTTATTCAGCAGTGGACTTTGCATTGGCAGATGAAATATATACACTATATATATATATATATATATATATATATATATATATATATATATATATATATATATATATATATATATATATATATATATATATATAATATAGTATGTATGTATGTAAGAGTAAAAGTAGATGATGTATTATTCAATTTCCACTCAATTAATGCTGGCGTGCCACAAGGATCAGTTCTGGCGCCAACCCTGTTCCTGGTTCATATGATCTCTTATCTGTCACCCACAATCCCATCCATTCATATGCAGGTGACTCAACACATACTTCATTCACACTCTGACACCCATTTACAAAGTCTGATGTCTCCAACTCTCAACTCAGTCCAGCCATCTCCATAAATCAAAACTTATCTACGATCAGTGAATGGGAAGAAAACAACCTTGTCTCATTTAATTCTAATAAAAACTAAATATATACAATTTACTAAGACAAGTATCGCCAGATTTGTACATTACCTTCAGCGCTACTAATATTCCCATCTCCAAAAGTATTCAAATTCTTGGCGTCTCACTTAACAATGCCTTCAGCTGGACCTCTCATGTCAGATCACTTGCTAAAACCACCTCAAAGAAACTTGGATTATTGTACAGTCCATAACTTCTTCACTGACGAGCATTTAGCTATAATCTGTGTAGTGCCATAATTTTAAGTTTTAATGTAAGTTAGTATAAGCTAGCATTGTAAGTGTAATCTTAAAAATAAGTAAGGTTGTAGGTATAACTCATGATTTAACCGTTAAGTTCTGCATTTAAGTTTAGTCTTAGTTGGTATTCATAATGTGAACATGATTGTGATACTGATAGTACAGAGTCAAGTATTGATGTGAATATGATTGTGATATTGATAGTACTGAGTCAAGTATTGATGTGAATATGATTGTTATACATATGGACCAGCTCTTCCCCCCGAACAAAGACGTATAACTGCGAAATTTTAGTGGAGATTAATAGTCGCGAATGTCTTTCTTCGTATTCTGATCTAGAGATTTACCTGCCAAAGTTAATAGATTTCTCCTTTTGACCTATGCAGTGGTGACTGAGAGTTGACTGAAGTAATAATATTGAGGATTGTCATTTGTGAAGCTTGAATTTCATGTTACTGAGTCGGGGTTACAGTCACGTGGGCATGTAACCGACAAAGGGTAATAAAACTGTTCGATTTCTTAATTAATTTGGCTTCATTATGATTAAAGTTCCTGTACACTTATTACAAAAAATTCAACATCGTATGGCACTTTTCTACTTATGTTGAGTGCAAACGTATCTTTTGTATTCCTTGAATATCCTAGAGAGTCGATAATAGTAAAAAGTTAATTACCCGGTAGTTAAAGCTTTAGCCGATTCCTGAATACTGTCTGTGGTGCTTATAAAAAGGCAGGGGGACTGCAACCACCAGATCGCTGTTCCTCTCCTCATCGTTGCAGACACAAGGGCTGTGGCTAGCATCCCAGGATTCGAGCACTCTAGCTGCGGCCTAACCGCTAACACACTAAATCACCCCCCCCCCTTTAGTTCGTGGAATCAAAGTGAATATAGGCTGGTCCATTTGTCCATTTGATTACAGTCCACGTGATTACTGATCCTATTGATTATTGTGTCTTCCTTATAATGAGAGTCTTCAGTTGTGCATTTAGTCTTAGAGAATGTTCTTTGGTGATATCTTTTAGGTTCCTTCCCGAAGAGTCCGCCAGAGACCATGGGACTATATCCATGTGTATCAGTATTCTTGGAATATTAATCTAGTGTGTAGAGATACATATTTCTGGAGTTATACTGTAAATCCTCATTCTTGAATATTAATTTAGTTCGTGAAGATTCATATTTCTGAAAAGAATAAATATTCTTTGAATAATCTGTTTGAGAAGATTCGTACCATATTTCTGTTGATAGAGATCCTCATTATATTTTGTTTGGTGTCATTCCCAGTTTGAAGAGAAATTTGTATCTCTGTTCTTAATACTAAGTAAATCTTAGGTTAAGTTATTGTGAGTTTGTATTTTGCTATTCTCCAAGGAGTGGTACAGACAAGGTTGAGTGGCCCACAAGATGTGCTAATATCTAACTACTCACACCCTCTCTAATGAGATCACGCTACCTCATTTCTCATAAAGTCATACATTCTCAGATGAGATCACGCTACCCTATTTCTCTGTAATCTCTAAAATTCTCGGCTTTACACTGGAGGTATCTAAATTCTGATCATTACACTGGACAGCGGCCTAAAATTTCTAGCATTCATATTGGTGGGATAAAAAATTTTCGTTACACTGGTGGCTAAAGTGGTGGGATAATATATTGTTGTGGGATAAGATATTGTTGTGGATAAGATATTAATGTGGGTTAGATATTGTTACAGTTAATTAACGAATCGAGTTAGAATCCCTCAATAACAGTAGCCTACACTGGAGACCCACTTAATCTCGCAATATTTCTAGAATTGGTGATCTTTGAAGCTCCTGGAGGACCAGCAAAGTTGTACTTCACCGTGGGTAGAATGAATGCCGAGATGGAGATACAACTTATGTATTTTGTGGCTTTGTCTACTGGAAGGAATGGTAAGGTGGAGGATGAGTTGTCGATGGAACTTATGGGTCAAATGTCAAGAAGAACGAGTGTGGCTCAGTGGACAATGATAGCCGATTCGTTAGGTTCTTCCCCCTCAAAACAGAACAATCCAAACACATCACGCCATCGTGTAGCGGGAGTATTGATGGACGGAAGTGTGTACGTGGTAGAGGATGTGTTCATGGGGAAGAGGATGCAGGGAGCAGCGGGATGGGTGAGGCCCTGTTGTGGAGGAGAAGAATGGCCCTTGGGACCCCTGGAGGGGGCCATTGTGCCTGGTCCAGTGGATGAGTTGTTGCCGCCTCATGAGAGATGCCCTCCCAGGAGACATTGAGAAGTGTTGAGTGTTAAGCTGGTTATGGCAGTATTACGTTAAGAGAAAGGTATGGAAATGTGTGCGGGTCAGACTGTTTGACTATTGACTGTGAGTTCATAGGAGTTTGGGTTATGGGCACAGCCCAGTTCAGTGGAAATGTTAGATTGCTGTAATTCGGGGGGCAGTGTGCACGTGCCTCTCAACTTACAGTCAACACAGTCTTGGGTGAAACAGTGACTTCAGGACCCGACAGGCGCTCGTCAGTTACTAGGTGGAGAGCTGGAAGCGTAAGAACGAACTTATGGGAGCGTAAATGCAATTAATTAATAGGTTGTATGAATGGGAAGCGCCCCTAGGACGATCCTGACAGTGAGAGTACGAATCAGTCCCGGTGAGACAACCATGTTGCCACCCAGGCAGAAGGTTGGCTGGGGCACATCTATCAGTTGAATTTCGAGTGTTTATCGTGACAGAGAAGTCACCCCCTGGGGTACATGATTTTTTCTTGCGGACCGACAGGTGCCACTTATTGGAGTCGTGTTCACAGTCAAATTTGGTAAGGCCATCCCGTCTGTACACACGTCCCTAGGAAATGTAGATGAATGATTTGAGTGTTGACTTCCGAAGTAAATTTGATTTTTCCCGGAGGAAGGACCCGTGTATTGCCATAATTTTAAGTATTAGTATAACTTAGTGTATGTTAGCATTGTAAGTGTAATCTTAAGCTTAAGTAAGGTTGTAGGTATAACTCATGATTTAACTGTTAAGTTCTACATTGAAGTTTAGTCTTAGTTGGTATTCATAATGTGAACATGATTGTGATATTGATAGTACTGAGTCAAGTATTGATGTGAATATGATTTTTATACATATGGACCAGCTCTTCCCCCCGAACACAGACGTATAACTGCGAAATTTTAGTGGAGATTAATAGTCGTGAATGTCTTTCTTCGTATTCTGATCTAGGGATTTACCTGCCAACGGTAATAGATTTCTCCTTTTGAACTATGCAGTTGTGATTGAGAGTTGACTGAAGTAAAAATATTGAAGATTGTCATTTGCAAAGAGCGAGATTCATGTTACTGAGTCGGGGTTACAGTCACGTAGGCAGGTAACCGACAAAGGGTAATAAAACTGTTTGAATTTGTAATTAATTTGGCTTCATTATGATTAAAGTTCCCATATGATTATCACAAAAATTTTAACATTGTATGGCACTTTTCTACTTATGTTGAGTGCAAACGTATCTTTTGTATTCTTTGGAGATCCTAGAGAGTCGATAATAGTAAAAAGTAATCAGTTAAAGTTTTAGCCAATTCCCGAATACTGTCTGTGATGCTTATAAAAAGGCAGGGGGACCGCAACCACAAGATCGGTGTTCCTCTCCTCATCGTTGCAGACACAAGGGCAGTGGCTAGCATCCCACAATTCGAGCGTTCTAGCCGCAGCCCAACCGCTAACACATTAAATCACCCCCACCTTACTTCATGGAATCATAGTGAATATCGGCTGGTCCATTTGTCCATTTGATTACAGTCCACGTGATTACTGATCCTATTGATTATTGGGTCTACCTTATAATAAGAGTCATCAGTTGTGCATTTAGCCTTAGAGAATGTTCTTTAGTGATAACTTTTAGGTTCCTTCCCGAAGAGTCTGCCAGAGACCACGGGACTATATCTATGTGTATCAGTATTCTTGGAATATTAATATAGTGTGTATTAATACATATTTCTGGAGTTATTCTGTAAATCCTCATTACTGAATATTAATTTAGTTCGTGAAGATTCATATCTCTGAAAAGTGTAAGAGTGTTCTTTGAATATTCAATTTAAGAAGATTAATCTTTCTGATGATATAGATCCTAATTATATTTTGTTTGGTGTCATTCCCAGTCTGAAGTGTAATCTGTATCTCAGTTCTTAATACATGGTAAATCTTAGATTAAGTCATTTTTGACTTTGAATATTGCTGTCCTCCAAGGAGTGGTTCAGACGAGTTTGAGTGGTCAGCAAGGTGTGCTAATATTTAACTTCTCATGCCTTCTCTAATAAGATCACGCTACCTCATTTCTCATAAAGCCATATATTCTCAAATAAGATCACGCTACCCTAATCCTCATAATTTTAATAATTCCCAGCATTACTCTAGTTCAGCATCATCATTATTGGTGCATAAAAATTTCTCATCAACACATTTGTAAGAGTCATGTGTGCTCTCAGCTTAATTACTGCTCACCCTTGTGGAATGGATGTGGAGAGGTTGCATTAAAACAACTAGACAAAATTCAGAACAAAGCTGTTAGAATTATTAATAACCCTGCTATTACCAATAAACTACCTCCCCTGCAAGTAAGAAGGAATGTTGCGTCCCTTGCATTATTTTACAGATATTATTATAGCAAATGCTCAGACAAAGTTGCATCCATTGTCCCACCTCCCCATGCCTTCCCTCATGCTACACGGGCATCTGGTAGCGAAAAAGACTGGAATGTCACTCAGCCAGATTGCGGAACTTCTGCCTATCAGAATTCTGTCATTCTCATCTCTCTGGAGGTCGCTTCCCCAGAGTTGTTTCCTTCAAAACTTCAACCTACAGCTGTTCAAGTCTAACTGTTACAGATATTTTATGAACTGAGGACACAAGTAATCTGGTGTATGGATTTTTTTTATTCATTTGTTCTTCCTTCTTCTGTTCTGTTATTTAATATATATATATATATATATATATATATATATATATATATATATATATATATATATATATATATATATATATATATATATATATGATTATATAACCCATTTGAGCACAGTGCCCTCAATATAGGACGGAACTGGGAATCTTCAAAAGTTAATAAATTAGGGAACCCCCGGGCAGGGACCTATGAGCTTCGCCACTTTGAGCCGATAGGCGGAGGGCTGTCCGGTTAAGCGGGTATCACACGGGGACCCGTGAACAATTTGTGCAGCACAAAACGGACGTCCAAACTGACCTTGGACGTCCATACCCTATCACACGGTGGACGTCCATGGCCACCTTCTTCTTCTTTATGGAGTTCACCCCACGCGACTGGGAGGTCCCTAGCAGGCTGCAGACGACTTGTTTATCAACAACAACAATGGACGTAAACCAGGTTGTGAATTTTGCAATGGGTGTTGCAGTCCTAACCCTGCAAGAAGAGGAAGAAGCCTCAGCAAGAAGACAAAGGAGGGGGAGAAGAAGGGCATTGTGGATGAGAGAATGGCTTGCACGGAGAGAAGAAAGCAGCCAGTATAGAAATCTGGTCCAAGAACTTGCCTTGGAAGATCATGAAAGTTTCAGGAGATGGATGCGACTTGACCGTGACCAGTTCAATTATCTGCTAGAGCTTGTGAGACCTGCTATCAGCAAGCTTGATACAAACATGAGGAGAGCAGTTACACCTCAGGAACGTCTAGCTATAACACTTCGTTATTTGGCCACAGGTAATGTTGAATTACTTTGATTCTGTGTATTTTCATTATTATTTATATATTATAATATTACAGGTATGAATTATTATTAAAATTTGAATTAGCCAATTATTGTGATTAATGTTAACCACTTCTAAATCATTTCATAGGTTTGGTTAGGATTTAGATTGAGTATTGGTTACATTAGATTGGGTCTGGTTACATCATTAGGTCTCCCTTGAGTTGCACTGTTTTATTCATGACATACATTATGTTCATTTGAGTCTTATGCTTACCTACCCCATTTTCTGCTAAGCTAAACAAACTTATCCTAACCTATTTGTTTTTTCCTATGTAATAGGTAATAATTTCCTTGCTTATTGATGGATCCTCTTCTTGCTTGAAAGTACTGTACACCTTTACAGTCACAAAATCAATTCAAAGGATTTTTTTTTCCCTTTTATTTATTTTTTCTTTGGTGGTCCTATGCCTCCTTACGGATTAACGCTTTATATTATCTGTTTCACTTTTACCACATGCTTGTTTGCCATTTTTCTCTTACTTCATATAACCTATTAAATAAATTTTGGGGCATCAGCAGAATCATACATGTGATCTCAATCACTAGGCACATAAACCATTACTGTATTCATTTGGGACAGACTGACAATGTTTTTCAAATACAAAAATTACTATATATTATTTTTTTAAATAACATGAATACTCTTCATTATTGCCATTTAATACCATTTTGATATAGGACCCTTAGGAAAGGCCCTTCATTAGCTTTAAGCATACGGACGGAGGTGTTACAATGCCTCCATGTCACAAAGAATACAATCCCTAATCTTACAGTCCTTCAGCCCTAAATCCGGTTTTCAACTGATCACCTCCACAACACCATGTCCACTGCCAACTGGATTTTTTTTTTTTTTTTTTTTTTTTTGCATTTTCAGGAGAATCGCAGACATCACTAAGCTTTCAGTTCCGGGTGAGCCAAAACCTAATTTCCAGTATTATCCCAAGTGTCTGTGCGGCTATATATCGGGCACTGCAGCCAAGGTACTTGAAGCTCCCAGAGACACTGGCAGAATGGAGGAGAGTGGCAGCAAACTTTTGTCGACAGTGGAACTATCCTCTCTGTGTAGGGGCAGTGGATGGGAAGCGTGTGTTGATTGAAAAACCATCAAATACTGGCTCAGAATTCTTTGATTACAAAGGGAACTTCAGCATAATCCTCTTGGCCTTGGTGGATGCTGAATGTAGGTTCCTGTATGTTGATGTAGGAACAAATGGTAGGGCAAGTGATGGAGGTGCTTGGAATAAATGCACTTTGAAGGAGAAGCTGGAAAATGGTGAGCTTGGACTACCTCCTCCGACAAATCTACCAAATTCTGAGTCAAGTGCACCGTTTGTCATTGTGGCCGATGATGCATTCCCTCTAAAAACATATATGATGAAACCTTTTCCAGGCAGGGATTTATCTGATGAAAAATTAGTCCACAATTATAGGCTTTCAAGAGCACGAAGAGTATCAGAAAATGCTTTTGGAATCCTAGTGAGTCGATTCCAGATATTCAGGCAGCCAATTAGGACATCACCAGAGAGGGTGAACCAACTTGTATTGGCTGCTGTAGTATTACATAATTACCTCCGCACAGAGTCAAGGCAGAATTATGCCCCACCTGAGCTACTAGACAGAGAGGATTTTCAGGGGAGGAGGGTAGTTCCAGGAGAGTGGCGAAATGCTGTGGGCAATGGCATGGAGAACCTGCAACCTCTAGGGCGACGACCTTCGAGAGATGCCATGGAGGTGCGAGACACCTTCTGCACATATTTTAACAATGAAGGCAGTGTACCATGGCAAAATGCAATGGCCTTGTTGCACTGATTTTGTGCAGGTGTTGTAGATGATAACCACACTGTGCTATCCTCCGACTAGGTACACCTGTCTCTGAGTAGGGCATTTGGTTTGTGTGTGTGTGTGTCCAATTTATTACTGTAAATGCCTTTTTTTTTTTTTTTTTTTTTTTTTTTTTAGTACAGTTTGTTTGATGTCTCCCCAGATTAATTGTATCTGTTAACTTATGTTAGCCAATGTATGTAATACGATCTGGGATGTAATTTGCAAAATTTTTGGCACCTGTGTAAGACTGCACTGAGTTTCTGTATATGCCATTCAAGTCTTTGGTTTATGTATTTATGTACAGTATACGCCATTATCCCCACACTTCTCAGGGATATTATTTGATGAAATATGTTTATTTACTTTGCATGGGACTGCTGTTCAAGTCCTGGGCTATGCATTCTTTGTGTGTACTTTTACACCCATTAATGTTGTCTTCAGTAATTGCCTTGCCGAGCTGACGTACATTTTGGATGAAGTCCTTGACCTATGTATTCATGCATATGGCATTACACCCACACTTTTCTGGGATGATATTTTGTGAATATTTAATTTGTGGGTATGGGACTATGCCATTCAAGTCCTTGGCTTTGTACTTTTATGTGTGCTGTCATACCCTTTGAAGTTGTCTTCAGTACTTGGCTTGGTGACGTTATTTACATTTTGAACCTTGATATCATGTGTGAATATTTTTTCTTTACTGTATACTTTGCTTATTGTATATACACATAAAATTATTCTCAGTGGGGTTTTTGCACATACATTACTTTTAAACGTGATTTGGAAAAAAGAAGCTTTTCTTCACTTTCATGACACATTTTTTTCAATATTAGTAGAGCAGGTTCATTAAATGTCTGCAAGAGGTAATGTGTGAAAGGTGAAACAAGTTGGGACACAAATTAATGGAGAGTTAAGAGACTGGAGACTTGAAACATGTGGATGATGGGAAAGGTGGTTCCCTGTTGTAAGGTTATGATTGAGGTTTCGTAATGACCAGCACATCGTGTTTGTGTGTGTCCATGTTATGAAAAGTGGCAAGCCAGAATTTGGTGGTCACCATATTTGCTTAATATCTCTTAGTGGGTACCGTGCACTGGGGGATTTTGGAGTGAACATTGTAGAATATTTCAGTCAAAGAGAAATTCATATGCACAAACTGATTTGACCTCACAACTCATTCACTGGAACTTTTATGACCATTCATTCAACAGGATAAGGTAATTGTGTCAATTATTGTCATTTCTTTATTGGTGTAAGAAACAGACTAGGAATAAGGAACTGCAATACATAGTCTAAAATATAAAATCACAAGTAAATTGGAAATGCATGTAAAAAATAAAATACTCTGAACAATAAATAGAATAAATATCCTGTATTAGATATACATATCTAGACATAAACTTTGTCATAAAATAAATATACTGTGTGAGGAAACATTAGGATCCTAGTAAAGCATGATTCTTTGGAAGGTAGATACCTGATACTTGAGATCTGGTGAAATTTTATAATCATCATCATCTTCAGGACCTCCTTTCCCACCGTAGGGCAGGGTCAGGATATTGTCTAACAAAATATAAATTGAAACATCTAGTAATAATGGCATATCATAATGTACTATTTCTGTTTATTCCATATTTACTACAAAGAAGTTCAAATATATCAAATGCCATTGCCATCTGCTCATGTAGTGGGCGATTTTTAAAAGCTTCTTTTAACAAAGAGAACATAGCATATGCCACTCCATTTCCTTCCTGTTGTGTAATCGAAGCTTGCATTATTGATAATGCTGCTGCTGCTGGTGACTGCTGAGGATGCGTTTCTTCAGGAACTCTGGGACTTCCTTTTCGCTTTGCAGCAGAAGCTACGTGAGGATGACTATTCGGGTCTTCAAGTCGCAGCCGCTTGTGGGTGACCAGTGGGGAGAACAAAGATTGACCTTCCTCCTGTGGAAAAGTAGACTGGCTGGCTGCTGATGAGGCCACTGGTCCATCAGCCAGGGGTGAATCCACCTCTGTTGAAGGCAGTGGTTGGCTACATGATGGTGAGCTTTGTGATGTTAAGCGATGAGTCAGGGAATCACCATCTTCAACAAAATTGTCGTACACAAGGCCCGACCCATCAATCACGTCATCCTCCTGGGAAAAACAGTAATTAGACAACTTACATTCAACTCTGGAACACATCCATGCATGACAATGCTTCCATGGAAAGATGTGTCAGTTACTGGCATTTTAACATGAAGATGCAATCATTATATAGTTTTAACAAGACAGAAACTTCTTTATGTCTAGAATCAGGAAGTGTTGATTGGAGAATATATTATCTTAAAGTTCCCTGCATGGGTGCAGGATGAATGAAATGTACAAAACAATGACTAATACCCTGTATTAGGTACAATAAGGCGAGCTGATAAGCATAAATGATAATTTGTGTGAAAGTGAAATGTTACCTGATCATCAGTGCACTGCTGGCTTGGCTGAAGTGGCACTATCTTGTCCGTGGAAATACTGGGCCCAGGAGTCACTTGATCTATGAGGAACAAGAAGTGGTCAAACAGTGGCCATTTGGAACTGATGGCCCCCGAGCCACTTTTAGGACGTTTAACTCGGTTATATTCCCTCGTGAATGCCTTCTTAAGGTTCTGCCACTTAAGCATGACACACTCTGGAAAGAGGAAGAGTAAAACGTCTGGTTTAGTATAATCAGCAAAAGACCCTTAATAGGTCACTTCTGACTGTTACAGTTTTAGTCTGCTGCAATCAAAATGAGCAGAAGCCCTTGTAGGAGGCAGATTGAAGTAAGCATCATAACCTTTGGGTAATTCTTTACCAAACAGGCGTGGTGAATCCACCTACATGACAGCAAACTCACGATCTCAGAGTAAGTAATTTTGGTACTTAAGCAACTTATATTGTTAACTGTTCCGAGATGACTGCGACAAGTGAATGGAAAAAGACAAAAAATACCTATGGGTATTTAAAGAAGTTGCCTGCGGCAATGTTTGCCGATGCATCAGTGTATCCCATGTCAAAGCACTGGAAAACTTAATGATTTTAACAAAATAATCCAGCCTAACCTCACTTGAGTTTGGGAGCCAGCTTTTGAATTAACGCCCATTAGGAACAATAAATATAGTTGGCTACCGGCAGACGACGTCGGCCGGATATTTATGCATTCAAATTTCTCATTTAAAGCTTTCAAAGGTATGTTTATTAAAATCACCAGTATCTGTGGCATTCCAGGAATAATATTAACCTGTGAAATACACATTTCAAGAGGAAATATGGAAAGGCACTGCCCATTTGGTAAAGAATTAATATAAAATGAATTATTAAATCCACTCCTTCATTATCCACTTGCAGTGAATGTGTTCTACAATAGAAGGGTTTGCAAATATACTAAAACTATAGGCTGCACATTTAACAACACCTGAAATCCAGTTGTGGCTTCTGCAAAATATTAATCTATTTCATCACTGTACTGAATATACCCATCACACAGAATAAACTGCATGATAATGCAACATGATATAAAAAATGTGCTGTTGTTCAATTTGCAACTGATACTGAAAATTATTTACCTCGTGTAACCACTCCAGCATCAGGAAACTGGTGAGTGATGAGTCCTGCTATGACCCCAAACTGGTGTCTTTTGAGGGTGTTCTTCTTGAAATCGGGATCTCTGCAGTGCCACAGAGCCGGACAATCCCTAACTTGCTCAGTCAAAAAGACTTCAGCCTCCCTTGACCAAATATACTGCTGGTGGCCTTCCATGCTGTTCTGTGTGGACTATCTTGATGATGTTTTCCACCGTTCTGCCTTCTTCCCGAGTATGCCATTCTAACGTGCGCGGGCCTCTCTTGTAAACAATCAATCGACATTCCATCATAATTAACACATTTTGGTGTATCTTACAATTTTTTATGACAAATAGAAATATTACAAGTCGTATGATAAAAGATTATACTAAGCCTACTGATGGTTATGAATTAATTATAATATAATATAATATAATACATCAACTGACTACAGAGTTCAAGATAGCAGACGACACACGCTACCTGGCCACAGCTACATGTAAACTCCATAGAGAAGAAGGAGACTACCGAGTCGTGGACGTTCACGGTCACCGTGGACGTCCACGAATGGGTCAGGCGGCCTTCCACTCGTGGACGTCCATGACCCTCCCGCGGGGGCAAGTTTGAACGTCCACGGCCAGTTTGGACGTCCACGAGTCTCCCGTGTGATAGCTCCTTTAGTACCCTGCCAGCGCAATCCCTCGCCTAGGAACTCTGGCAGCCAATTATATATATATATATATATATATATATATATATATATATATATATATATATATATATATATATATATACTGTATATCATCATCATGATCATCAGCCGTTTGAGTGTCCACTGCAGGACCGGCCAATCCCGATCGAAGTGGGGATGATACAGCCTATGAATCTCTAGCAAGTGGCTTAGGCTGTCTGTTAGAGATTATATGTAGGGTGAGAAGTGCTTGTAAGTGTGATTGTAGTGATGGAATGGCTTTGGATATGTGTGTAGTCTGCGAATCAAGTGTAATTGACCCGCGCAAGCTGACTGGGTGCAAGCTTACTTTATAGTATGTGGCACTGGTTCATCCAAAGCACCTCTTATGTCCACCAAAGCAGTACGTGGCCGGAAGAATGCTCCCAGAGTTTATCACCTTGGAGGGGCGCGAACCCTCGTTCTTCCATGTACGAGAATGCACACTTTACGACCGTACCACAGAGGCTCCATATATATATATATATATATATATATATATATAGTTGCTGCAAGTCGCATTTTTACTTTTTTCAGTGGCAGGCTAGGCTAGCAGATGTGCCTTTCTGAGACTAGGTCATTGTATTCGTGGCATCGTGGCATGTGATACTTCGTGATGCTTCTCATGTAGTGCTTAACTCTGCATATTACACTTTTTATCGTATTTGACGTTACTGATGCAAACTATGTAGAGAGAAATACAAATATCAATTGAGAAATATTAAAGAGTAATTTTCATCATAAACATCAAAGGATAACGATGCTACTAAGCTTCCAGTACTACTAAGAATATAGCCCAACGACTGACCAAGTGTGTAGGTTGGGATTGCAACAGGAAGAAAAAAAAGAAAGAAAAGAAAACAGAAAAGAAAAAAGTTCACCAACCAAGCATTCCGTTTCTCAGTGTCACCAACAATGTCTGAAAGTGAGGAGCAGCTTTCGCCAATTGTGATCCAGGGTATAGGAATAACGAGGCAGTAATAGGACATATTCTGACGCAGACTATCAAGCCGTCTAAGTTGTTGCTGAAAATGAAGGAACACTTCAATATTATATTAGACACTGCTTTGGGCATGCCGTTTCTCACCAACACAAATAATGTTGGCAAGAGTGAGAAACATAATGCCCGCAGTGTGAACAGGGTATTCTTTGTCAAGTTTATAGGTCGACTTGAACAGTCTGCGTCAGGATGTCCTGATCCAGCCTCATTGTGAATACAGCCTATGTCCTTGGTGAAATGGCAGTGTCAGAATATTCTCCAGCAGTCGTTTTGTAACTTGTGCTCAAATTATCATTAGTACTGCACGTAATTATTGGAAACTTCAGATACTCAGAAGATATAAATAATATAATATATCTTCAATCTCTACCCTCGAATACGCCATGTACCGCATAATTATTATCTTCTTGTTAGTACTGTATTCTTTAAATCTCTAGAGAATACTTAAGTATTGAAAATGTTAATAAAACTATATTGAATCCATCAGGTTAGAAAGGTTTTTCTTGAAATGAATAGAACCGTTCGAATTTAACATGAGTAAACTGAAAATTACGTCATCAGGGTAGTGATAGTAGTAGAAGTAATAGTAGTAGTGGTGGTGGTGGTAGTAGTAGTAGTAGTAGTAGTTGTTGTTGTTGTTGTTGTTGTTACTACTGTTGTTCTTGTAACATCAGGTTCATCTCTAACGTGCTGAAGGTGTTATACGGAAAATAAATCGCTAATGAAGCCTACATAGTCGTCTATCCCAGAGGGAAAACAGCAGCGTTACTAACACTTACAGATCCAGTACCATACCTAACCACCGCCTTGCACCGCTGCAAGACCACCCGGCGTCCAGATATTTCCTACACTAAACAGATTATTTACAAGACAGATACAGAAAGCTACCGGACAACACAGTAACGCTGCACCCAGTGGTAGACCTTAACCCATAACCTTGACTTTTGTGATGGTCTGCACAAAAGTCCAATCAGTTTTTTTCAAATCTACAAGTAATATATCAATATTCATTCAGTTTGGTAGAGGCGTTGCTCAGAAAGGACAGTGCTGCGACGACCGAAATTTGGCCTTCACCTGTGACCTTCGTCTTTGACCAACATGTACCAGAACTGAATCACTTTCCCTGTATCCCGCTCAGTGTGTGTTGCAAGTTCCGTTCAGATGAAATAAGACATTCCTGAGACATTTTTCACCCTATACGTTAACCGTTACTCCCAGTCCTTCATTTATGCAACAGGTCAACTCTGGAACTGTCTCCCTCTGTCTGTATTTCCTGCTTCCTATGATCTCCAGTCTGAAAAGAATAAGTGTTCTTTGAATAATCAGTTTGAGAAGATTTGTACCATATTTCTGTTGATATAGATCCTCATTATATTTTGTTTGGTGTCATTCCCAGTTTGAAGAGAAATTTGTATCTCTGTTCTTAATACTAAGTAAATCTTAGTTTAAGTTATTGTGAGTTTGTATTTTGCTATTCTCCAAGGAGTGGTACAGACAAGGTTGAGTGGCCCACAAGATGTCCTAATATCTAACTACTCACACCCTCTCTAATGAGATCACGCTACCTCATTTCTCATAAAGTCATACATTCTCAGATGAGATCACGCTACCCTATTTCTCTGTAATCTCTAAAATTCTCAGCTTTACACTGGAGGTATCTAAATTCTGATCATTACACTGGACAGCGGCCTAAAATTTCTAGCATTCATATTGGTGGGATAAAAATCTTTCGTTACACTGGTGGCCTTCACCTGTGACCTTCGTCTTTGACCAACATGTACCAGAACTGAATCACTTCCCCTGTATCCCGCTCAGTGTGTGTTGCAAGTTCCGTTCAGATGAAATAAGACATTCCTGAGACATTTTTCACCCTAAATTTTGACCCTGACCAGTGACCTTGACCTTTGATGGATCGCACAAAATTCGAATTGCTTTTCGAAAGTTCCACATATAATGTGTGCGACTGTGATCCAGATCAAATCAGGCATTCATAAGATATTAACATACATATATGCATGCATGCATACATACATACATCCAGATATACATAAACATAAATGTGCATATATATATTTATAAGTACACTAGACACATGCTTGGAAACCGTCTCTATCACAGGTGCTACAGCAAAGGCGCCGCTGATAAGAAAGACGAACTTATCACTGTTATCACCAGGGAGGGGCTCATGGTGTGTCCTCAGCTGTTCTGGGTCTCACGTGCCCTTGGAACTGGGAACTTTACAATGGGTACATCATAGAACAATACTGAGTGGTAGTGCAGGTGTGGAGGGGGGAAGGGCTGAAAAATATAATGGGTCAACGTTAATGTTGACACACGGAGAGATAGGCAGATAGATAGATAGATCGATCGATCGATAGAGAGAGAGAGAGAGAGAGAGAGTCTTAAGAAAGCGAGTGTTTAGCTGAACGAGAGGGTGGAGAGTGGAAAAAATAAAATTATTATGGCTTGACAAGAATATTGAGGGAGAAAAACAAGGAAACCGATTCTAAACGGGTATAGGATATATGATTTGTTAGCATCTTGGAGGACGTGTGGCGAGAAAAGGGAGGAGGGGGCGGGGGGAGGAGGGACATGTACAGGTTGGTGTGGGATGCAAGTCGAATGTGTTAGTGGGGTGGAAAGCGGGATTGAAAATTGAATGTGTAAGACTTGAGAGGCTAATGAACTCTCATCTCTTTTCTGTCCAACTCTCTAATGCAAGAGTTAACCGTTACTCCCAGTCCCTCATTTATGCAACAGGTCAGCCCTGGAACTGTCTTCCTCTGTCTGTATTTCCTGCTTCCTATGATCTCCAGTCTTTCAAACGCAGTGTGTCCAGACATCTCGACATGATTGGATCTTGAAGTTGGCTCTCTCTTGTATTTTGTTTTTCTCTTGGAAGGAACAACAACTGCGGGCTCGCGGACTTTGATTCCTTCTTCCTTGCATAAAAAAAAAAAAAAGTAAATTCAATCACAAACTCACTGTGTGAAGTAATTATAAAAATAATCTGACACGTGAAGAGGAGGGAGAAGAAGGGTGAAGAGCCTGAAAAAAATACATTTTGACATGAAAAGCAAGAAAATAAAAGCCCTGAGCATAGCCATACATACAAACAGTTAAAATAAAATAGGAGACACTGTAGAAAAAAACAATATGTTTATGCAGAAAGGGAAAATGAGAGATAGTACTTCCGACCCCCACACACACACAAAAGCCAAGCATTTGAAGCAATAGAAAAAACTGTATATATCCACTATCAACTATACTGTGATCCTTACCACAAACTGAGTTTCCCAGATTAGAGGCAATGTGAGGCATGATCCAAAAACATGGCCAGAGAGAATCACAAGAAAATGAAAAAGCAGCATGTCCACTGAAATTAACCATTCAGTCACTCGCACATCATCACTGCCTTCGAAATCGTCGCTCCTCAATCAAAAGCACCAGCACAAACTTATTTCATTATTGTTTCGTTTGCCACTATGACTACGAAGGTAAAAACAAAAATGTACCAAACCCTTGCACTGCGCCTCTCTGTACATGCATCATCCGTCCACTTCGATCCTCGTCAGTTTTCATACCCCATTTTCCCATGCGCTTATCTTCTTGGCTTAGCACGACTCATCCCGCTTTCAAACTCTATCTACAGTATGTCACTTGTCTCTGTATGCCCGTACCGTCCTCACTTCATTACACATCCTTAGCGAATCTGTTTCCTGTCATATGCACTCTACACAACCTATACCTATTGCTCAGCAATTTCATTTCCATTTTTCTCACTCCTGACTTTTCAGATTCATGCCATATCATACATTAATGTGAACAATGAATGTCTCCATGCAACCCTCGTACAACTTTCTCACTTTCACATGTTTGGTATCATGGTGTTCATAGCACCAGCCATATTTGTTCTTTGAGCCATTCAACAGTACTGTCTAGGTGTTCTATATTCAGGTATCTCTTCCTTCTCCAGCACATGTCGCTGAGAGTCAGTTTCTTTTATAGCCATACTATGGCGTTCACGGATATTAAGAATTTTAAACTAGTCTGCATCCATTCTTGTTCCTAGAAGTAAGGAACATTTCAATGAAAGTATATAAAATGCTTAATATTAAAAGGAAAGCACTACATACAGTCAAGCAGGATATAATCACCTAACAACATTATTACATACTTGCAGCAATTGGCAGCCCTTGGTTCCTGAAAATAAAGTCTCACATGATGTTTGTTGTGTACAGAGGATTTTTTATGCACTGATCTCAGGTTTTGCTGTAATTCTATTTGCCTATGTGGTCCTTTCACTGAGAGGTATTAAGGTGCATCTTCGTCCATTGGCATATGTAGGATTGCTCTCCATATTTTGTTGTTCTTTCTCCTTACTTACCTGTGTCCTTAAGGCTGGTGGTACGGTAAGGTACGGAATGTTTTTCCGAACTCAGTACCTGGCTGTAATACCGTACCGCAATTTCGTAACGTACCCCCAATTATTTTTCCGTACCGTACAGTATGGAAAAAGTACCGTACCGTAATCCCGGACTGTTATCATACCGTGTACAAACTTACTTAACATCAATAAAACCCTCTGTTTAGGAACATTATATTAGAGTACATGTGTGGATTTCTGAAGGAACATTTAACACGTGACTGTAGATGTACTGCAAATGTGCTGTGTTGACTGGAAAAATAATATGATTTGCATATAGCCTGAAAATTTTTAAATTGGTATAACAATACTAATGATCAGGATATATAAGGATGAAAATAATAATAATAATAATTATTATTATTATTCACCTTCTCATCGAGACGGACATAAAATATTTATTTGTGGTGTCTAACAAAACATATTTTGCTTGGAAATTTTATTGATTCGAGCCACGCAAAATGATTTGGCTATGTACAAAAGGGCAAAGAAATATAAACTTTATTCAACAAACTTCACATTTTCCATAATGAAAAGGCAATAGAAGAACAGGGCTGGCCCGGCTGGACAGCATGGCCGTTAATTAAAGGGATTATATATATATATATATATATATATATATATATATATATATATATATATATATATATATACAGATAGATAGATATACATATATATACATATATACATACAGGCCCAGTGGAATTCCGCCAATAGTTTTGAAAAAGTGTTCCCCTGAACTTGCCTCTGTCCTAGCTGAATTATTCAGACTATGCATACGTACTTCTTTAGTCCCAAATTCATGGAAAGAAGCCAATATCCACCCAGTTCCGAAGAAAGGAAGTTCGTCTGACCCCTCCAATTACAGACCAATAGCTGTCACATCTTCTCTTGGTAAGGTATTTGAAACTTTAATTAATAAGCATATTGTTAAACATCTTGAATCCAACAACTTAATTAGTGATAGACAATACGGTTTTCGCCACGAAAGATCCACCATTGACATACTCAATCTCTTAACTCATACCATTCATCAATCAATTGATCTTTTTGGAGAAACTCATGCGGTAGCTCTTGATATCTCTAAAGCTTTCGACAGAGTATGGCACCGTTCCCTGCTGTCCAAACTCCCTTGCTATGGACTAACGTCTTTTGTTCCTTTGATTTCTTCTTATCTTAGTGACAGGAAAATAAGAGTAAAAGTAGATGATGTATATTCGAATTTCCACTCAATTAACTCTGGCGTGCCGCAGGGATCAGTTCTGGCGCCAACCCTATTTCTGGTTCATATTAATGATCTCTTATCTGTCACTCACAATCCCATTCACTCATATGCAGATGACTCAACACTACATAGTTCATTCACACTCAGACATCCATTTACAAAGTCTAATATCTCTACCTCTCAACTCAGTAACTCAGTACAGCCATCTCCATAAATCAAGCTCTATCTACAATCAGTGAATGGGGACAAAACAACCTTGTCTCTTTTAATGCTAGTAAAACTAAATATATACAGTTTACTAATAGACAGATATTGCCAGATTCGTACATTACCTTCAGTGCTACTAATATTCCCATCCCAAAAAGTATTGAAATTCTTGGTGTCTCACTTAACAGTGCCCTCAGCTGGACCTCTCATGTCAGATCACTTGCTAAAACCGCCTCAAAGAAACTTGGATTATTGTACAGAGTCCGTAACTTCTTCGCCGATGAGCAGTTAGCTATAATTTATAAGAGTCATGTGCGCTCTCAGCTTGAGTATTGCTCACCCTTGTGGAATGGTTGTGGAGAGGTTGCATTAAGACAACTAGACAAAATTCAGAATGAAGCTGTTAGAATCATTAACAACCCTGCCATTGCATATAAACTACCTCCTCTGCAAGTAAGAAGGAATGTTGCCTCCCTTGCATTATTTTACAGATATTTTTTTGGCAAATGCTCAGACGAAGTTGCGTCCATGGTGCCGCATCTCCATGCTTTCCCTCGTGCTACCCGGGCATCTGGTAGCGCTCATGACTGGAATGTCACTAAACCATATTGCAGAACTTCTGCCTATCAGAATTCTTTCATTCCCCGAACTGCATCTCTCTGGAAATCGCTTCCCCAGAGTTGTTTTCCTCCAAATTTCAACCCACAACTGTTCAAGTCTAACTGTTACAGATATTTTATGAACGGAGGACACAAGTAATCTGGTGTATGGATTTTTTTTTTTTTACCCATTTGTTTTTCCTTCCTCCGTTCTGTTATTTAAATATATATATATATATATATATATATATATATATATATATATATATATATATATATATATATATATATATATATATATATAAAAGAGATGAGTTCTTTGTTTGTTTGTTTGTTTGTCTGTCTGTCCTTCAGTCACGCCCAAACCAAGGGCCACAAACCCCCAGACCCATATATATTCTGAATCAGGGTGGCCCAAAGATGGTTTTGAGGGTGTCTAAATTCAGATTTGGGTCATTTGAGGTCACTGGTAGAGTGTTCGACTTTTTGGCCTGGGAAACGCCAGGTACCCCTGCAGCCCAATTTTTGTCATGGAGACTAATATGACCTCCAGATCGGACATAAGCAATGTGAGGTTGGCCTCCGAGTTCATTTGAAGTCACTGGTCGGAGGTCATTTGAGGTCACCGGTAATACGCTTTCGAACAACTGGACCCAGCAGCCCAATTTTTGGCATGAAGACTCACATGACCTCCACCTTCGAGGTCATTTGAGGTCACCGGTAACAGTAAACAAATGCGCACAAATACTGGGCTTTAGTCTGCAAGAGATGTAACAGTTTCTAGACCTCTAATAATCCCTCTTCAAAAGCATAATAGGTACATTGTCTTTCTGGAGTAGAAAGAAAGACTGAACTAGAACAATTAGGATTAGAATGTTCGGCTTTTTGGCCTGGCAATGCCATCTATATATATATATATACCCCCTCCACAATATGTCTACCCCCGATGTATATATGTCCCCCTCCAATGCATACATGCCCCCACTAAACTTGCTGACCTAGCACGCTTTCCCAGAGCCCAAGCCTGGACGAAGGCGTTATTGTGTCAGTTCATAGCAGACAGCCAAGACGGGCAGACTATTTTACTGTGAGCTCGTAATAAACTCCTTATCTAGCTGTTTGTACACGGAGTTTCTATCACCAAAGTATTGCAAGTTACATTTGGTAGCGGCAGTGTTTCGAACCATCAGATTCTGACCGCCTCCTACAATTTTTACTCCCACCAACAGATACATGACGTCTCACATCTCACAGCCTCACCCCTCCTCAGTGCCTCTAGTGGTGTAATAACCGGCTGTGCTTTCCGGGTGTCCAATTTTTCTCACCGGTGCTCACCTCTCAAACAACCCCACCCACACACCTTGTTTCTGCCCGTGAGTGTCACCATCGCCGTCCTACGCACCTGTTGCACCTGTTCCCGGCACCTGTTCCGAACTCATCATAACTCCTGCCCCCACGGTGCCACTTATCACTGTCTGCCCACTGTCTGCCCACCGCCATTCTCTGCATTTGCAACTCAACAGCTCTACACCTGCCTTGAACCAACATCTGCCCTCACAACCCACCACCAGCCCCGCCGCCGCCACATCTAGTCTGAATTACGTGAGCCTCCTAAGACCGCCACTCCCTGCCGGTGACTCATCGCAGCCACTCTCCTCTCCGCCCAGCTGTTTCTCCACCGCCGCCCCGCTCTGCCCCAGCCCTGCTACACCCAGCCATACCTGCACGTCATACATCTCGTCAATCCCGTCTCTACTGTGTAACTATAGTATACCTTACCTTTCTATAGAGATTATCCTCGATTTTCTCTACAGATTGGATATTGTAAATATTCCATCTCATTTCCATTACCCCGTTTTCATCTTCGCCTACGTTATTTATAATCCATCTCATCCTTCGCCTTTTATTTAAACCATCCATCCCCGCACCTTCATTCATTTTCACACCTACTCATGTATTCCATTCTCTCATTGTTATACTATACATTTCCACCTACGTATCCATCTTCATCATTTCATCTTCCATTGCTGCATTAAATGTCATACTTTCCACGTCAACCGCTTAACACCAGCCCTCTTGACCCGGAACCATCACCTGATCATACACCGTCTGCCGACTCTAACACAATCACTCATTTACGAACTGGCACAGAGTACCACCGCCCTGTACCTGAGAATCCCGTTTCACTTCCCGCAGAATCACTTACTACCCATCCTACACTCGTAAATCCAGATACCTCGTCCTCTACTCCTGCCTCTACACTCCCTTCTTCTTCCTCTACTCCTTCCCCTGTCGTTCCCTCTCCTGCCTCCCTTCATACCCCGTCTTGCTCGCCCTTAACTACCACTACCTTCTCTCTCTCCCACTCCTCTCCTACCGCCCCTTCTGCACTTCCAGCCATGGCCAACCCTCCATAGTCTATCTATCTCGACGATGCCAATCGTCCCAAATTTACCGTCCAGGACCGAACTTGGTCTGTCTATGATTTCCTCAGAGAAGTCGAACAGACATCCACTATAGTTCAGATCACCGATGAAGCACTCAAAGTAGCCCATCTCATGGGTCGCTTGCACCACGGCAAATCGGACATCGGATCCGCGATCTGTGCAGGATATTTTGATAACATTCATACCTTTGCTGATTTTCGTACGGAACTCATCAGCCTTTGTTGCCAGCATTCAAATACTGCCTCTCTCATGGGATTCATTAATCTCCTAAACCAACTAGATGAGGACTTGAGGGTCCCAGCGCAACATGCCAAGCTCCGTGAAGCTGCCGCCGCCATGAAAGCAACTAGTAGCGTGATGCTCCAATTACTGGTAGGCATGAAATGGTTAGAAGACAATAATGGCGTTCCAATGCTTTCACTCACCAACTTTGCTGACTTAATTGGTTACCTGAGATTCCTTCACTGGCTTACTCCTAAACAGCGAGAGCTAGCCTTGGAAATCGGTTTCAATCCAGGAGATAAAATTATTCAGGTCACTAAAGCCATTCATGAAAGAATCGGTTCTAACTACACGCGTCAGGGCGCCACCCAACCCTTGGCCTCCTCAGTCTGTCACACCTCCACTACCCCAGACCAATCTCTCTCCCGTCCCACCACACGCGGCAGACCTGCCACGCATCGTTCTACTACCGCAGGTCGTGATCAATCTAGCGCCCGACGGAACAGACAATCTTTGATTCTTTGCTGGCACTGTGGTCATCCTGGACATCGAGCATCCAGTTGCGACAGTACATACAGACGTCCTCACTCCCAAACCAGACAGCGTACGCCTTCCCGCTCACGTCGTCCCCAATGCAAATACCACAAATCCAGCACGACTCACACCACTGAGGAATGTCGTTACCTCAACCGCCAACAGTCGGGGGAAATGCCGCGCCTGTATCGGACCAATATCACGTAGAACCAGACACCCAACTCCCCATCCGCCATGTAGGTCCCATAACATCCTCAGGTTTAGTCATTCTCGGATGCAGTCATGACATACCAACGTCATTCTTCTTGGACACAGGATCTGATCTCCAAGAATTCCTTACATCTTCTTCAACTACATCACAACCACGTCAGTTTCCTAGAACCACCAGACATTCGCCTATGTGGTGTCAAAGGCTCAGAGTTTAAGGTTAAGGGAAGAGTCACCCTTGAAGTCAAACTACACGGAGATTTGCCCCCTATCCCAATTGAATTTCATGTCACTAATGACTTGCAGTATCCCGCAGATGCCCTTATTGGTTTCTCCACCATGGCACAACACTCCATTGCATTATTACCTGCTTGTGGTAGTATAGACATTTCTGGATTCCCGGTTTACAGTATGGAATGTCCACATCCTGTTCTTATGATCAAATCAGTCCTTCAGTTACCTCTGTCCCTATCACTACCAAAAAATCCAGCCCAGCCTAAACCACGACTATCATCATCTGAGAATACAGAGGTCATTCCTTTACTGACTGCAAGCAAGGACATAAATTCCTCAATGTCTACTGCAACATCCTCTCAGCCTCGGAAATGGCTCTTACCTCCTCTCCCGACAACACTATCGCTGACTCAGACATGTCTCAGTTACCTACCTCACACAGTGTGCATGATCTTCTCCAACACGCAGAGACGAAACGTGCAGTAACGAATACGTGCACAATTTTGTTACCACATGAGTTCACCAAAGTCTCTGTTTGTGTTGCCGTGTGAAAGAAGGAGTGGATGTACTAACACTACCTGAGACGTGTTGTGTGAATGGCTTGACTTATGAGTCAGCGTGGTGTACAGTCTTAGAGGACGGTTTCTGCTACCTGTACTTGCTCAATGTCACAAATGCTCCACTAAAACTTAAAAGTGGTGTAAAGATTGGAGACTTCCTAGTATACCCAGCAGCTGTAAAGGTGTGCCAGGATTCCTCAATTCCTACTATTCAGACTGATGATAGTACGCCAATCGGTGTATGTACTATTAACTCTACGGGATCTTCGCTGACATATTCACTCGATATGCTCTCGCATCTCACTTGCACGGATTTCCCAGAAAATACGCCTCACCTCCTCGACCTTCTGACCTCGTACAGAAACGTGGTTGCCTTACCCGGTGAACCGATGGGTAGAACAGACCTTGTCAAACATACAATTGAACTACTACCAGGAACTCAGCCGAGTTACATACCAGCATATCAATTTCCTCACAGCCAGAGAAAGCAGACAGATCAAATGGTACAGAACATGTTAGACCAGGACATTATTGAGCCCTCCGTCAGTCCATGGAATAGCCCACTTTTCTTAGTACCAAAGAAGGACGGCAACTTTAGACCAGTAGTCGACTATCGTAAGGTCAATTCTGTCACCGTTCCAGACCGTTTCCCGTTACCCGTCCTCACTGATTTGCTAGAATCCCTTGGTGAAAATAACGTAGTCTTTTCATCTTTAGACCTCCTCAGCAGGTACTGGCAGGTCGAAATGGAGTCCTCTCGCCCAGTTACAGCTTTCGGCACCCCTTCCAGACATTTTCAGTTTAAAAGACTCCCTTTCGGTCTGAGAAATGCTCCTTCCGTGTTCATGCGACTTATCCATTCAGTCTTCAGCGGTATGATGGGACACTCTCTTTTTGCTTACCTAGATGATATCATTGTTGTGAGTAAATCCATCCCTGATCATTTTACCAAACTCCAGCAAGTCTTTGAACGCCTCCAGCTCGCAGGCCTGAAAATCAATCTCAGTAAATGTGACTTCCTGCGAAAGAAAATCAAATTCCTAGGCCATGTCGTAGATGCACAAGGCATTCATACTAATGAGGATAAAACTAAAGCGATTATTAACTTCCCAGAACCTACCACTGCCGAAGCTGTACGAAGTTTCCCTGGGCCTCAGTGGCTATTATCGTAGATTCATTAAAGACTATGCAAAGATCGCCGCTCCTCTGACCCACTTACTCAAGCAGAATGTGCCCTTTGTTTGGACTAACGACCAGTCACAGGCTTTCCAAAAGCTAAAGACAGCTCTTGTAAATGCCCCTGTTCTAGCGTTCCCTGATTATACCACACCCTTCCTTCTCTGCACAGACGCCTCAGGCACTGGACTTGGTGCTGTTTTGATGCAACTCGATGAAGCATCAAGGAAGTGCGTAATAGCGTATGCTAGTCTCACCCATACAACCACTGAAAGTAACTACAGTGTCACAGATCTCGAAGCGCTAGCGGTAGTCTGGTCTTTGAAACATTTCAGAGATAGTCTATGGTTATCCAGTGCATATCCAAACAGACCACCTTCCACTATGTGATTTGTTCAAGAACCGCAACCTAATAGGTAGGCTAGCTAGATGGTCCGCCATCATCCAGGACTTTAATCCCACTTTTCAGTATGTACCAGGCAAGTTGAATGTAGTCGCAGACGCACTCTCACGTCACGTAGCAGCAGCTGTAACATCACTGCACCCCGAAGTAACTGAAAACACTACACTAACATCAAAAGTTGTTCGAAACTTTCAGCACCAAGACCCCATATGGTCCAAAGTCATTTATTTCCTAGAATCTGGCGATGCCTCGACCTTACCTACTCTGCCAGTATCACTCGATGAGTTCATGCTAGATGATGATCTCTTGTACAGGAAAACACTACTAACAGGCAAAGACATGCCCAATCGCGAAGTACGCCAACTTGTTGTCCCCACTGCCCTGATACCAAAGGTTCTTCACATTGTTCATAATACCCCTCAAGCTTCCCATCCAGGTAAAGACCGATGCTTGCACCAAGCACGTCTCAAATACTATTGGCCAACCATGCGCCGCGATATCAATGCCCACTGTGACTCTTGCCTCTCCTGCCACTGCCACAAAGGATCAACCGGCTTACCAGCACCTCTCTTACAATACCCAATCCCGTCACGACCATGGGAAACTGTCTCAATCGATCTCTTAAAACTACCTCTCATGGAATCCGGCGCTGAGTACTTGTTCGTAGTGGTCGACCACTTCTCCCGCTACTGTGTCCTCGTACCCCTCTCTGACAAGACCGCGAAGAGCGTTGCATGTTCCTTTGTAGATCACGTAATTTGCCCGTTCAGTACCCCTCATACCATTCTTACTGACAACGGTACAGAATTCAGCAATAGCCTTCTAGATGAGATCTGTCGCCGCTTTCATATCAGTAAGTGCAATGTCGTGCCTAACCATCCGGCTTCCAATGGCCTTGTAGAATGCCACAACCGAAAAATCTTAGAGTGCCTTAGACATCTAGGCTCCCATAGTTCGTCTTGGGATGACTGGATTCCCCAAGTGGCATCCTCAATCAATAGCTCCATCAATGCATCCATTGCTGAATCTCCCTTCTTCGTCCTCTTTGGTTTTGACAAGGACCTCCCATACTCTCTCTTATCCTCAAAGCCAGAACCCATGTACAACCTGGATGATTATGTTAAACTAAAATTGGCCAACTTCCAGACAATCCACCAGTATGTCCAATCCACTTTGGCTTCCTCTCAGGAGGACATGCTGCAGCGCCAACATAAATCCGCCTCTCCTATCACTATCACTGTAGGCGATCTTGTCTTTGCTCATTCCCATACGCGTTCCTCTAAGTTGGATGACAAGTTTACAGGGCCCCACCGCGTCCTCACTCAACAAGGCAACAAATTTCACCTCCAGGACCTGTCCACTGAGGACACCAGATGGGTCCACGTCGATGACTTAAAGCAAGCACCCTGTGGCCTCGTGTTGGAAGAGTCACTTACACAACCTCCTGACCCCCCTTCCCCTCCACACATCCCTCAATCTACTCTGTCTCCACCTATCCCTCAGTCTCCTTCATCTCCACCTCCATCTACTAATTCCTCAACCAATCATTATCGGTCCAAACTGCGCTCTGCCCATCAACCTCTTCAAGACCTCCCCCATTAACTCTATCCTGATTTTCTAGGTACGATGTTAGCGATCTCCCTGCTAGCAGTGCTGACCCTCCTGGGGTCTGGGTCAGGTCAGGACGATGGTGGAGTACGTCCCGGGGCCTTGGTCAGCTCGGGAGGCGAGGTAATGCTAGCCTCCTTGCGCTATGATCTTGCGCCCCTGGCCGACGTAGCCATTGCCCTACGTGCCTACGTGCACCAGCTCCACGGTATCAGGAACCATCTCACGGCCATCAGGGGGACTCACAACCCAAATGAGTATCCCTATAACCTTTTCCTACCACTCTCCTGGCAATTGCAATACATAAGTAACAGATTCACTGAGCTCAATGACACATTTTCCATTCAGACACCCGTTGGTCGTTCTCGTGAGAAACGAGGTCTCTTCGACTTCGGCGATGAGATTCTAAGTGGCTTGTTTGGCGTTGCTACAGCCCGTGACATTTCTGGCTTCAAATCTGATCTCACTCATTTAGCTTCAGCCCTAGAATCACAACTCCGAGTCATCATAATCCAACACACTATGTTACAGAAGTTTACGACCCACCTCAATGAAGTCACGTCCACTCTAAACAACTTCACAGATATCTTACAATGACACCTTTCAGATCTCAACGTTATCTCTCAGTTCTTCTACCTCAAACTCAACATGGATAATCTCCAACTGGCCATTGACTCTCTCTGTCTCAAGTCTCTACCTTGGTTCATATCCTGGTCGATGCTATAAATGGACGTGTCACTGCCGACTTAGTACCTGTCTCAACTCTCCGTTCTGTCCTGGAATGGGCTCACTCCACCTTCGGTCTCTCCCCAGTCCTCCCCTACTCCTCCCTTGAATATTATTATCCTGCTCTCGAAGCCACTGTTCTCACCACATACGTTGTCGTCCATATTCCTCTCCGTTCTGCCATAACCTTTAACCTTTTCCACATCATTCCCTTCCCTTTCCGCCTCAACAACTCCTTGTTACAAGTATCTGTTCCCTCAGAATATTTCCTCCTCTCCTATGATCATCTTTCAGTTGCCTTCCTTTCTTCCACAGACCTCCAGAAATGTTCCTCCCTTACTCCGACCTCTCATCTCTGTGCTGCCCACCTTTTCGCTATCTTCCCTAGCAGTGCTACACCCTGTGAGTCTGCTTTAGTTCACAACCATTCCATCCACTCGGCCTGTTCTTTTGTCCCAGCTCCTGAACTCCCGGTCCACCATGCTCATCTCAACCATGTCCAGTACTTCTTCTTTGCTGTTCCCATCTCTGTCACAATCATGTGTCCTGGTTCTTCGGTTCGATCCGTCCCCGCTAGTGGTCTCTACAAAGCACCAGACTATTGTACCTTCAAATCAGAGTCCGTCATCACTTACACCACTCGCTATCACCAAGCTGTCCGTAAACACTCCTATGACATTTTTCAACCAATCGACATGCCTTCCATCCTACAATCTGCCAACATTACCATCACCTCCCCTAACTTGCGCATGCTAACATTCCTCAATGACAGTGATTTCTTTATGGATCAATTTTCTCTGGCCTTCAGCCGTTCATGGGTTCATCCAACAGTTGTGTTTCCCCCTGTGGTTATTGCTTTCATAGGTTTTCTACTCATCATATGTGCAGTGCATTGTTGTGTCAGAAAAATGGAATGTCGACTCCAGGAAATCAGAGTTGCTACAGGCATAGTACGCCCTACACACGACGTAGAAACTCCCCGTACTTAGTGCCCTCACATTCCATGACTACCAATGCCATCTGACAATTACCCAAACTGTGAACAGAACTCTGCCTACTAGAAAATGATGATATTTCTTTAACCCTTTAAACGCGGATCGTCGCGTTTGCGACACTAGGTGAAAAGGACATAACGGCGGAGCGTCGCATTTGCGATTCTAGTAAATTTTGAATAACCGCGGGCAGGCAGGCTCCAGCTGGTATTGTCTATCAGTACCACCACCCTTTAGCTACTTTTAGCACACTTGACCTTTGTACCACTGACCTCCGTTGTTGCCAAGTATCGCGTTTTTGCCCCGGCCCCCCCCCCAACACGGCCCCTGCCAGCCTGGCTGTGATACATGGCAGCGCTCTGAGTGATCAGAACTGTAAATCTGCGCTCTCCTCTCACAAGCAGTTTATGCTAATAGGAAACGCTTGTTTCCCCAGTTGTAACACTAGCTTTTTTTCTCACAGTTTGCCCCTGTTTAGCGTCAGTTTACCGCAGGCTTTCAAAGTGACATTATGGCGAGTTCTAGCTCTTCCGAGTCAGTGCAAGCGGCCGACAGGAAAGAGAATAAAGTGGCGGGCGTAAGACAGAATAAAAAGCGCGCCATGGTGATCTTTTGGGAAGTAATATGATTGAAAATAACGTAGTGTACATGTTTTTAGCTGTGAAAATGGAAATGTTTGTTGAGTGACGGGAAGACCGCCGCCGCGGTGCATGTCGGCCGTATGCTCCGCTGATTTTAGCCTTATTTTCAGTGCTTATTGTACAAATACGGATTCCAAACTACCTTTACGTTGTAGTATAAAGTTTACTGTGACAGAATGAGGCTGTGGTAGAGGGGAAACCGGGTTGCTGGAGGTGTGAAAGTGAAAATTTGGTTACCCAACTTTGCCAGTCTCCACAAGTCCTTGGGTAGTCCACGAAGGCTCAACACCTGTCTCTGGAGAAAGCTGAATGTAAGTACTATCTGCCATACCAAGTATAATGTTCTAGGGTTAATCTCTGATTTTTGGCTAATATTTTCCTACAGGTACTCAGACCGCGATACAACCCCGCCACTCGGGGGGGGGGGTCGACTGTTCACGGCCTCGTTTAAGGGGTTAATGCATTCCTGAGTGACAGTGTATCCTCCAGAAAATACAAACAACAACAAAAAAATGAACGAAGAACAACAATAGAACTTTCATATCTACTCCTTGTTTATCATGTATCAAACTATGATTGTATAATACCCATTATATCTGTGTATACCTTCGACCCTTACTGGACACATCCCTATTAATCCTTGTATATCTTATTTGTATATATCCTTCTAATTCCCTCCCCTCAACATGGCCATGTCTCCCCTACCGCCCCTGTATCATACTTATACCTTGTACAAACCTCCCCGGTCCTGCCTTAGTCATATACTCAAACACCATATCACTCCTGGTGTCAGGAGACATCATCTCAGCTACCCGGGGGAGGAGTGTACCCCCTCCACAATATGTCTACCCCCGATGTATATGTCCCCCCCCAATGCATACATGCCCCCACTAAACTTGCTGACCTAGCACGCTTTCCCAGAGCCCAAGCCTGAGCGAAGGCGTTAGTGCGTCAGTTCATAGCAGACAGCCAAGACGGGCAGACTATTTTACTGTGAGCTCATAATAAACTCCTTATCTAGCTGTTTGTACACGGAGTTTCTATCACCAAAGTATTGCAAGTTACATATATATATATATATATATATATATATATATATATATATATATATATATATATCCAGGGACAGGATCCCACTGCTAAATGGCGTGTCCCTGGGTGGTGGATAGGGGAAGGTCTTGTAGATATAAGAGGTACCGTCAGACGGCGTGGACCATGGGACCCCCTATAGATTTATAGGGCTCCACCGAATATAATGAATAAAATGGCACAAAAATTACAGGAGGTGAGATTGTTTGCAACAATCCTTCCGACCAAACATGAGTTATATTGCAAATGACGGGCGTTCCTGTTGGATCATCGTCTACTAGAGGTCCAACCACATTGCCTCCTGTGCTTACAGGCAGTGTGCCATCGAAAGTGAGTAGGTACTGTCTTGGCATGTTAGAGACTGGGATATCAAGCAATCTGAAATCCATGAAGATCTATGCATGCAGTGTAACAAGCCTCGTAGAAGATTACAAACTTGATAACTTAATGACTAAACTGGGAAACATTAGTTGGGATATTGTAGGTTTGAGCGAGACCCACAGAAAAGAAGAAAAAGTTATTCAGCTCGAAGACAGTGGCCACCTATTTTACTATAGAGGAAAGCCTGATGAAAGTCAGTGGTGTAGGATTTCCAATTAACAGAAATCTTACAGACAACATTGTTAAATTCAACAGTGTATCTGACAGAGCAGCACTGGTGGTAATTAGACTGTGCAAAAAATATACCCTGAAAGTAATACAAGTATATGCACCAACTTCTCAAACCTCAGATGAAGAAACAGAAACATTCTATGACGACATCTCACTGATTATAAAAGAAGAAAAGACCACATATACTCTACTCATGGGAGACTTCAATGCAAAAGTTGGGAAATCAAAAAAGGAAGACGCATGGATGGGAAAATATGGAGTAGGAGAAAGGAACGAAAGAGAAGAAACGCTGGTAAACTTTGCTGAAATGTATAACATGAGAATAATGAACACAATTTTTCACAAAAGAACAGGGAAAAAGTGGACTTGGAGAAGACCAAATGGAGAAACAAAGAATGAAATCGACTTCATTATAGCAGATAAGAATAACACAGTCACAAATGTCACAGTTATCAACAAAGTAAATATAGCAAGTGATCACAGAATGGTGAGTTGCAGAGTCAGATTCAATTTCAAAAGTGAAAGAAGATGATTAAAGATAGAAAGATATGCCCAATAAAAGTATATGAAAACAAAGCAGCCTTTCAGTTGGAAATAAAGAACAGATTTCAGGCTCTGAGTAATGCTTAATGTGACACTGATCAGCTGAATGACAGACTAACAAAAGTGCTTAGAGAATCACAGAGGTAGTAGGAGAACCTAATACAACCAAAGCCAAGAAATATTCAGGAAAGACACTCAAGCTTATGGAAAAAAGAAAGGAAATGAAAGTAAAAACAAAGAAAGATGAAATAGAACGAGCGGAATTAAATAAGCCTATCAAGAAAAGATAAAGAGAAGAGAAAAGAAAGACAAAAATGGATCAGATCAAGGAAACCATCAAAAAAGGAAAAGTCTAAAACAGGTCCGAAGTAAAATGGCACTAGGAAAGCAACAAATTACATAACTGAATGACAAAAACGGTGAAGTCATTAAATGCAGAGATAAGATGTTGAAGAGAATTGAAGAATTTTACAAAGAAGTGTATGCTTCAAAGACCGTAGTACCAAGAACTTACTTTTCAGTTGACACAAGTGAAATACCTGAGGTAACACCAGACGAAGCAAATATTTGTCTTAAAAATATGAAAAGAGGGAAAGCTCCGGGAGAAGATGGAATAGTAGCATATTTACTACTGGATGCAGGAGTACAAGTACAAAATAGGCTTGCTCACTTATTTACTGAATATATAAAAAAGAAAAATAATCACAAAACATGGTGTAATGCAATAGTTATATTACTTTACAAAAAAGGTGACTCAAAAGATCTTAGCAACTATCGACCAATCAGCTTATTTTCAGTCATTTACAAACGCATCACTAAAGTCCTTACGAACAGAATAACTAAATATTTGAAAGAAAATCAACCTCGTGAACAGGTAGGATTCCGAAGCGGGTGTTCGACTACTGATCATCTACACACAATGAATCAGCTAATTGAGAAAAGGCTTTCGACTCAGTGGAGCACATAGCAATTATAAATTCAATGCGAGAACAAGGAGTGAATGAGAACATTGTAAAACTGTTCGAGAACATATATAAAGAGGGAACTGCTACAGTTAAATTACATAAGGACTCGGAAAAAATTAAAATTGAGAAGGGCGTGCGACAGGGAGGTACAATTTCACCAAAATTATTTTCAGCATGCTTAGAAAGTAGTTTCAGAAAGCTAGACTGGGAAAACAAAGGAGTGAAAATAGATGGAGAAAAGCTAAACTATTTAAGATTTGCAGATGACATTGTCCTAATCTCAGGAACAGCAGAGACATTGCAAGAAATGTTAAATGACCTGAACAGAGAAAGTTTCAAAGTAGGGCTAAAGATGAACCGGAGTAAAACTAAAGTAATGTTTGATTCACATTCATCAAAGAGCGTCATCAGAGTAAGTGGAGAAATTCTTGAAGAAGTCGAGAAGTACAATTACTTGGGACAAATACTAAAATTACCGAAAAATAATAATAGCGAAATAAAAAGACGCGTTACGATTGGATGGAAAGCTTTCGGTAAACATAGAGACATTATGAAAAGTAGCTTGCCAGTTTGTATGAAACGAGAAGCATACAATGAATGTATAATTCCAGCTATGAAGTATGGTTTTGAGACCTGGAAACTGACAAAATCGATGAAAAATAAGTTAATCCGTTGTTAGAATACAATGGAAAGGTCAATGTTGGGAATAGCTTTAAAAGACAGGAAAAGATCAACTTAGGTGAGAGATCAGACTAAAGTCAAAGATATTATAGAAGTTATAAAAGAACAGAAACGGAGGTAGGCAGGCCATGTAGCAAGAATAAGGAATAACCGATGGAGCAAGAGGTTGATTGAGTGGACACCAAGAGATTGTAAACGTAGCAGAAAAAGGCCAGACAAGAGGTGGAGAGATGAGATACAGAAATTTGCAGGGAAAACGTGGCAAAGATTGGCTCAGTCAAGGAATTCGTAGAGAAAGTTGGGGGAGGCCTTTGTTCAGCAGTGGACTTGTAATGGCTGATGATATATATATATATCTTCACACTGTCCATCCATCCTATTTCTGGTCTCCCTCTCAGCCTTACACCTCACATCAGATCTAGTTATCTTTTTCACCAATTGCTCATTATATGTATATATATACAGTACAACCCCACAGTACGCGAGTTCTGAGTACGCGATCCCCCTTGTATGCAAGGACCTTTTTTTTTGTGTGTGTGTATTTTTTATTAGTATGCGAACTGAACTCCTTGTAAGCGAGACGGGCAGTGAAGAGTGGCCTAAATCTGGGGTTACCCCAAGTATGCGACATTGCACCCCCAAGAAGCAATAACGGTTGCCTACGGTCCGCCCATCTTGAGCTGGAGATAGCAGCAGAAAAAGCAGAAACACTAGTGTTGGAAAGTGATGATTTGACCATGATGTAGATCAGTGGGGTACTATGTGTCCTTGATAAATTTAAGGAAGAATTCAAGGACATCGAACGCTCTCAGTAGCTAGTAGAGAAGATGATGTCTTCACTGGACAGAATCTTCCGCTACTACACCGACAAGCACAACTAGAAAGTAATCAGACGGAAGCAAAACATTCATCACCCGTTTTCTTCGGCTTGAACAAAGTGAGGAATCACTCCCTTCAACCTCAGAAGAGCCATATCCTGAGGAGGATCAAGAGGCTGATTCAATGTCTGTGGTGTCAGAAATAGACTTTGAAGGGTTTATGAATGACGTGAGTGCATTAGGTAGTGAAAGTGTCAAAAGTGCTAGTGACGAACACGGTGAGGAAGGTGGTGTGTCGGGTGGTGTGGTGGGTGATGCAGGAGATGCACACTAGGTGCCTCATCCTGCCTCGGATTCTCTTCTTACCTCCATCACGCCTGTTGTCCTCTTGGGTAAAGGTGAGCGGCCATATTCTTGTTGGTTTAGTTAAGCCATATCCTTGTTGATTTACCTAGTAAAGCCCTAATCTTGTTGGTTTTCTTTATCTTAGATAATATGTCTTAGATAGTTTCCCTGTATAGTACAATACTTAGGTCTGAAAGACGTCTCAAGGGTTGCCCATGAAGGGGGGTGCCGCCCAGATGTAATTTTTTCCATAAGTTTACGTACTTACAGTATGCGAGTTCCTAGTACGCGACGTCCTCTGCCGCCCATATAGGCGCATACTAGGGGGATGTACTGTATATATATATATATATAGGGGTATTTGCCTTCTTAGTGTGACTGGTAAAATATATGGTAGAATACTCATTGATAGGGTTAGGCATATGACAGAGGAGCTAGTTGGAGAAGAACAAGGGGGATTTAGGAAGGGAAAAGGGTGTGTAGATCAGATATTTGTTCTAAGATGTTTAGTGGAGAAGTATCTAGAGAAGGGAAGGAAAGTGTATGCTGCCTTCATGGACTTGGAGAAAGCTTATGACAGAATAGATAGGCAAGGTATGTGGAAGGTATTGAGAATATATGGAGTGGAGGGGAAATTGTTGAGTGCTGTGAAGAGTATGTACGAGGGAGTTAGGGCTACGGTGCGAGTGGATGGTGAGCTGAGTGAGTTCTTTGATCTCAATGTGGGACTGAAACAGGGGTGTGTGATGTCTCCATGGCTGTTTAATATATATATGGATGGGGTTGTAAAGGAGGTGCAAGGTAGGGCAGTGGATGTGGGGGTGGCCCTAATGAATGAGGGTGAGATTTGGAAGCTTCCGGTGTTGCTGTTTGCTGATGATACAGTATTGTTGAGTGAAGATGAATGGGAGTTGCAAGGTTTGGTGAATGAATTTGGGACAGTGTGTAGGAGGAGGAAGCTGAAAGTTAATGTAAACAAAAGTAAAGTTATGGTGTTTGAGAGGAATGAAGTCACAGAGTGTGCAGTGAGATTGGATGGTGAGGATATGGAGAATGTGAGTGCATTCAAGTACTTGGGTAGTGTGATGAGTAAGGATGGAACTTTGGGGGATGAAGTACGTGAAAGGGTACAGCAGGGAAAGAAGGTTGTTGGTACTCTGAAAGCAGTGATGAGAAATAGGGAGGTGAGTATGGAAGTAAAGAAGTCACTGCATGATGGTATTGTGATCACTACCCTGACGTATGGAAGCGAGGCGTGGACCTTGCAAGAGGGGAACAAGTCAAGAGTGAGAGCAGTGGAAATGAGTTACTTGAGAGGAGCATGTGGAGTGACGTGGAGGGACAGGTTGACGAATGAAGAAGTGAAGGAACGTTGTGGGGTAGATGTGGATGTGGTTGAAAAGATTAGGAGAAATACACTGAGGTGGTTTAGACATGTGGAGAGAATGGAGAATGAAAGAATGACTAAGAGGGTGTATGTAGGTGAGGTGGAGGGAGGGAGAGGGAGAGGTAGACCGAAGATGAGGTGGAGGGATGGAGTTGAGAGGTATGTGAGGGAGGGGGGGGGTGAGTTGGGGGGAGGGGAGTCAAATGGTGGGTGACAGAGTGACTTGGAGGCGTTTTGTCTCCGGCCACCCTTTTGCGGGATTAGGGCGTCGGGCTATATATATATATATATATATATATATATATATTAGTTCATGAGTTTATGAAATTGCATTTATGAATTGCCTCTCGGGCCTGATCAAATGGTCTTGCGGACCTTATATGGCCCGGTGGCCGGACGTTCCCCACCCCTGCTCTATGGCCTTAACTTTATTTTTAACTTTATATTTTGTGAACCTGTGATGCTCTGACCATGTCGACCACTCAGATGGGGGTGCACCATCAGGTGAAGAGGATGCATTTGACACATCAGTCGTCAAAATCGGTCCATAATTTTGGCATCTAGAGCATTAACGGCCGGACTAATTATCGGAGAGAAAACTCTCATCCCGAATCAGCCGAGCTTAAGGCCTTCTGATTTCATTCTTTTAGGGAGAAAAATGTATATACCCCAGTATGTTCTACGCTAAATAACTGCGTCAGAATATTTGAAAAATTAAAAATGAATGACGATTGGGAGCAAGAGATACCACCAGTATTTTCACAAATGTATTATTATTTTTTTTTTTATCAACAAATATGAGAGGGAAATAGGGAGGTATCAAACAGCTAGACTGATGATGAGTCTTATAATATACCATTCCCATTGAGGTGTTTTATAACAGTAAGCATGTAGTATTGGTGTTGCTTTTTTCGCTGTATAACGGTGTATAGTTTTAATACTAATACTGATTTTTATTCACATGACACACCTAAAGCAACACTCTCTTATCATACAAAACTAATGTACATCTAATGAAAAAAATCGCAAGTAGGATGGGATACTAAGGCATAAGATATAATTATGATTATATGACAGCAGATGCAGGGCTGCATTATAAGACCAAAGTTTCCAAAGGAAATGGCAACCTCGTCTTTTGACATCGTTGTTGAAACCTCACAATAATAAAAAAGATAATATTTAAATTTTTAATGGAAATTGCGTTACATAAGTCAGGTTGATTAACCCAGAGCTTTTACTCACCTCAAATATGCTATACAATCCATGGCCAGATCCAGCACTTAGGAAAAGGTGGGGCCCGATTCCTAACTGAAATAAAAGTTTGAATTTATTCTGAGTGGTTAACAAATACCTTAAAATTCATTGCCCAATCCGTATTTTTGCAGAAATAATTTCATTATAACATGCATATAAGATATATGTTGCATATATTTTAACAAACAACACTGTTCTTTTATAATGGTATATCATTATTCTGTCCTAGGAGGGTACGTCCCCCAGGTCCCATTAAATTATATGTAATGTATAATAATGTCTTATGTGACCGCAGTTATCCATCATGTAGTAAGGCGAAGTATTTTACCTTTCCGTATTCATTTTTACTAACACGGTCAAAAATCCCCTCCCTGATTGTTCTTAGCTTATACTTTGGCCATTAGAGATATGTTACTAGGAGTGCAAAATGCCATGATGTGAAAAAAATCTTAAAGCAACTCAGTATTACAGATTTCTTCACAGGTACGACAGTGGCTGAATCAGTTCCTAACCTTAAAAGAGCCAAAGTTCAGAATAAACTCTATTAAACATAAGATTACAGATGCTTTATTAGGTAGCGAACAGAACTAAATATTTCCAGAATCTTACAAGAGCCTGAGTCTGAAACAAACTGCAAATTAAATAAAAAATCAGAGTTTTCTTTTGGTTGTGCAAAGGTAGCGACTAACACACTCCCTAATCTTACAATGGGAATGGCCCAGGTCATACTGCAATGATATCAAGACCACTGCTTCTGTTTCAGTTAATGTTCCGACCACCTAAGTTTCCATGCCTTACCGTACACAAACAAAGATTCACATCAAAGGACGATTGGAATGAGAATCACAGTTTTGAGTAAGTAATGAACACACAGTGAATCAAATAGTTTTGAACTTTCTAAGAGCCAACGTTTGGAACTAAAGATAACATTTTTGTTTGGGGAGTGAAAAAGTAGCGAGAAAAATATATCCACATCTTAAAATTTCCAGGATCTGATATGGAAAACAAATGAACTCAGCGTCACAAATTCTTTTCCCGATAGTGAGTAGGCAGGGAATTAGACAACACTAACTCCCATATTGTTTCCTAGGTAAGGGTAGGGAGAAACTTTCGACCGTGAGTGTTCGAATGAGAAAAGTTACCAAAGGAAGAATGGGACTAAATATATTAGTATTAATAATTTAACCCCAAAGAAATTATTTATTTATTTTTTCTGGTTGATGTCAGACAGTGTTATTCAGGATAGATCTAATGGGCTAATATGGTGCTCATTTAATGACATGTTTTCACATCATCATTTGAATTTTATTCATCAGTATGTATACTGTACAGATATTTCAGCATTAAAACAGCTGTTAACCATGGATATAATCCCTTCAGCCAGAGAACATCATTCAAAATGCAAAGCAAGAGAAAAAAAAACTGAAGAAGTTCACTGAAATAATCTTTGTTTCGGTAAATATACATCAAAATACATCAAACCTGCAGAGAAATATGGTTAGAACAGCAAGCCATAAAACTCTGCGGAACAGTGATGAAAAGCAGATAACAATATTCAACATTTTAAGTACTGTTTACCTGATATGTGGTAATCCTGTACAGCTTCCCTTGTTTCAACGGTACCCATGCAACACACAAACACCTCAAACAACTTCCCACAATATCTTCGGTGCTTGTTCTTATCAATGATGTTTTCAGGAAAATTCACAGTATTATTCATTAGGCGGGAGTGAAAATAGGGTTCAAAAATCAAATCACGGATTTATTGGATGTAATACCTACCAAAAGTTGCCAATGCTGTTACTCATTAATGATATATAATTTTACTGAACTAGAACTCAATTTTCTGCCCTCTATCATGTTTTTTTTTTTTTTTTAAACCTGTGACACAAATGACACAAATCCTTGGCACTCATTGTATTATACAGTATAATATACAATTATACATTATAATATGTAATGTACAAATGTACATGACCCAGTATGTGCAGCTTAAGCCAGCAAGCACAACACTTACAATAAATCTAAAAAGTTACTGTGTTGTGCGATATCACTCTTAGTGTTAAATGTCGGCATGATAGCTCGAGCATGTATTCTTGCTCGATTAAAGCCATCCCATGCTTCTTGTCCAACAACAGCTACTGATGCCTCTGTGACTGCCTTACGCACCTTTCCACTGATTGTGTATGACGTGGATAACGTGGAATTTCCGCGGCAAGAGTTGTTTTGTTACGAACCACACTTTCCAGGTCAGCATCGGAAATTGATTTTGTGATTGGAGGTTCAGTCAGGACACACTTCTGCCAGTCACTCAAATCAATGTACTCCTGGGCATTGAGACTGAGAGATGGTACTTGTAAACATCTGAAACCACGTTGAGGTGTCTTGGAGGCTCGAGCACGCATGATTCGTCGAACATCCAGCTCCCATATATGTTGTCGCTTGTCGGTTACCATGGTCAGCAAACTGTTCTCAGGGTGGCGAAAGTATCCATTTCGCTGAATCACTGGATCAACTACTGCTTTCAGAGCTTGGGACAGGTAGTGTGACCTCTTAATCTGCATCAACGGGTGCTTAGAGCCATCCTTGCATGAATGTTTGGACTTGATCGTGAACCAGATTGGAGTGTAAACATTCGGAATGGGTTCGGCAATTGTTTTGGGATTATCGCTAGGCCTTTCTGTCGGAACACACAGACGCGGGACATAACGAGTTTTCCTGGCTGATGATGTGAGAAGGACACAATAATTGCCAGTGATTACGGCTTGGCAAATATCCAGTAAGTACTGCTGATACGAACTCAAATCTTCAACGATAACATCCGGAAATTCACTTTTATTGGCTCATAAGCAACATTTGACATTTCCTCACAATTTGCCATTAAAGAATCGATTGGCCCTGAGAAACTTCTTGGTCCTATCGTGCAACCATCCAGATGTTCGAACAAAATGACGTAGAGGAATTCCATTTGCGTGTCATTACACCCAGTTGCCACCAGCTTCTGAACGTCTATCCTATTTTCACCAAGAAAATGGATGGTGGCCAGCTATATGCTTGCAGAACTGCCACTTTCAGTGTGACACAGATAGTTGGAGCCAGGCTCCTGTACCAATGATGTATGTTCCTCTACAGACACTCCGGTGTGCTGTGTTTTATCCTTTCTGCCATCAAATTATAGGCCCTGTATTTAAGCAGTAAGACTTGCCGCTTCAGCACGGATGGTTTCGCGACACTTCTCCCGTTCTCTTCTTACTTTGCTTCTGTCAATAACGTCACGGCAGTCCTCAAACGTTACTATGCCATAGTCTTCCAAGACTGCAGATGCAATCTCTGCCACTGCTCTATCTGAAACTGCATGTCGCTCCGAAGCCCTTGTAGTATTTTCTAGCCAACATCTCTGCTGTGATGCTGATTGAGAAGAACATGCATCAGTAAAAGGGTGTAATGCTTGCGAAGTACATGCAACAGTAGCAGACAATATTTCAGTGTCCCTATCTGTGCTTTCACCAACTTCATCTTCTGCAGAACTGCTAAAGCTGCTTTCATTTTTCTTTGATGTTGATGAACTGACACTAGCTTCTAGGCGAGTATGGGCTAGCCTGTCCTGTTCCTGCGACTTTCTTCTCAGACGCTTCTGTAACCTCTTTGTTGCTATGCAGTCGAGTGGCCCTGTCATCATATTGTGTGTGGTTCGTTGATCTAGAAGAAAAGACAGTTCAGAAACTGGAACCTTGCAAGACTTTGCACACGAACATGATGAATGGTTAGTACATTTGCTTGGTGCAATGTCGAAAATTTTTCTGGCTTGCTCCTTGAATTCGGTGGCTTTCTGTTTATACTGTTTATTTCTTTTCGACATTGGGTATCTCACAAGTTTGAGATATTTGTCGTGGTGATTTCGTATCAGCTGTATATTGCGGGTTGATGTCACAGTAGATATTGATGCTCGGGTCCATATTTCTTTAATTTTGACAGCCAAGACATCACACACTTCTGCAACATTTTTTTTTAATAACTTCATATTCAGTCTGACCCACTGATAGTCCATAAGCATGTCTTCAATGGTTGGCAACCTGTGCAAGTTCATTCTATCAGGATTATCGAAATTTTGGCAGGCCGAAGGTTTTCTCAGATGACGCTCAGCCATCTTGTCACCATGCTCGAACACTCAAACTGCATAAGAAATGAAACAGAACATAGTAGGCTTAACAAACTACAGTAGAAGTATTAAATGCATTATATAATATATATATACACTCAGGTACTCATAAAGCACTTGACAAGCATGTATCTGAAACCATATTTGCCTTGTCCTCTAATGTATTTGATATGACTGAACATGTTCCGGCATATAGAATTAGCAATTTTGGTAGAGGGCAGAAAATGTTGGTTTTAGAGTGCCAAATTTTACATGCAAGATATGTGGGACAGATGGCAAATTTTAGGGGATACTACATAATTCAATTCTTCATTTTTTCACTCCACCTTTATTCATGCCAGACCAGCATTTAGCTTCCTCTCTCCTGTGATGTATTTTATAGTTTATTCTGCCATCTTCAAACGATTCTATTTAGCCCAGGAGAAATCTTTTATGTTCAAAGGATAAAAGAAGTTCACGCTTAACCTCTGCAGTTAAAGGTCTCCCCAATTCTTAATAAAGTCGTGGAAAGCTGACAAGGAAAAAATCTCGCGGGTTATCTTAGTAACGTGGTTAAGTGGTTGGGTAAGTTACATTGACTCAAGATCTTTCAAACTCTCCAATTGCTGATAGTAGATGAGCATTATTCACTTCACCATTTTTTACCCATTCCATACAGTGATGTCATTTTCATTTTGTTCTTGCTAATACTAGATACTTAGGATCAGTTCAGGGAAGACTTTGGGACTGAAGGGGGGTTACAAACGACATCCTTTAACCCCATCAGCACAACACCACTTTCCTACGCTGAATAAACCTGTCTGGCAACAGCATGATTAAGCTATTTTCTTAAGCGCCTACACAGTACCACTAATGAGTCCTCGATTTTCAGTGTCTCACTTGGTTTATTGTTTGTTGCAGTCAGGTTTCACATTCCTTTCTATCGCTGATACATTAGGCACTGGTCTACTGCTTGCGTTCCTAACTCAGTTAGGAGAGGACGCAGCATCCACGAATACGAGAGTTCATTGGTACTATCAGCTTTCATTAACACAAGTTCATTATTCTTGAGATATTTGCAGTCACTTCACTGAGCATAATCTTCAGTCTTTCAAACACTTTGTGTGTTGAAGCACCAATATGAGCGGGCCTTGCATAATGCTTTCTAATGCTAGGCTTTCCTACGACAGTTCTTTCAATCTTAAGTATTTCAGCAGCTATTCCTAAAATAAAAAGATAAAAAATCACATACAGAAACACACAAGAACAGTCTTCTAAGTACAGTCAATTCTTTGGCCATGACACACGATTTTCATTTACGGTCATATGACTGAAAAGAACATGATGTTGGCAAACCCGTCTTCTCTGACGGACATTATGGAGTGCATGTTATAATTAGGTCAAACATCTTCTGTCATCATCACATCATGTTCCAGAAATTCATTAAGAAGCAGTTTTTCCACACCTTGTGGTCTCAGTTTTAATAATATGGCCTTTGCATCTCACAACACTTCACCGTAGCCAAGTTGATTGTCATTAATTACATAGTAACTACAGTGTACGCCCATTCGAGGGAAACAAGTTCTTCTCTACTGATCCACAGAATAAAACAATATATTTACATTTTTACAGAAAACGACCGTCATCGGTTGATGAGTGTAAAAAAAATTTTCCCTCGCCACGGCATCAAGTCTCTGAACTAAATAAAATCGTCTGCCTTTACCCGGGCGAAATAAAACGCTGCGGATCCTTGATAGAATCACTGACTTGAACGTTAAGATATTTTTTTTTTTTACTCATAAAATACTTTACAAAGGGGTTAAGAAAGTTTTCATGTAGCGAAGAGGTTAGTGAAGACCCTAGTTAACTCTTTCCCTTCTCAGATCGATTATGTTTTTATATTTCGTTCGTGCTACCCATGCAAGGTTTTAATCAACTCTGGTTAGACTTTTCAAACTGCAGGGGCTTCCATGGCCATCATTACTGTTTATCACGCTGACTCTGAGGATGTAGTAATCTGGAATACTGTCGCTACTTTCATACAATATTTTCCGGCAAAGGATCAGATTTTTCGAAATGTGAGGATAAATGGAGGTGATATCTTTCCAATCCAGTTGGAAAAAAATAAAAAAGGTTCTCTCCAGTCGAAGAAGACAGTCTGAGGTTAAAAGAAATATAACATAAATGGTGTTTTGTTAGTAAAAAGACTAATGTTCTCCTGCTTGTTAGTTATATATATCGTTATTATCGACACAAGAGAATCCGTGTAATACAGAAGGGGCGAGGGGCATCATGAGATTTACCCACTGTAGTGAAGAGGAAAAAATAAATCAGTTCATTACATTAAAGTCAAATATTCTTCTTGTTTCCGTCAATTTTGCACTAATAATAATAATTAATATTGATAGTATATTTATAATAATAATAATAATAATAATAATAATTACTAGAAAACAACCGGAGAGCGCATGTCTCCGTCACTGCCATTGCAATTGAAAAGGATCCTGGTCCGAATCCGCGGATGTACTGTAGGATCCGGATCCGCCCCCAAATTTGAATAGTTGTTTCTTGGTCCAAGGGCCACCTTTCCACAAAATTTCATTGATATTCATATAGAACGTTTGCAGATGTTGTGCAGGATACTCCGGATCCCGATACGGATCAGGCCCAAAATTTTATCATTTCTTCCTTGGCCCATGGCCCACCATTCGACAAAACTTCATAAAAATCCGTTCATACTTTTGAGTAATCCTGTCAACAGACAAACACACAGGCAAACAGATAAACACATCAAAGCGGAGTAAAACATAACCTTGGCGGAGGTAATAATAATAATAATAATAATAATAACAATAATAATAATAATAATTATTATTATTATTATTATTATTATTATTATTATTATTACTATTATTATATTAATAGTAATAATAATAATAATAATAATAATAATAATAATAACAACAATGGCAATAATGATGATGTTGATAATAATTCTTAATAAGAACTCCATAATTTGTGGAGTTCTGATATTGTATCCTTTTTTTTGGGGGGGGGGGGAGGGGGAGGGGAGAAGCTGTAGAAGGCTGGCATTCCAAGAGAGAGAGGGATACTTTAAATTTTCAGGAGTGATTTATTGTGGTTGCAGGCTTCTTTTGGTACATTTTTTTCCCTAACACTAGCACCGCACTAGCGGCCTCTATGTTTTTTATTTTTTCCAATTTTTGCTCCCTTGTTCAGCAAAAAGTACTGTATCGATTGCTCTGCAAACGTTCCAGTGTAGTCGTCAACATATACTAGTGCACTTTGATATTAATAATGAGATCCAACTAACAATTTCTGAGATATTGGGGAAAATCATAATGGCCACCTCACGCATGAAAGTGCTAAATCGGATAATATTTGACCGATTTTGACCACACTTGGTGAAAATGCAGTGGGTCATGAGTGAACGTTATTAGCATAGTATGAATTACCTTGACCGTGATTTGAAGGTCACAGGTCAAAATCAGTGAAAATATTTGAGTCATACCAAAAAGCCCTTAATAGTAGGTTGACAGTGATAACTACAGTATTTGCAGAATCCTATGAGTGTTTACTTTATAGATTTCCTAACAGCAGTTATGTTCAATCTGTACATGGATGGGGTAATAAAAGAGGTACAAGGTAGGGTAGTGGATGTTGGAGTGGCCCTGGTGAGAGAGGATAGTGTTTGGAAACTCCCTGTACTGTTGTTTGCAGATGATACCGTGTTGTTGAGTGAAGACGAAGGGGAGCTGCAAGGCTTGGTGGAAGAGTTTGAGAGAGTGTGTAAGAAACGGAATCTAAAGGTGAATGTAGGGAAGAGTAAAGTGATGGTGTTTGAGAGAGGTGAAGTCAGTGAATGTACAGTGAGGTTGGATGGTGAGGAATTGGAAAATGTGAGTACGTTTAAGTACTTGGGTAGTGTGATGAGTAAGGATGGAGGTTTGGAGGGTGAAGTGCTTGAAAGGGTACAGCAGGGAAGAAAGGTTGCTGGTTCTTTGAAAGCAGTGATAAGAAACAGGGAAGTGAGCATGGAAGTGAAAAAGTTACTACATGACAGTATTGTGATACCAACTCTAACGTACGGAAGTGAAGCTTGGACGTTGTTGGAAGGACACAAGTCAAGAGTGAGAGCCGTGGAAATGAGTTATTTAAGAGGAGCCTGTGGAGTCACATGGAGAGACAGGCTGACGAATGAGGATATAAAGGAGCGTTGTGGTGTTGATGTGGATGTGATAGGAAGCGTTATGAGGAACACACTGAGGTGGTTTGGCCATGTGGAGAGGATGGAGGGTCAAAGACTGACGAAGAGAGTGTATGTGAGTGAGGTGGAGGGGGAAAGAGGGAGGGGGAGGCCGAGGATGAGGTGGAGAGATGGGGTGGAGAGGTATATGAGAGAGGGGGGTGTGAGTTGGGAGCAGGGGAGTGAAATGGCGGGGGACAGGGCGACTTGGAGGCGATTTGTTTGTGGCCACCCCAAACGGGATTGAGGCGTCTGGCAATAGATAGATAGATAGACAGTTATGACAAATCAATATTTTTTACGCTTTTGACGATTTTTGGACATACTATGAAAATACTGTATATATTTCTAAAACTATACACCACATCTGATGTACAAGAGTGGATTTTTTTTTTTTTTTTTTTTGCCACTGTAATCTGGAAAGTGGCATTTTATCGTCTAGAATGTGGAGTTCTTTGAGTATTACTTCAGCAGTTTCAGAATTCTGGTTAGTTTCCACCTATTACATGGGTGGGGACTATTGTTTTCGCCGGTATTACAACTACCACTACTACTACTACTATTATTATTATTATTATTATTATTATTATTATTCCTGCCTCAGAGTCTCGCAACGATTCCAGGAGACCCAGAGACTGTACAAGGAATCTGAAGAGCCCAGGTTATGTGTCCTGGCATGGGTCTTGCTGATTGAAAAAAAAATCCAAATCCTTTACACGCAGTGGAAGGGCATGTCAGAAAGAGTCATATCAGTACTATGTTGTGACCGAGATAAGTTCGTCGTGTCTACTGGAGATTTCAGTACGACCTGTACATGGAATCTGAATGGCCCAAGATATGTCCTTGTATGGGCCATTGCTGATAGAAAAAAATCCTAATCTCCCCACTGGGGTCATGTTCATTGTGAGAAACAGTAGGTGGAGCCTAGTGACTGTCCACAGGACAGTGCAGAGTTGTAGTTTTGTTGTTGTTGTTGTTGTTGTTGTTATTATTATTATTATTATTATTATTATTATTATTATTTTTATCATTATCATTATTATTATTATTATTATTATTATTATTATTATTATTATTATTATTATTATTATTATTTTTATTATTATTATTATTATGTGGGATGCTAACTTGGTGCAGAAAGTGAAATATGTTAACGTTAGGGGTAGCGTTGCGAGAGGCAGACCGAAAAAAACCTTGGATGAAGTCATTGAGTAGGACCTCAGGGATAAGGGACTGAATAGGTAAGCTGCCAGAGATCGAGTACCATGGAGAGCAGACATTAAGTGACCAACGCCGACTCGTGCAAGCATACTGGAGCATTTAAAAACGGGACAAAACGATTATTTTTTTTACTGGAGGGAGCATAGCTGCGGTTAGCAAAAGTGTTGGACTCAATTGCCATGAACCCCCCCACACACACTCTCCCGCCCTTTTTTATGTGTCTAACTCTGGGCATGGGCTTCAGCGTGTATTCCCAAGGCTTAGCAGTCCTCCTAAATACCAAGTACCTCCACATGTCTCCAATACGGCGCCAACACCCACCGTCCATACTGAATTCAAGCTAGGGCTGTCTCATTAGACTGGTGGATTAGCGGAAGTATTTTTACCACATGTCGGCGGGTCTTCTGGTTGATTAATAATGTCAGCCTTAATGAAATTCAGATCATTATTCCTTTCTGCCCTGGCCGTGATTCAAACCTTCTGTGCACATAATGCTATTCTTGTTATTTACAAACAAGTGTGCACAGCTTGAAGGTCTCTGTAGTTGCAAGTGACACATTATGTGATAGTTACACACAGGCTCTCTCTCTCTCTCTCTCTCTCTCTCTCTCTCTCTCTCATCACCCTTCTTCCCAACTCTGTCATTATTCTTCCCAGTAACACGGGTACGGGGCAACAGCTTATCTATGCACATTTCTATACTATTTTAAATCATGATAGTAGGTCTCTTGGAAGCGGGGGGAGCAATTAGGACTCAGCCTATTCCGTCCAGTACAGAAAATCCAGGTAAATAAAATCTTTCAGTTGAAGCAAGAGGAAAAAAATGGCGCCAGTGTCGTGAAGGGCTCATGCAGGAGTACCTTATATCCCTTACTTTTATGTACACAGATGATTGAATCCTTTAGGACAAGTATGTCATTTATACTTCATTTCTGCTACTGTTGCACGATTCTAATGGACGCAGGAGAGATATTTCTATATGAAGGAGTGTGTTTTGCCCGCATTTTCTTTTCATTGTAAGAAGCCTTTACTAGCCTGTTTAAAATTGTCTGGATACAGCAAAAATTCAAGAAAAAAAAATCGGACTGAGGTAGATAAAGCTGAACCATCCTTACCTAATGTAGGTGTCCAGGCATTTCGATATAAATTACTCTGAATTTTGATTTTTTTTTTTTTGTCATTCTTTGCTAAAGTCCTAATTTACATACTTTTACACCGAGTTCCTTTCTTTTCCAGAAACATAAAATCCCGGAATGAAAATCCAACATATAACAACAACTCTTACATCATTTTTTCGTTTTTCAAGTCGGCTATGAACGCACCACAGCATCTCTCCTTTACTATGCTTTTTTTCACTTAAAGTTGCCCTAAAATTGCTATCTGTCCATGTCGAGAGCTGAATTGCGATAACAGCTTAAATCCAGTATACGATTTTAGTCACTAAGAACTGCAATGGGATGGATGGAGATCCGTATTACTGTACTTTCTTCCACTGAGTTACGTGAAATAAGCTATGGAAGAACGAAAATACTGGGACAATTTAACATGAAAACTATATATATAATTCTGGATACTGCACGTTCATACAAATTACTATGATATTTATTCAGTTTTAGTCTACAGGTGCAACAAAAATAATAAAACCATACAGGAGCTATTGTATTGAAAGGTATATGATAATGCATTAGGGAAGACGTGCTGCGAATCCTTGTAAGCCAATGAGAATTTAGATCCATGTCAACCCGAACACAGTGCCTGGAGAGTTAACAAGCAGGCGGCCAGACAGACTAATTAATTAGATCTCAGCGTGTAGGGCAAGGAGGATTGGGAAGCTGGGGATGAGGGTGAGGAGAGGGGGGGAGTTAGGGTGAGGGTGGAGGTGGACGTGAGACTAAGGTAAGGTGATGGTAAGGGTGATTAGACAGGGGGTGAGTCCAGCTGGGTGACGTGGATGAGGTTGGTGGTACGGGTGATTATAGAGGGGGTGAGGGTAAGTGTAAGAGTAATGGTGGGGATAAAGATGAGGATGAGACTGATGGTAATGTAACAGTAGAGGAGGGGCGAGGGTCAGAGTCAGGGTCAGGGTCAGGGTAAGAATGATTATAGAAAGGATGAGGGTGAAGGTAAGGGTGAGTGCTAAGGTATGGGTGATCACAGAGGGGATGAGGGTGAGAGTTATAATAAGGGTGATTATAGAGGGGGTGAGGGTAAAGGTAAGTCTGAGGGTTTGGGTGATGGTGGGGGTAAAGACAGGTGATTGGGAGACTGCATGTAAGGATCGGGAATAAGGGTGAGGGTGAGAGTAAGGGGTGAAGCACAAGGTAAGCTGGGCCGAGGGAAGAGGGATGAGGCTTAAGGTGCAGCTGCGAGACATGGGAAGCAGACCACACGTACTTGGCTCTGTGGCAAGTGTAATTAACTCATGCACTGTCAAGTACTTCACCCATTTAAGTTATATTATGTAGCGACTATCAGTTTCAAGGTCTTTGGTTCTCTACAGGACGAAGGGCAATAATAATAATAATAATAACTAGAATGGCACTCAGCACAGCTCATATCTCCGCCTAGGCCCAACATGCAGCTGGAAAAAGTCTATCCCCCTATGAAAGCATATTTAAATCCGTTAGATCCGGGATTTTGCATGGTACCGCGTCAAACCGTACACATTCGCAGATACCAACATCCTAAATATGCCTGATTATTTTTTCATCTAGATCCATGCAATATTCACTGAAAAATTTACGAAAATGGCGAAAAACGCCCTATCTCGCAATGTTAAAGTGAAAAAAAAAAAAAAATCCTGCATCCGCACCTTCATCCGGATCCGCACCAAATTTTAATGGAGTCTATTCTGGGCCATGACCCATTCTTCTACCAAGTTTCGTGGAAATCCGTCCTGTAGTTTTTGTGTAATCTTGTTCACAAACCAACCAACCAACAAACAAACTTACAGGGGTGAAAACATAATCTTGGCAGAGGTAATAATAATAATAATAATAATAATAATAATAATAAAAATAATAATAATAACAACTGGTTCCAGGCACATCAAACCTCGCCCAACAGCAGTTATTTTAATGCTGTTAAACCCTGCATCGGTAGTGCCATTCGGTGTCAGTTGACAGTGAAAATCTAAGGTGATGGCGCAAATGAAATGGAACTTATGTGTCAATATTAATTATTTGTAAAATATGCCATATTGAATTCCAGTGTTGATAATGGTAAATATGTCTCTGTCTTCAACCAGGTTCGAATTATAGCTCCCTGAATATCCATGACCTTGATTTTGACCTTTCAGTGTCGCTTAATGTCAAAGGTCATGTACCAATTAAAAGCCCATATGGGACTTAATATGTGTTGATCATAGTAAATATCTCTCTGGAACCCGTTTCGAATTATAGCCTTCTGAATATCCG